>NW_015150544.1:740703-857195 GCF_000732505.1 Cyprinodon variegatus
CAGGGCCGGGTCACGGAGGCAGCAGTCTAAGCTGAGAAGCCCAGACTTCCCGATTCACACACAGGAGGTGTGTCTGACACAAGGCCAGCTCAGAGACATAGACCCTCTAGCGTGTCCTGGGCCTTCCATGAGGCCTCCTCCGAATGGGACATGCCTGGAACACCTACCGAGGGAGACGACCAGGAGGAATCCGGAATAGATGCCAGACCTACCTCAGCTGGCTCCTTTCGATGTGGAGGAGCAACGACTCTACTCAGAGCTCCTCCTAGGTAGCTGAGCTCCCCATCCAATATCGAAGGGTGCAGCCATACACCCTGTGAATTAAACTCATTTCGACCGCTTGTATTCGTGATCTTGTCCTTTTGGTCATTACCCAGATTGATAGTTTCGATGTAGTTTTATTGTACTTCCGCTGCTTTTTGCTGATGCTTAGATTTTTTTTTTTACAATGACGAATCAGTAAAATTAGTTATGTGTTCAATTCTTGCATAAACAACTTCAAATAAATATAAATAAATTATAAACAGACCAGGTGATAGCTAAAATATGCTTCACTCTTTTCTGTTTGTGATGAGTGGGAGAGCAATTAGAAGAGCTCAGTCACCACCAGCATATAGTATATATAGATAACAGGATCTAGAGCATAGCAGTAGGCCACTTTGAAATATAATGAGGGGATTTGTTGGGAACTTACAGGTAAGGTGCGACTCCCATGCAGAGCGTTGATGGCGGCCTGGGCTTCTGCGTTGCTCTGGAACTTTACAAATGCACACCCTGCATCAAACGACACACCATTAAGCACAACCTCACACACGTATTCGCTCACAAAGGATTACAAAACTGCTTCCCTTTAAAAATACATTAGAAGCCGTCTTACATCCAGCTCTCCATCAGTAACCGTGGCGTCGTTAAATACGGTCCGCAGAACATTCATTGCTTCATCAATCATAAGCCCGTAAACCACCTAACGCATCATTAGCCATGACCCATAAAACCTATAGGCTCATTAGTCATGCCTCATGCAACAAACGCAGAGAAATCCAGCATCTGTGTTGGAGCTGTCGCTGGACTTTGATTTACACGGCAAATATCATTAGCATTGTTGTTAGTGACAATAGTAATTTATACCACGTGGCGGTAATGTGCCTCAGGGGTTACAAACAGTTGAACAAAGTCAATACCGCTTTCACTCTCCTGGCCCAAAGGCCAGTTGGAATAACATCCTATGGCAGCACTTAACACACATTCATCTTAAAGGTGGTATTTGCAGCTTATATCTGAAGTTTCTGGACCTTATTCAAAGGGGACATTATTTTGATTTTATATAGTTCATTTACTCTGAACCTAACAGAGTGAGTGATGGATCTGAGCAGAAATGTAGCGTCATCCAGATTCAATGTCTCCCCAAGAAAAGTTGTGTATGAAAAGCCATTAAAATAAATATATAGATGATCTTTACTATTGGGGGCCCTGAATTCTCATACTTTACTTTCCTTCATCACTGTCCTGCTTACTGTATGTTTTGGTAAGACAAATATGAGTCCTCATGGTTACTCATCAGATACAGTAACCATGATCAGTTGTTTCTTAACTTTCAATTGTTTCTCTCATGACTGAAAGTTTAAGCAAGCTACAGAGAAATTGGACACCTTACTTTCAATGAAAGAACCAGATATTTATACCGTTTAAGAAATTTAATTTATGGATTCTTGTTAAATTGTAATAACACTCAACGAGTAATGATTCATAAAAAAAAATGCTTTATTTTCCTTCTTTCAAAGGAATTATTTAAAGTGGCAGTAGTTGTGGAACAAGTAATTACTTAAAAAAATTGTTTTATATATATATGAAACAAATATATGTAAATAATGATGTATAATGATTTAGTTATATAATCAGGGTTAACAGTAGGTGAGTTTTCCTTTCGGACTAGCTATCAGTCCATAGAAGGAAGAAAGCATTCCAACTATTAGATGGACGTTCATCAGTTTTTGTGTTTGTGCCTCTGCATGAAAAAAGCTTTTCTTTTTTTGTTATACTTTTTTTTACACATTTGAACAACTGTATAGCCTCCTGTATGTTAACTACACCAAAACATTATTTCATCTGTTTTCTACCAATTTAATCCTTGCAAGGACATAATGGGAATCCAATGCTTGTCTACGGCTCTGAATGGGCGAGAAGCAGGGTACATCTGGTCATCAGTCCATCCCAGGGGAACAAATAAACACACAGGACAGTCAACCATGCACCCACACCCTGATACAAGGAGTACCAGGAACCTCCTCTTATAATAAAATATGTGCACTTTTGGATGGTGGGAGAAATAAGCCAGAGCACCTGTATAGTTCATGCGTGCATGAGAAGAACATCCGAGGAAACTAACAGAGGACCTTATTATTCTGATTAAAACCATAAGATGCATACTTTAGATTGTTTATTCTATGTTCCATGGTGATTTGTCACAGCACTTGATAATGAATAATCACTAAGGATATTTTTTCACTGCTTTTTCCAGCTCGTAAGTCATTCTCCCCGTTTGGACCAAAAAATTACCATGAAGATGAGAAATTAGGCCGCTGTGTCCTATCTATACTGAGCCTTAATCACAATACAAAATCCAAACATCCCTAGATGACTGTTCAGGATTCAGTTTTCATATGCATTTATAGTTTTTAAAGACATCAGCCAAAATTGTATCCTTTAGTTTGGTCAACTAAGTTTCACAGGGGCACAGAGTCATAAATATGTAGAACAAATTAATTATAATGCAAACAGCTAAGAAACATGTAGCTGTAATGGAAAAATTTTAAAATGTTTAAGGGGCGTGAATACTATTCTAATGCAATGCGGATGCGATTTGGAGGATGCGCTTTAAAGGAAACTGAACAATATATGTGATCCTGATTTTGTTCATGTTAGTAAAAAAATAAAAACTGAAACAAAAGAAGAACCTTATTATACATCTTTATCATGCAGAAAGTCTTTATCAATACTTATGTACAGTGAGGAAGCGAATTATGTGAACACCCTGCTATTTAGGAAGTTCTCCCAGTTAGAAATCATGAAGGGAATCTTGTAAATAAATAGTAAAAAAAACAAACATAAATTATGATTTCTGGATTGTATTTTTTTAGATAATGTCTCTCACAGTGGACATGCACCTACAATGACAATTTCAGACTCCTCCATGATTTTCTAAGTGGGAGATCTTGCAAGATAACAGGGTGTTCAAATACTTATAAACTCATATAAGTTTCTTTTTGCAATTACTCAGTGCAATATTTATTGACGTTTAAGAATTATTGATGTTTCTTCTTGCAATATATATGTATATATATATATATATACTTCCTTACCCCGTATATAGCTAGCTCTTAGCTCTTAGTTATAGAAAACATATTTATTGTGCAGGAATAAGGTCTTAGCTCTGTTACACTGGTAGCCAAGTAATCGCCATTTTGTTGTCAAGATTCACCTTGTGTTTTTTTGTGCAATGACAATAAAGGAAGTCTAAGGCTAAGTCTATGACACAGCCTTTTTGATGCAAAGTTAAATAAAAAGCTGTAATCAGCTCATTATTTCCAATAAATGCACCAAAAAGAATCAATGTTTTTGAGTGGCCACGGTGAAGTGATATCAGCTCTATCAAACTGAGAAGAGCTGAAGAGGAGCAGGCAAAGCTGCCTGCTCCGTGCAGTAGAATGGACTAATAGAATAAAACCTCTAAAAATTTATATTTGTTTTAACTTCATATGGTGGTATAAAATGAAGCAGGCTGAGGTAGTTCAAGTATGCTAAGAGTAGGCCAGAATAACATAATGATTCTTAATTTTACACTGCAAAAAATGTCTAAAACCAAGATAAAAAGTCTAAATCTAAATCAAGAAGCACTCAAAAAACAAGAGCAATTATAAATCCACGCATCAATTCTTAAAACAAGGTAGAATATCAAACACTTAAAATCATTTGAGGTGCATCCAAAGCTGTATAAATGACAACTTGAGTGGTGTTTATTACAGACATGTTAAACTATATGCATATATACAGTATGTGTATTATCCAGATTATTGGTGGTTAATTTAAAAAGCAGGGAGCAGTTGGTAAAATGGTTGACTTGCAGAGAAAAGATTTATTTAAGAGTTACAGAGTTTCCCCCTTTATATGTGTTATTTGCATGATTGTCTGTTTGTTTCTTTGTTTTCAAATGATGGACTCACAACCATCCAGGATGTACCCTCCCCCTCTGACTCCTGGGGAGAAAAAACAGCTCCCTACTACCCTGCAGGAACAACTGGGTATAGACAATGGATTTATGTCTATTCATTTTATCTTTAAATGCCCATGTGTCAAATGAGGAAGCATCACTGAAAATAACTTTTAGCGGATACGTTTCAGAAATGACAATGGCATGTCAAAACTTCCTTTTAAAGTTTGAAAAGTGACAGACAGCAGTTTCACTTTATATATTTTGAATGTGTCTCTACTTCTGGGCTTTTTACTCCTTTAAGTCCTGTTTGGCTTTTAACTTTGGGGTTTGACGTTACCTTTGCTGGTCCCATCGGGCCCGCGGAGAACCGTGCACTCCTCTATGCTGCCAAAAGGCTCAAACATTTTCCTCACATCTGCATCCGTCTGCTGCTTCCCCAGCATACCCACAAACAGCTTCCTGTCTTCTGGGGGGAAGGATGTCACCGATATTGGAGGTGAACAAATCAGGACCATGCACATGGGATTAAGCAGAGAGGAGAAGATGTTTTATGAGATTATTACAACATACATGCATGAACAGCAGCAAAAATGATTGCTGGAAAATAGGAGGGGGACAATGGGGTGTTATGCCAGAGATTGCCACCAGAGAGCAGTAAGGAGAGCAGCTCAGTAAACAAACAGCATCTGGCCATGACTCAAATGTTTGTCACCCACTGAGAAGCTGCTCTCTGTCTGTCTCTAAAGAATCAAACCAGAAATTTATCTGAATGTTGGAATCCGTCCACAACAAATCTCCGCATTTACATTCCTCCGCGTTATTCTGTTGCACACCGAGACATCAGGAAGCTTCAGATACAATCAGTTGCATGGAGAAGATGTCACTGTCTGTCTCTCATTTACATACAGCTTTAAATGTCAGGAAGGCTGCAGATGAAAATGTGGTTTGATTAGAAACACCTGCCTGCACGGAGCTTTGATATGAAGAGTTTAAATGCCAGATAATGATGCTTGCTAGTTTTATTTTCTCCTACACAGACAGACAATCAATGTGAAATGGCAAATATATGGTAAAAATAATGTTTTTTTATTAAGTGCTTTAATATTTCACATTTCTTTGGCTTCATTATTATCAAATGTCATAATTAGAAAGTAATATGACGTGTTATGTTGAATGAACCAAATGTCTCTCAATTATGCCTAAATCTATGATAATTTAACAGCCTGCTGATATGAATCTGTTAAACAGCATGTTGCCTCATTTATAAGATTAAGATGATGTTTTAAATGTAAAACCCAAAAAGAAGTGTAATTCTCTTTAAATGATCTTAATATTAATACAGTAAATGAATGTGCCCTTTAGGTCAGAAGCTTTGCTTATTATATTCATCATGTTGATCTGAATTGCCCTCAATTGATAAATAGATGATGATAAAACCTCTGCTAATGTTTGGTTAAATGTCTGATAGTGCTGCAAGCTTCAGAGAAAACCCAGTATCCTTTTAGCTAACAAGCTTATGGTATACATTTGGATGGGAATTTGTCCACACTTCTTAGAAAAAATGGTAGAATTTTACTTAAATTATTTCGTTTACTAATATGGCTCTAATCTTTAAGCTTATCCTGAAATTTCTACATAACTCACCTCTTAATTGTTCGTATTATTCATCCATTACAAAACTAGGACTGTTGTGTGTTTAGGATCATTATCCTGTTAATTGTTTGAAGGTTCAGTTTTGTACAAGTTTCAGCCATATGACTAAAACTCTTGTCCTCAGAGCAAAATCATTTTGTCACAATGTTCAGAAACATCTCAGAAACCATCAAGTCTGAAGCAAACCATAAGCCAGAAGCTGCTGTTAATAATAGAAAAACAGTTTTAACTTTATACCAATTTAGAGTGAGAAGGCAACGGCCGAGGAGAAACAGTTTTGAAAACTGATTAAATTAGCAGCATGAATAAGCTGAACGCGTTCTGGAAAAAAAGTTTATGTTCAGATGAAACAAAAGGTGAACGCTTAACCCTTAAAGATACAAAGTTAAGTTTTCAAAACACTTTGCACCAAATGTCAAGCCACTGATTTGCTGCAAGGGCATTGCATGAGAGGGTGGAAATAGTACAGATTGGAGACTACTCCCAAATCAAGTTATAGGGTTTCATAGTTGAACATTATTAGGATCTAAACAGAGGAAATGATCCCAAACACACATAGAGACGAGTTTGAGAGTGGATATGGCAGGCTGGAATGGGCCTGACCAAAACACTAAATCTTTTGTTTAACCCTTTAAAGCCTGATCCAAGAATAAAACAAAACAGAAAATTACTTTTTTTGGTTTGAATTCCTTATTTGCCCTTTTAACAAAATATGTAAAAAGAAAAAACAAAAACACATTTTTGATATTAATAATGCGATAAGTCAAGATTATTTTTTGTGTTGTCTTCTACTGGCTGTTATCAGGTATATCTGATTGTGTACAATAGGATTTTAAACAAAGTTTTTACCATTAAATTATGCAAAAGGTGTCAGACGCAAAACATTTCAGAAACCGTATGTATCAAATATGATACATTTGGCATTATAGGTTTAAAAAAGGATTTGTACAAGGAAAGATTGTAATCGAAAAAAATATTATAAATATTTATGTACATAACATTTTTTTAGATTATTTTTTAGGCTCTAGTGGCCTTTGTTTTATTGCAAATAGGAAATGGGATTAGGGTGAGGAGGAAGACATGCAGCAAAGGTCAGTCAAACCTGCAACTCCTCTCTGAAAACACTGCACCAACGCCACGCCCCAATTAAATATATATTAATATTTATTTAGTAGAGTGATAAAACACCTGCACATAATTGTAAGGTATATTGCAAGGAGACACCTGTTGTGTTTCTGCTCTCTATACATGTTATTACAGCTGTCTATTATTCAGTATTCTTATTTTATTATAGTAAAGCTTTCTTTGCTATTTGATAATGGCAGTTCCATGCTATATGTATAACTTTGATCCTGTGTAAATGAAAAAAAATCCTACGGTAAATTGAAAGTCCTGCAGCAAATTCCACCTTTAAAGGTTCATCACACATTTATATTGGATTAGCCTAAAGCTAATATGACACTCTTTGATGATGAGTGTATGTGAACTTTAGATGACGTAGCACAAAAAATACACTTACCATCAAATATTTCTTTAAATTGGTAAAAATGAAAAAAACAACAGCAGCAGACTTTTCATATAAATAATTTGCATTGAAGCAAATGAAAAATAAGCAGCACCATCTTTTATTTGAGTATGGAAAAGTTTTAAGTTTGAAACCTGATATTCAAAGATAAATCATAAAGCTGTGAGTTCTAAATAATATTTTTCTGATCTTTTTAAGGTGGACTGAGCAAAGAGGTCAAGAGGCAGCTTCTGTGATGGTATGGGCTGCTTTTCAAAACTTGGCAAATTCAACCTGCACATCTGTGAAGGCCTCATTAACCCGCTAAGATCAGAGGGAACATATGTTTGCATATTTCCCTCGAAGACCTTAGAGCCACTGCCACATGACTTTCTCAGATCTAACCACAACATCATGATGATTTTCTCCTTTACAGAAGAATATAGAAGACATACAAAAAATAAAAATGTTTATTATCCTGGATAAGTTTTAGTTTAGAGTAAACTGTTTGCATCGTAAAGAAAAGTTTTAGTTTGTCAAATCATGGAAGGAGGATTTCCAATCCTTTTTTTCATAGAAAACGGTTTATTTTACAGGATTTTAAAATTTGAACTATAAGCTTAAATTTAATATGCAGAAATATAAGCTCCAATCCATTGTTTTCAGTGATAACCGGTCTTAACTTGATCTTTAGGCTTTTTATCATATCAGTATCTATAATTGATAAAGATTATTTATGAAGAATTTCCACCTTTAATGTTATGTATAACCTGGTTGTAACTCAACAGAAAAGCTAATTGGTTTCCTTGGGGGCTAAAAAACAAATATAGTAGGTGCATTACTCTAATTAGGGGTGTGGCTGTTCAGAATTAACCCCGTCATAACTCATCGTAAACAGGTATCAGGGCACAACTTCTACTGAAGTTTATCTGTTCTTGCTGGGTTTTCCTCACCATTTCTGTCACATCTTGAATCAGAAGGCATAGTCAACAGAAACCTTTTAAGACTATTAGAGGAATTCAACTGTATATATATAGTAACAGTCAGGATAGGAGAGAGAAAAAATGTACAGGAGTAAGAATACAAACTGCTGCATGCCTCTGCACACTTTATGGGGGGGAAAAAAGTATACATGGAGGATTCCAAGAGGAAAACAAGTCTGATAAAATTTCCCACTTTTGTGGTCTGCTCAAAGCATGTGGGAATAGGCTTATGATCAGATAAAGGACAAGCTGAACATTTTGGTTTTAATTTTAAGAGCCTTTTAAATAAAAACCCTTTATATCACCAACAAAAATCCATATTCTAACATACAAGCATGGTGGTGGACGCATGATGCACCAGGAAAATTTTATTTCAAATGGGACTAAGGGCTTTATGAAGTTGGGGGAAATATGAACAAGATAGTTTAATCTTTCATATTTTCAAAAGTGTTCATCAAATTAAAATAGAAATATGATTTCACCAAAGAAGATTAAAATGGCTCTTTCAGCACCGGAATTTAAATCAAAATTAAAATTTGAAGATTGCTGCAGTACACAGGACATGATCACCCTATTTGACAGTTTAGGGTCAAGAAATGCAGCAAGATACTTCCAGGTCTAGA
This sequence comes from Cyprinodon variegatus, assembly GCF_000732505.1. Taxonomy (NCBI): domain Eukaryota; kingdom Metazoa; phylum Chordata; class Actinopteri; order Cyprinodontiformes; family Cyprinodontidae; genus Cyprinodon; species Cyprinodon variegatus. The sequence goes on from NW_015150544.1 coordinate 749,677, forward strand.
TGGCAATAGACTGCAGACTAAGGGAAAATGAAAGTAGCCTCTTTCAGCCAGCTGACTGGCAGGGCACTGCAGCTTGTGGGAGAGGGGAAGCACCATGTTACTGATTACAAAGAACCTGAAAGAGTGAAATCGATTTCAATGACCAAAATTAACAGACTTAGTCTAAATTTTCAATTTCAAGAATTGAATTAATGGATAAATATTATATGTGGTTAAAGCTGTAATAATAAAAAATATATAATTATATTTAAGAAGCAATAGCAAAACTATTAAAGCAGTCATATAATATTATTTTTTTAATATAAATCTTAGGATAACTTAATATTTTTACAGAAGATATTAGCTATATCTGCCTTTGCTGAAGACAAACATGCTAACTGACTGGTAAGTTGATGCATTTTTAGTATATAAAAGAGTTTCTGAGAGAGGACGGTCAAGCCTTACCCCCTCTGCTCTCACTGTCTGCCGGCTTCACTTGGATTGGACGGTTCATCTGGAAAAAAGAAAGAGGAAAAGAACAGCACAAGTTTAACTTAAAAACACTTCAGTGTAAGCGAGCAAGACAATCAGCGACAAAAAAAATAACCTTTATGGAGCAAGGATGGCATACAAACAAGAAATAAACTAGAACATTGGCATTTATTCAGGATGTCTAAATAACTTTTCTGTGATTTTACAAAATAATATGCTTACGCACTCCAATCATTGACGTATAGGTGCATTTGTTTTACTTATATATCTCTTACCTTTGCACACCACAGCTGACACAGATATGTGTCATATTACATTTGCACAGTCATAAAGTCCCCTCCCCCCCATCCCTCTCACAATCTACTCTAATCCTGCCGTGAACCACAATTCAAACTGCACACACAAAAATAAATAAATAAATAGGAAAAGCACACACCCACGCGGGATTGAGGAAGTGATAAGATTAAGAACAGTCGCCAGCTAATCTGGATTAAAGGAGCATGCAGCAGCAGAACACAGAGACATTCTGAGCCTGATGGAGAGGCAGAGATGGATGAAAAGATAGCTGTGAGAACAAATAAAAGGAAACGAGGAGACCACCCAACACTGACATGAATTAGCTAACCTTTTCATAATTCATTAAGAGCCAAGCTGCTGAAATGCCATTTCTCCTTCACCTCTCTATTGTGCTATTTAACTAAAGCTCTGTGTGAAATTGTGCACACGTCAGTCCCTTTACAAGCGTGCCCTTCAAATGTATGGAGCATAAAAACGGTGAAAAGAGGTACTGAATGAAATTAAGACAAAGAATGAACAGGAGAGGGCAGAAAGGGGAGAAGGGTGGGATTGAGAGGGATTGGAGGGAATAGAAAGGAGCATATGGAGCAAAGGAGGGAGGTGGGGGAGGTGCATGCAAAGGATGAGGGAGGGTTGGGTGACAAGTCGAGGTGAGAGCAACAGAGTGACACTCTGTTAACCGTGGCTTAATGAAGGTCTTAATTATGGGGCTTGTGACATTTCAGCCAGTCACTGATCCCATGCCACCAATTGATCCTCTGTGATCGGTCACTGGGAGACAATATCGACCCGTGCAGCGGTCGGGATACTGTCGGCGGGACCCGCATGAACAAACATCTCCGAGCTGCTGCCCAGCTGACCCCAACAGACTGAAACACCAGCAGCACCTGCTGCAGAGGCCTCCTGTGTCTCCTCATCAAGAGCGTCCAATTGATCACACCAATTAATGGGATGATGGAGGGGGCGAGTCTCTCAAACCAGCCAAGCATTCCAGTTAGAAATCCTTGAAAAGCTTGGTTTAATGGTTTATTACGTAAAGGTATGAGAGGGCTTTTCATTGTTTATCACTGAGAAATGAACTTCTGAATCAGCCTTCACACCTACAACACAAACCACCCATCACTTATTGCTTTTTTCCCTCAACATTGGTTTGAAAATGTAATATCACCATTTCAAACCCATTCTGTACATTTAAAAGATATTTAGAACAATGGAAAATATAGCCAACAACTTTAGCGAAAGAGGTTATATCATATATACAGCACGCTGTGTTGATTATCTGAGCTGTAGTATTCCTGCTTTTAGCCTTGAAATTCTTTTTGTGCCTGTTGCAGCTAACTGCTCTTCAATGCTTTTGCCACCTCCTACATAGGAATACACATTTTAAAATATCAGTCAAAAACTGATATGTTTCTCACTTTGTTTCATGCACACTCTACCAACTAAACACACTGGGAAAAGCATTAATTGATCAACTTTTGATGTATCTTTTATATGAATGCTTATTTATCACCTATAGTACTGGAGACCAATAAAGGAAGAATTTCTTTTAGTTGTGGTATTTCTATTTTACTACCATTTCTAAACTCACAGTTAGCTATGACCCCAACTTTGACCACAGATTTAGCAGTGCTATACGTTTATAATCTTTCTGCTTTTTTATATCTGCTACAGATTCTAGTATTTTAGCACCTCTGCTTCTGACAAAAAAGGTTCCTTTATGCCAAATGTTTCAAGTTCCAGTTTAGCTCATTTGCCTAACACTTTGGACTGCACACAGGGCTCATTTTGATAAATCACTGTTTTGAAAACGGAGTTAATCAGAAAAAAAGATTGTTCAGATGAGCTATAATATATTTGATTGATGTAGTTTAAAAAAGGGAAAGAAAAAAAGCATCCCTTGTTCTATATTATACTGCAGGCTGACAAACAGTGAAGGCCTCGGTGGTGCTGATAAGGAGAGAAGCGGCAGATGGCTCAGGAGATTGGAATTAGAATATACAAGAGGGAAAACAGGGAGAAGTGGAGGCCATAAAGGCTGCGCCACTTCAGATCAGCACAGCAAATAGGGTTACCCTGAGCAACACAGGGAAGAGACGCACAGAAAAAACAAACAAATGAGAAGGACAAAATGTGCCTCTAGGTCAAGGGATGGTGGGATTAGATGCCTAAGAGGAAGCGTAAGGAGAAAATCTAAGACACCATAGGAAGAGAGGATGGAGGGAACGTTGATGCCTGTTGAATGTTGGCGCTGCCTCGAGAGCAGATGCAGGAGCAGAGAGGAAAAAATATCTCTCTCTAAGCCTGAACCGCTAACATACACTTTACAGTAATTTGCTCTCTCCCTCCTCCTCCTGTTGCTCCCCTCCCCTCCCCTCGGCTTGTTTACAAAAACAGTTTCATACTGAGCAGAGGCAACAGAATCAAAAAAGAAAGGAAAAAAAAGCATCACACAAGTGGGGGTTTTGCTACCTGATGTCTCCAAACATTATATATAATTATCCTCCAACTGAACAAACAGTTCCTTCTCCAAGGTGCTGAAATATACACACTTTGCTTCCTGTGATGTTGCTAGGATTTGAGGGGGATTATGAGATATTAAATTCATAGATTATCCAATCAAATCATAGCAAAGCATGACCCTCTATTACCACTAGGACCCCCACACCCATGCTATCCATACTAACAAACAAAAAGGTGCAGCTGTCTCTCTGTTTTCTAGTATAAATGGGTTTTAGACAGGAAAGGATTTCAGCAGCAATGACATTTTTCCCACCCTTCTCATCGCTACCCCTGTTTTTCCTTCTATGAAACATCTCTGACGTCTGATTTTCTCTCTGGTTTTAACTCATTTTGTCTGTCTACCCTAAAAAGCGGCTGCTCTAGATGGTAAATAAATCAGCAGAACGCATCACCCCTGCTCTTTCAAGAACATTTCAGCAGGGAGGCTGAGCTGGGTGGGGCGTGGAGATAGAAAAAGAGAGAGAAAGGGAGGGGGGGGTTACAAAGACAATTTTCCTGTCTTCACCTCCCCTCCCTTCTCCATCACACAGCGCTGGTCATTGCATCGTGCCGGTCGCATAGCAACCTGGCATCCCTCGTCCCAGCCGTCTCCAGGCAACGAGACCTGCGACCGTAATCAACCTGCCACCTCCCCTGCCTCCCCCCTCTACTGCTGCTGCTTTGCTTTTGCTCCCTCGCTTCTTCTCCTCCATCCGCCTCCTCATCGAGAATGTGCGTCTTAACACTTAGATACACATGTGAATTCCCTGCGTGCAGGTGGAAATTGGGTGTATTCACAAGCAAAAAAAAAAAAAGAAGAGTTAAAAACAAAAAGAGAATAGTCTGAAAATGTATCCACACGTGGATGCACACACAGATGGGCAGTCAGGAAAAAAAACAGACAAACCCTCTGCTGCCAGCCACCCGCTAAATCAATCAAACGCAGAGAGACGGACAGCTCAACGCTGCTACAGTTCGATAATATTTAATCAATGGGCGAGTATTCAGAGTAAAAGCTGCTTCCTCTGGTGTTGTCTCCAATCTTACTGGGTTCAACAGCTTGTCCAGTCTTACAATGGATCTGACACTGAGGCGTTTCATCAGACAGCCAACAAGAAATCTTTCAGAACGAACATCAAAGCGTAAATGTAAAACAATTGTTGCCTCGCTTCAGATTGTTAAATATTCATGTCAAGTGTTTTTCTTATGCGATTCGGTGAAGCAGACGAGGAGGAGAACTAATTTAAAGACAGATTTACATGGTTCTATTTTTTTCCCTTCTTTAAATTTTGCATCCTTTCAAAATGTCAACCTTTTTTTTTTCTGTGTATGGATGTTTAGCAGGTAGCAAAATCATAGTTAAACGGAAAAGAATGTTTTTAAAATCCTGACAGTGTGATAAATACTGCTACAATAGAGCAGATGTGTAATGTTAAAACAAACCTTTTACAGGAATGTGTTAAGTAGACGTGCATCTGCTCTTTGGAGGGACAGGAAGAGGATGGACTGAGCCCTTTTCATATGTATTTGAAAATAAACGCAGGGATGGAAAAAAAAAAATTCTGCTACCTGGATAAAAACAGTTAATATGTTAAGATTTTTAGCCCCAGGATTGTGAAACGACACTAGATTATAGGAAGGAACAATCAATTCAAGGGATGAGGACGCTACACGGTTAATGTCATTGAATAAAAAGCAATGAGACAACAAACCAGTAATGTTAATGAGCAAAAAATAGATCAGATAAGAAAATGCTTTCGTTTACCGAAAGCTATAGCAGCATCTTTTTTTTCTTTGTCTCTGAGATAAATAAATGAGCGAACTTCAGACTTTTTCTGTTTTCGCCATTTTAGCTTGAAATAAATATTTGGGGCAAAAGGACTTGGTGATAAATTAACTGCTGATAAACTTATAGAGAACTTATACAGTTAAAGCCATAAGTAAGAGAGTGTGGAGAGAATAGGATCTTGTCAGCTGCACTGTAGTGTTGTAATAGTAAATAATGGATTGATTTAGTCTGAATTAACCAAATTAATTTCAATAATTGATTATTGAAATAATCTTTAACTAATTTTGTAATAAATGTATACACTTTTTGCATTTAAGATTTAAAAAACTTAGTCTGTCAATATGCTCTATGCAGAACTCAAGTAGAAAAGTTTTAGTTTTCCCTCGTTTAAATTCTGTAAAAACATCTTCTTTAAGGAAATTTTGCTATACGACTGTTAATCAAAAAAGTATCAACAGATTAATCGATTAGCAAAAATCATCAATAGTTGCAGGCCTAGTCTGATTAGATTAAAAAAGCAAGTGTCAATCACTGCATGACTCCCCGACATAAAGCATCATGCTTGATGCTGGTGTAAAGAAGCAACATTAAAGCAACAATGATGAGGAGAAATTGTCATGCCCAACTACTTTTTATTTCAGTCAGACTTTATCTAGTGGGAATCACAGATAGATTGACCTTGTCACAGCTCTCTTTTGTATTCCTAAATAGGGTTCCAGTTTAATAAGTCTCCAAATAGTACTGCTGAGTTTATTTAATAAACAATTTTTATTTATGAACTTAGATTAAAGCCAGTTACTTTGCAATCACTGCTTTTGTTTTCCAGAGCCACTTTGCGTTGATACAATATTCCAGTGCATTAATCTTCTGCAGCTTTCCGCTGTTCTCAGATGCCTTCGGCTTTCTTTGTTTTTTTCATGCATTATTTTCTTTACATATTTGTCAATCTGCTGCATGAAATCAAATATGACCATTTTGAGCTACAAGCCCTTAACACAGCAGAAAGAGGCAAGGTTAAAAAAAACAATGTACACCCTTCAAAGTTCAGAGCCTGATGAGACAACAGCTACCGCATGGAGACACTCCCCAACCCCCTAAAACAAACCAAAAAAAAAACACGCCATCTCACAGTAACAGATGTCTGTATTTAAGCTGATAAACACTCTGCTTCAGTGCGCTTCCAGTGCCCCACCTCCACTTTCATTATTTTAAACTTTTCATTCATTTCTCCCTCTCCTCCCAGTCTCATTACTGCACCCCCAAACCCATTTTCTCTCTAATTCACACCCTTTTATCACCTCCGTAAATCTAATCTGCATTCATCATTACATTTGGCCCAGAGTGACGTACAAAGGACGAGCCCCCTCTTTTTATTTTGCTGCTGTTGTCAGTCAGCGCCGCCTATCCTGCGTCGTGCCCCTTTATACGCATGCATATGTAAATGAATCAATGCATGAATGCACACTTAACTCCGCACAGATTCATCAAGTGAAGACACTCGCTCCAAGGCTCTCTAATTGCCATCATCATAATCATCTATATCTTACTGAGGCTAGGATATAAGCTAAACACGAAGGCACTGCTTTCTCACATTATTGTAAGACTACTAAAGTGACATATTGCAGGTCAAACATTCCCTTCATAAAAGCATGTTTTAGCACTCAGCGAAACATCAGTTTTCACTTGTAGCACATAAAATGACCATTTATCTTGGATTATGAGGGACTGCTATAGCAATGCTTACAGGTATATATGGTAGAGATAGTGTCACCGTGCAACTGAAGTTCATCTACATTAGGATGTTTGCTCAGACATTAAGGGTATGAATTATGGCATTTCAACTTCCTATCTCATATCCTGTGTAAAAAGCTTTGGCTATATTTAGTTTATGCATTTTTTTTACTTCTTGTCTGACTATCGTTAAAAAAAACCCTCTGTCTGCACCGCCTGAATCCCAACGTCTGAGTAAATGTCAGGATTAGTCAGATGTTCCACTTTGAGAGAGGGCACATCCCTCTCATATGGTAGCTTAAAGGTAGAAGCACAGTAACCTGTAACGTGTTTTAGACTGTGAATTACACACAAATAAGAGGAGCTTACAGGAATCATGATAATTAAAATAACAAATAAAAAAAACAACCCATCGTTCAGTCAGCCATCCTGTTGTGTGGGTTTTCTCCACGGAAACACTGATGCACGAAAGCAAACACAAAGCAACTCACAAAAGCACACGCTCTTCATTAAACTGTGTTAGCATGAACACCTGCCCTCCCCTCCCCCGTTGTGCAAGCAAAAACACACACACACACAGATAGAGCCCCCCCCCTATTTGTCACTATCAAATTCAAATTGCATTTTGAAAACAAAGACATAGGCATGGATTTATATATTTTTAACAGCTAACAACAAAGAAACATGTTAACAGCCAAGTCTGGAAAACTAAATCCCTTGTTTCAAACCAAAATTCTATTAACTCGAAAAGTTAATAGAACTAATTTTAACTGTTTTCAAATTGAAGGTTGAAAAACTAGTGATCGTCATTTTGCTTAATAACCTTTTCAATTACTATTGACATGCAACCTAACAGGAAGGTATTTTCCTGCCTTAAAAAACTACTAATCTTCACTCTTAGAGGCTGTAAAGAATGTGTGTGACTGGTTTAAAATGAATCACTAAAAGTGGTGTAAATGAATAGGACACGTCTTAGCTTTTATTAAATGTCCTTTGGTTTAGGTTAATATGGAGGCAAGGGCTTGAATTTAAACAAAAGAGGGATTTTAAAACTCTACAGTTTTGACTTTCTTGATTTAAAAAAATGACATCATACCAAAAGATGAGCAGATATGAATTTTGTGTCTGATTTAACACCCCCATCTCTGCATAAACTGCTCTGCTGATACCAATTAAATATTACTTATTAAAAACTATTATGGGATTTCCTTTATTCTATGTCTGGCTCTCCTGCCAGGAGTTGTTATTATATTTTACAGGAATATAAGAGCTCAAACTATATGTGAGTGAGTAGCTAATATGATAAAGATGATGAAAAAGGATCGTCTCATCGTGTTAGCATATATTACAGACAGGATTAAAACAGAGTTGCCAGTTAAATGGGGTTTGGCATTTAAAACAAGTAATTTGGGTGGTTAGCACTGTTAACTTTACAAAGCAATTACCTGAAAGACAGAGGCTGAAGGCTGAAATAACCAAAAAGCAAATGTGTTGTACACAGCTTAGCTTTCCTGTTAAATATTCTGTCTTGTTTCCCACAATCTGAACTAAACAAAGACGTGCACTGACATGTCATGGAGAATTCACTTTCCTTTTAACTAGCACCGCACATGTTTAAACTTTCTCAAATTTCACTTCTTAACACTTAATTGACACTTAAAAATCCCTGTCTTTTAAAAATCATGTTCCCATAAGTTACAGCACCCACACTATATCGGCCTAGATCGGCCCTTTATATATATTTTATATATCCATATGTATAAAATCAGCTGCAATTTTTGGGTTTGGGTTGAAGGAATTTTAGCTTTTTTTTCTCCATTTGCATAGTACAAATGACAGCGATAATGATAACAAATATCACACAAGTCTCATTTAAAACAAAAGAGAAACATTATTAACAAATTGTTAGAAAATGGAAGGAGCGGCAAAGAATACGCTTCATGTGATCTCAAGGCATTGCTGCTGAAAGAACTAATGAATCGGCAACATCTGCATGCATATAGACGCCAACACAAGAAATATTGCTAATTATCAGTTGACTGACGTATTAGTCTAGCTCTAGCCCATGCCCATAGCTATTGTCAGCTCAGCCTGATAATGATAAGTGTAGCATATTATTGACCTTAAAGTTCAAATGTTTTTATCTGAAGCTGAAATTGTTTTGATAACAAACAACAAGAAGCCATGAAACTATCCTGTCCATTGAGACATATGATAAATGTCGGCTGTCAGAGAATAAAACACAGCGAAGGTTCATGTCTGAGTGCACTGAAAGAAGCACAGATCCCTACCTCCTTAAGTAAAATGCTGACGGACATAAAACATAAAACGATTTAGATCCTAAAAGGATCCAACTTTGTGGAATTAAAACCATCACAAACAAGGTCCAATGAAATGGGCACTATAAGAGAAAGAATTTGAATCTAGAAATGAGAAATTGAGGCCAAAATTAAAAAATCTAAGAGTTTCAGATCGGATTAAGAGTTGATGCCAAAAAAGCTCTGAAAAGCCTTTTACCATAGTGTTGAATCAATACATAAATAAAAAGCTGGGAAAAGTATGACTAATTGAATTTGTGTGTGTGTGGATCTACCTAAATGTCTGCTATAGCCATAGCTTGAAATGAGTCGGTGCTAACTAGCCTGCATTTACATGATGTGTTTTCTTTCATAAATCCGTTTTTTGTTATCCTGCACTAGTTTTACCAACTACAGGGAACTAATGGCCTATAGTGGCTAGAGTGCAAAGTACTGGCCTCCGGAAGAAGCCGCAAGGTTCGCCAGTTCAAACCTCAGACAGACACTCTGGGCCCCTGAGTGAGACCCTTAACCCTACAGAGCTCCCAATGTGCTGCTCGCTGCTCCCTAAAGAATGAGGTAAATGCACAGGACAAATTTTGTTGTAATGTACAACTGCAAGACTTTAAAGGTGATTGTTATTCACGGGTTATTTAATTGTGGCTCAGAGGGCAGAGAAGTCTTTCATTTGTGCAGTTGCAGGTTCACTTCCAGCTTCTTTCTGTCACCTGTCAAGGTGCCCTTAAATCCATTTTGCCTATCCATCTGAGATTCAGGGTGTGATTAAGTGCTTGCTTATAAGTGCAGCTGGATAAAAGTGGCTCTAGTTCGAAAACAATCTGTGTGGTTAGTAAGTCTAGAAAGCCCTAAATAAGGTCAGTCCATTTACCATTTAGACTATGAGCCAAAAGATTTAAATGTCCCATTTCATATATATATGCATATATAATTGCCTTATTTTAAATATTCATATTTTTTCTCTTTAATTATTTGTATTGCCTCCATGCCACTGTAATGTACTTTTCTCTTCATTTTCTCATGCAGGGCACTTGGAATTTTCTTACCACTAAAACATGCTTTAGAAATAAACTTGCCTTGTTTTACTTTACCAGCAGCACATGAAAGATAATTGACTGATTACAGTCAACACAAATCATGGTATTTGGTAACTATAAATCATGATCCAGTTCTCTGTACTATGCTGCTTCTGATCGGGTCAGATTTAGCAGTTCATTGAATTTGCAAAGCTATTTAAATGAAGTAGAAATAAAAGTTTTAATACTGCAACCGTCAGCATGTTTTAGATACTTAGGCAGCCATAGAGGATTTTAAAGTTGCAACTGTAATATCAGTTACATTTAATTCTGAGGCTTTAACCTCTAATACCTCCTGCTTGTTTAATTTTAGCACTCCACACTTCATCTAAGAAACTAAATGAAAAGAAAAATCTCTGTTCAAGTCACATAGAAACTGCAACAAAACCAAAAAATTCACCCAAATGTCTAGTTTTTTGTACATGAATGGGTTATATTATTTTCAAATTTGTATTTTTTTTTTAACAAATGCAACATATTATAAATTACAGCATTTGCTAAAGATTCTGCTCAGTTAACCCTTACAGTTTTTACACAAATGTTAATATATAAAGAAAGAGTTTCAATATATCAGATTCTTACATGTGCATCCTGTTTCCAAGTAAAACGTTTTATCTCAGTTTAATACCAATGGATACCAGGAATGCAAATGTCTTGCAGTATAAGACAACGTATTTAAAAGAGGCAAAGTTTTTCTAGGAAAAAAAAGTTACCTTTAAAGTGTATGTTCCTAACATAAAAACAAGTACAAGTGTAAAAAAATAATCAAGATTCAACACCTCAAAATCCATAAAACATAGATGAACCCAAAAGAGGGGAAGTTTGTGGAAAAAATAATGAATAAAATAAGCAGTTTTTAAATCAGGATTTAAAATACATGATATAAAAATAAACTAAAATAACAACAAACAGGAAGTCAGTGCCATTCATTAGTCTGGAATAGGTTGCAGGGCATTTTCTTCGTCTTTGAGACTCTTAGCACACCAGCGGTCATTATCCACATGGTAAAGCAGTGAACTGGGAGCGATCAGTCTATTAGAATTGATCGTACAACCCAACATCTACTAATCCAGGAGGTAACAAAATAACCCAGAACATGTAAATCTCTATATAAGCCTCACCTGCTGCAGTTATGATTGGTTTTCATAATTTAACTAAAAGAAAAAGGCGGAGCAAACATGGCTCTCATCAAAGAGGTCCAAGGTCAACTTTTCGGCCAAGAAAATACAAAGGCTGTCTCACTTTTACCAATGAAAAAAAATCCTATTTTATCAAAAACTTTATAGAAATGTTACGTGTAAAGACAAAAACAGTATAACAACAGCAAAACAGGGTGGTGGTCATGTTGCTGTCTGGGTCTGACTTGCTTCAACCATCAAGCTCACTTGAAGGGATAATAATAAGGAATAATCTGCAGCTCCACCTCTGAATGAGTAAATAATTAAATATATATGTTTTGGAATTACCTAGTCAAAGTCTAGATTAAAATCCAAATTAGATGCTCGAGCATGACCTTAAATAGGCTATTCATGCTGGAAAGCGGTTAAACCTACTAAATAATTACAACTCAGAACCAGGATGCACAATATTGAATGTTTGGCCGATGTCTGATATGCTGATATTTTACAACTCAACTGAACAATAACTGCTATGAATACTCTTTCTCCCCTACACCCATATTTAGACCTTCTGTCTCACTCCTGTCCTGGGAAGTCATTCAAATAGCAGTTTGGCTATCTGTTTCTGAAACGTTGAAAAAACGTCCACACTACCAACATTCTTATTTCAGCATCTCTTCTGTGGGAGGCTCATGCATCAGCTGAGTACACGTGACCCGCTGGTGCCTCAGGCATAATCCTCACATGTTTGTCATCAAAACAGTGCCTTTTATATCAGCGAGTTATACTGGTGGAAGGGCTGATGTCCAAAATTTCATTTTAAAGCTAATATCAGCCGATACTGATAACATGCCGATAATTCCCAATATAAAACACTCTTTGCCCGTTATTGCAAACATATGATGGCAGAGACTGCCAAAGGCGTCATGATTATATCTAGGGGGAATTTCTTTTTCAGCCTTTATGCTTTGATATATTTTAGACTGCAAAAACGATCTAGAAATAAGTAAAAATGTCTTAAATCAAGTGTATTTACCCTTACTTTGAGCAGGTAAATAAGATGATTTGCCAATGGAATGAGTATTTTTACTCTTAAAATAAAATAATTAGATAATATGCACTTGAAATGAGACAATGCAATGGCTTTTTCTTATTTTAAATGTAAATTGTCTTGTTCCATTGGCAAAGTATCTCACTTTTCCCCTCAATTAAAGAAAAAATGCACTTAATTTAAGAAAAAATGGCTTAGTTAGATTTATAGTTTTTGCAGTGATTTAGTTCTATCTTTGTCTGATATTGACATTTGTATATGATAACATAGCCTATACATTTTTACAGGAGAAGATTTTTTTTTATTTGAAAATGACTATTTGTTTTTCTTAAAGCAGTAATTATTTGGGATGCTTCTACTTTTCCTACCTCATCATGCTAAGCTAAGTTAGCTTGCTTGAGCTGCAGGTTTACAATGATCAGACACAGAAATAAGCTTATGTCCCAAAAAACAAAACAAAACAATTAAAAATATTCTGCTTTCATAGGAGCTGACTAGAGTAGGGTAGAATAAACATGCATCTCCTTTTAAACTTTGCGATATTTTTCTCAAAGGTTATTGGGTAACATGTATCGGGCTGCTTCATTTTCAGTCATGCTTATTTTGCAAAAATTCTTCTCAGCTTTACTAACGAATGCGAGTTACCCTGTTTGGGACGGTGCATTGTAAAACACCTTGATTTAAGGTGATTGTCAGTCTATACAGAAATGACCTGGGACAGAAAAGAAGCATTGACAACAAAAAGGGAAAATATGTCACCTTAGGACAGAACAACAATTCGGGGAGAACATCTTCGTTCTTCCAAATCTCCATTCCACTCTCGCATAGATTTTTTTTTCTTTATTTAAGCCTCTTTTTTCCCCACACCTCCAACACTCTTGCTTCCTCTCCCTGCCTTCACCTGCTTTTTGTCTTCCTCTTCTCACTTAGAGACATACTCTCTCACCTAAAATTAAACACAATGCCAGGTGCCACTCTAATACATCCATCTGCTCACCCTGCCTCGCTTCTATCTCATCCTTCCTTTTTTCTCAGTCTTTCTTCTTTTCCATTGTTATAGGAGACAAAGGAGCAGTAAGAGTGACTCTTTCTACCCAAAAAAGAGGAAAAAAAAGCAGCACTGAAAGTTAATGACATCTTTCAGATTTCTCTCCTTTCAGGTGAGCTTTCATTTAGGATTTCTTCTCTCACTCCTATAATTGCTATCATGTTATTCCTTTTGTATCACCCTGGCCATGAGATGCCAAAGTTAATTATTCTCTGGCAGCGCAGGTGCAATTACATGACAATTACACCACAGCTGGTGGCAGGGGAGGAAGCAGATCTTGTCCTTGTGGGCGTGTTTGGAGCTAATAAGATGGTTTTCTGCCGTTTTTTATTTTTTTTTTCCCTCCCTATCGTTGGGGAGTCAGAGCAGGAAAGGGGGAGGATTGGCAGAACACAGGAGGGTTTAGCTTGTTCCACATGGCTTAGAGGTAAGAGGTTGTGAGGAGGAAAGCTGCTGGAGTAGAAGGGGGGAAGAAGGCTTTATCATGGGCGACGGGCCCTACTGATCCTGTATGAAGGGTCAGCAAGGGTTACCCTACAGTCACGCTAACAATGGGATTTCTTTTATCGCAATCCTAATAGCATCCACTACTTAAAACTGTCTCTACTTCCATCCAGCTGCTTCATGCATAACAACCATGCAGTGCTGAAACCAGAATTAACCAAGAATGAATATTAATAAATCAAATAATCTTATTATCAGGTTCATATATTATAATAGTGATGATATTGGTGATTCTTCATTAATGTCAACCAATTCTCACAGCTGATCTATTTATTAATAAGTAATGGGTGTTATGAACTTGCAACAGAAGCACAATGTTTCTAATAGAGTGCATACATCAGAGTTTTTAAATGAAGCCCAATATATTTTGATATTGGCCTATTTGGATTTATATATATATATATATATATACCAAAAGACAGTATTATATAATCTGTAATCTGTTCAAATACTCCAGTCCATATTTCTACAGCAGTGCTTTGTACTACAAGTTATAATGCTCACTGCCCAGGGCTGTACAGTCTGGGGGGACACGGTGGCAGAAATACAGAAAATAACCCCCAGCTCCAAGATACACATTCCATGGTTTATGTGTTGCTTGTGGGACACTAATAGGATTGGATTGTTTTAGGATATGCAGCGCTAAATTAAAAGGACTGTTTTCTTATGCAATCTAGACTAAACTTTATGAAGACTCTGTTAAACACAGTTTGATTTGAACAGCATTTACTCTATTTTATTTTGAAAGATCTTACTTACGCCCTTTGCTTTATTTCTTAAGATTAAGAGAAGTCTGAAAAGCATAATATAGGCAAGACAAACTTGAAATTATTTTTTATCCTACTCTCATTACAGAGTGCTAAGAAAAATAACTTCATGAAAAGATTATATGCCTTTAGAAAGTAATGCAAGGCCTAATGCAAGGCCAATATTCAAGTTGTTTTTTATATGTTCTGGTAAGTTATTTGATAAATACATGTTTATTGGCTTAGTGGAAAGCTTTTTTCTTTTAGAAATTAATATATAGACTGCAAGGAGGACGAACGTCAGAACGTCACAGAGTAGCCCTCATCCAACAGTCACCACTTAGTTCATAATCTTATGGTTATGTTTGATGCAAAACATCAGGTAAAATAGGTTGTTTTTTTTTCATTGTTTTTTTTCACAAATGTAACAATGAAATTTATATATTCTTTGTGTCTTGTTGCTGTCAACTTAAGCAACGCAAGCAGGCTGGAGGGTCTGGATGCTTGGTTGCATCAGGATGAGATTTTCTGAGCAACAGAGGGCAAATGAAAGACACACCCATATTTAGAAGAGGATATTTGATATTATTATTAAACATAGAGAATATTGAAAACAAAAATGCCTCATTGGTTTGGCACAATGTATCCCAGTGCTTAACACAACCTAAAATAACTATCCTTGGGGGCTTTGCTGCCTGCATCCCCCTTCTTTCTCTGCCTATTTCCTGTCTAAGTACTTTCATTAAAGGCCAGGAGCGCACCCCCCCCCCCACAACCCAAAAACAGCCTCAAACCTATTAGAATAAAGACAGCTAAGGTTACACAGCAGAATTATTCCTTTATCTCTAAAACCATCTAGTGTAGATAGGCCAATAAACGTTTAAATTAGTTTCTAACTTAAGGTGTGCTTGTAGGGAGCATCTCACGTTTATTTTTTTTCTATATTTAAATGTTTGTCTCCACCTCACCAGTTTTTCTTTACTATGAGGGGCTTAAAAACTTGATTTTTTTTTGGAGGATTTTGCCACTGCCTTTTCATCTTTTTTTCTGTTGGCCTTTGCACTACTGTGAAAGGTTGTGAGGGCAATAAAACCAGCATGTTTTGATAGATGTGGCTTACAGACATTACAAGTCTGTGATTACAGACACTTAAGTAATTTTAACAGACTATAAAATAAAAACCTATTTTGGTCATGCAGGGAGGAGGTTTTGCTGTAAACATGGGGGGATTGCTGTTTTAACGACGCTCCCTGAAGTAAGCCCATAAAACAGCAGGTGAATACACTGAGAAAACAATAGTGCTTCTCAGCAAGAATGGCAGCAGAATTAAAGTGGTGCAGAAAATACACTCTTTATACACAATTGTAACCATAGATACCAAAATCGACTCACTCAGTGTGTTGCATGAACACATCGACGCGTCAGCCATGTTGAAAGGGAGACAATGGTAAAATAAAGCTTTTAATTGAACAGGAGAGCTGTGGCTTCAACAGGACCAGAAGAAGTTTATGGGTTTATGGAGAGGTAGAAATCAATCCATCATCGCCCCATATGTCGGTTTCTGCTTTTCTTTGACCTGCAGGCTCAGAAATTCTTTGGACGGACTTTAATACAAACAAAACGGATTTGTTTAAACACGGCTTTAGTTCAAACAATAAAAACTATTAAACTTCAACTATAAAAACTAAAATGTTCCACAGATTCCACGATAGAGGACATTATTTTGAACTCAATAGAATATTAAGGGATTATCAGTGTATCTCTATTTATGCTTTAAATTGTGCCACTAACATTAACTACAGTTTTTAACTAAACTCAAACCAAAGGAAGCAAAGATCAGAGTGTTTCCTGATCCCTAAATGGGCAGAAAAGGTGGAGATTTAGTAGCTTAAATTTAATAAACAATAGATTTTGATCACTGGTCAATGTATTGATGACCGACTTGTTTATAATTTGTAAAGCACTTTTCAGCATAAGGGATTATTGCAAGAGAAATATAAAAGCTGCGTTTTCCAGTTTAACATCTTAATAATTCAGAAATATTTGAATATAAGAGGCATACGATCATTGCACACTGGAGCAGAACTTATCTGGAAGCAAACTTTATTGGAAGTTATTGGAAGTTTAACCTATTTCAGCTGACAGAACTGGGTCAGGTTTGAGCATACACACTTTTTCAGCTTGATCCATATATTTTCAATGTGAATGAGATCAGGAATGTGGGATGGCCACCCAAAAAAAATGGTATGATTGTCCTTAAAGGTATAGTGGAGGATGTTCTTTTTCTGGGTGGATCATCGTAATAAGTGGTCCTCGTAACTGTCAATCATTCTGGTGATATGCTTACATAAGGCCGTCCTACGTGCTCCTATCCATATTCACTTACCGGTGGTGAGTCTGACGTAGTGGAAAAATTGCACATCTTATTTTTGAAAGTAAGCTTGTATGAGCGATGCAAACAGCAACTTTTATACAGAGCGTGCACAAGGAGAAATAGGAATCATGCACGCTATCACATGCGTATAATAGGTGTTCCCTCTCGGGAGCAGGTGCAGGGCTGTACATGTGCATATTTTTTTTAAAGTGGAATGGGCAAAATATCCTCAATTATACCTATAAGTCACTTTGTAACTAATTCTGGAGTATCTTTAGTGTCTTTATCAGTTTAGAAGACCTATTGCAGTTAAAGCTTTAACCTCCTGACATTTTGCTTCAATATTTCCACATTAAGTTCTTTCCTCATGACAACTGAAGTCCCTCCCGAAACAAAACACCCTCAAAAGGTGATGCTACTGCTTGCTTACTTCATACTCCGGATGCTCAGGACACTATTCACTTCTCTTTCGACAACAGGACAGGTCTCATATTATTAAGGTTTTTTTCCTCCTGCGTGTATTAGCAAACTGCGATATCCCTTTTTATGCTGCCTCTGGAGTAATAGCTACTTCCTCCCACAGTGGTTTCCCAAACCGTATGTTGTTCCAGGATCAGTTTCATTCTTTAACCAACTTGGAAAACATAACACCTTTATCGATGTGACACAGTCTCCTTTATTGGAAGCATTATTATGAACGTTCTATACATTTCTTTAATACTCGCTTGGTGTCATTAGGAAGCAGAGCGTTTGAGATGTTGCCTAAAACCATTGATAGACATCCCTGTAATGTTGTAAACTAACCAATGAGAAGCTTACAAAGCCATGGTGTTATCATCTGGGCTTCTTCAAGCTATTACAAGATGTACTTATCCAAATGAATTAAAAAATTCAAAATTAAAAGAAAAAAACATTTTACCATATATTCTGGTATCAAGTGAACAGAGATGATCTTGGTAATCCTAACTTGCATAAAACGTGAAATGTTTAATCTGATTTCATGTCATACAATGACCGGAAGTAAAAGATTGTGTCTTTTTATGTGTAGATACTCTTTGGTTTTACTGTATGTTATCAAATATTATGTAAAACAAATCAAAGCAGCATTTTATTTATTTAATAATGATTATGTGGTACTAAAAGTTATTCCAGGCTGCATATCTTCTTCTCTCCTCTGTCAAAACCTCTAGTCTTGTCTTCAGCTGACACTCAAGAGTGAAAAAAAAAGACGTGAATGATGTAGATTTGAACAAAAATAACCAAAAGGAAACAGGAGTGACGCCTTGTTAGTAAAAGAGGAAGCACAGCACAGCAGCAAACTCTGGGAGAGCACACTCTGTCTCAGTAATTCCTTGCCTTGTCGCTTTGTCTCTCATATAGGAGGTTATTATAGAGACGTGGCTGTCATGTCATATTTAGCTCTGGAAATGTCATTTGGCAGCACACCTGCTGCCTGGCTATGCTAATAAAGCTAGGTTTAACTTTGATTAGAATCCAGGGAGAAGAAGTGGGGGCAGAAGAGAAGAGGAACGTCAACGAGATTAAGAGCTGGAAGAGTCACTCCAGCGGTGAGCCTCATGCAGACATCTCTCCCCGACCCGTGACATGTCGGCGAGATGACTCATGCCTTAGCTTGGATGGATATGTCTGGATGCATCACATATGAAACATAAGAGGGAGAGCAGCCCCTGACCTTTCTCGGAACATATCGGCTTAAGGATGAAGTCAAGCCCACATGTCAAACTTGGTTTAAATTTCTTTAGTCTGCACGCATCTGTGTTTCTGTGCTCACATAGCCCGACATGCCAGTTATCCCGAGCTGGTGTGGACTGAAAAAAAGGCAATGACACACTTACCCCTGGTAGGGTCTTTTGCTCGTGCAATGCATTCTGGGCTTTGAGGGCCGACTCTCGTGCGCAGTACGTCAGGAAGGCACATCCTGGAGAGAAATGGGAGGTAGTATATGGCATGATTTCTGAACATTCAGGATAGCTTATTACAAAGCTCTTAATCACAACAAAAAAAAACTCAAAGCATTTCACACAACACTCCTAATAATATTGAATCCAGCTTTAAACCAATACAAATAGTTTCAAACCTGGTTACATAAACTCTCATTAAATCAAAATAAGTCCCTTAAATGCAGAACTTTCTATCACGCAGAAAATAAAGGGTAGAAGGAGATGACAGTAGCAGTATTTCCTGTTAGAGACACAGATTAACCTAAAAGAACTGATCAGAGTTCATTTAATGAAAGAAAAAAGCAAAAGGTTAATGCCAGCATCATCTCTGCTCAGGAGTTTTGCAAAGTTAAGACAAACACAGAGACAGGGGTACTTTTCATTGAAAAAAGTCAATAAAGCAATGGCATTAAATGGAATCACCAGAAATAGTTAAAATCATGAACAGTAAAGATCTGGCACTGAAATACTCTCTGAAGTCGAGAAAATACTCAGACTTTATAACCATCACTGTTCCAACAACCTCAGTAAGATGTTATATTCATGCTGGACTTTTGGCATAGTTTCTGTCTTGGTCTCTTTATTAACATTCTGCTGTCTTTTTGCACATCTCTTGTGTTGCTGCTATTTTTCCATATCCACCACTAAAATGTCCACAGCTTTTTATTGATTATTCATTCTTCGGGTGACTGCACAGTACTAATATTTATAAAAACACTATACAGTGCAATATTTATTTTGTTTATATTCCTTTACTCTACCAATTATTCTATTTTTTATACACTTTTAAGGTCCACATTTGTGTCACCACTTTTGCTGTAATGCTACTTTAATACCAAAATTTCCCTATTGTGGGCCAATAAAGGGATTTTCTATTCTATTCTATTCTAAAAATACAGGTAGTTAACACCTGATCACAGATACACTGAGTCTGGGGTACTTTCTATTTAAAAAAGGGATTCATTCAATCATCAGATAAAACAGCACTGACTCATGAGTACTTTACATGTTCATATGATTAATGTTGACAAATATTATACATCGTAATGTGTGAACTTTTTTTTAAATACTGGCTATATAAATACAAACGGCTCTCCTTTTTTACTGCCCCAGCATCAAGTGAAATGTCTGATCATAAAGTCTGGAGACAGAAAAGTGAGCTTTTAATATCACTTGGCTCCAGCTAAATGTATGCAGTGCCACATAATAGGGAAAGGCTTTCATTAACCTTTAAAGCTCCCTCTCATCATGAATATGTAAATATATGCAGAATAGGTGTTATAGGTGTTGGAAAGCTGATACCACCTGGCCCATACGTCTACCAAACGACTGATGATTTTTGCGTCTGCTTTTTTTTATTTTTACTGAAAAGCCTTTTTGTTTTCCTCAATCTGATTTGCATTAGAAATGACAGTAAGGATCATTGTTCATCTTAGATCGCTTCCCCCGGTCTCGGCCCATCTGTCACATGAGATTTTGTTGATTTTTCTTGCGAAATATGAACGCTCAGCTCCCCATGTGTTGAACTGGTACTTTTCAACAGAAAGACTCTTTTTTTTTTTTAGCTCAAAATCTCAAAAAGATTTTTAATGAATCCAGACAGTTGAAAGTGTACAAATCTTTGTGTTTAAAGGGAAATTATAAAACACTAAGGAAAGTAAAAAGTGAGCCTTGTCAGATTGCCCTGAGGCAACAAGCTCCTAATCTAATTGTCCTTTTATAGAATTTAATATTGTTACTCAACAGTAGTTTTTTTTTTTTTTTTGCATTAAGTCTGGGCAAGACAAACAGACTAAGCCTTTATTTGCCTTGCCTTTTGATCCATAGTATTACACCTCTTGTTCTCAGTCACGACGCCAAATTAAAATTCCTTTTGATGAGCAAGCAAAGCGGTGTGGTCATAAAAGGAGCACTGCTCTTTGTGAGCATGGTCTTGTCTTCATTTATTGATCAATTCTGCAAAATAACTTTTCTCTGACCTCAAAAGATGATTCATCTTTAATAAAAGTTCTTTTTTTCTCCCCTGTGAGACTTCCTAATAAGGTCTACAACCAATTTAAGGGTGCAAATAACGTCAGAGAACCTCATCGGATCGATTGGTTCATTGGGTGTTTGGTCTCATGTGGGTCTTTAGACAGGACACCTCAGTGAGAAGTCGTTTAACATAAATCATATTTACTGGAAATCCATTTTCAGATTGAAATCACAGCTGAAGACTCTTCTGTGATCTTACACTTGGTTCTTACAGGGATGTTTACCTTTGTGCATCCCCGTGTACTTGTCCTTTATCACTGTTAACTCGTAGATCTTCCCGAATTGTTCAAAGATGGGTTTCAGGTCCTTTTCCTCCAGGTTTCGGGGTATCTGCCCGATGAAGAGCTTGATTGCGTCAGGCTCCTTCATTGAGAAGTCTGAAGAGGGAGAAAAAAAACAGACACGCACACACACATTTATAACAGAAACATAGAGAGGAGGCGTTCAGGAGCCTGGAGGCTTAAATTCACACTGCACAGGAGGTGCTAACAGGAGGCCTGGGATGGAGGTGCAGATGGGAGCGTTCAGTTGAAATGGCTGGTTTGTGCATCCTATGAGAAATGCTTATCATGGTCTTAATAGCAGCACAAATTCCACAAACAGAAAATGTATGTTTATTAAGTTGGGTTCTAATTAATAAGTCAAAACAATCAGAACCGCTGCTTGAATGCAGTATTTGGCTAGCTGTTATACGTCTGAGGCTGTATTCAGATTCAGCCAATAATATATTTAGGCCTGTTGAATGACTCTGTACATTAAAACAGCTTATAGGCACCAACACACTATAGCTTACTGAGAGCTACATATATCATAACGATGGACAGCACAAGGAGCAGCTGGAAAAATGTAAGTTTATCACAATTGATATTCAAAAGCAACAAGGTAATATGAAAAAAGAGCAAACAGGATGGTGCTGAACATTTCTGAGACCACTACCCCTTTGAAAGAGGTAGTTACTTTTTGTTTAAGATAAAATAACTGCAAAAGCCTAATGTAGCCATTACGATACAAACATAGTTAAAGAAAATGTCTGCAGATTATTTCCTGTAAGGCTTTAAGGATTTAACCCATTAATGCAAAATGTAACATTTCTCTAACAAAGTAAGAAATAAAAAATAAATTTGATTGAGAAATTATGTTGCTAAGTAGTTTTTTGCACATTCTCTATATAACTGTAAAATTCATGGAAAGATATAGAAATACACGTTTAAAATCCCTAAAAGCAACATGTGGATTGGAGTATAATATAGCAATGGTTTATGAATGCTGTAAATGTAGATTTCTGGTTTTGATAGTTACATAAGAACAAAAGTATAATGTGCAAAATATAAATAAGACGGGATTCCTGAAAAACACGTATATACGAAGCATAATGAAGTTGTTTTTGGTTTAAAATTCCTAATTATCAGGTTGATATTTGTTATTAGACTTTAATACTAGTATTTCTGAGGCCGCACAATGTAAGTGCTTTCTTTAAAACATAATAATAAAAGACAGCAACATCTATTTAACCATTGTTACCACAAAAGGGAAGAAAACAAGGTTTTAATTGTTGTTTGGTGAAAGGCACTCAACAAACTGCTGCTTTTCTTATTTTAGTTCAAAAAAGTCTGTAAAAGGGTAAAACATAAAAAAAAGCACAACATTAAATGAAACCTTTTCCCAAATGATACCAGAGAAGTAAATAGTAGCTTGAAGAACTAAAGACAGGGTGCAAGAATGTACAGATACAGCATGCTGGGTGTAAAAAAATATAAAAGCATCATCAATATAATAATTGCATGTCTTCCAATTATCATGCAGCCTTAGAACAAACTGTGATAGCTCTGTAGTGATAATGGAAAAGCTCAGAGGAATTATAAAACCTACCAAAACAGCTAAGTTTAAAGAAATATTCATAAAGTTCATTCCTGAAATAACTGTATTGAAAGATAAAAGCTTACTTTTGTATTATACATTTGATAAAACAGATATAAAATACCATCTGGAGAAAAAAAATCAGCTTTTCCTTTGATTTTTTTGGTTTTGTTTTGGAAAATGAATCACTGAGCCTCCCCCCCTATCTACTATTATTATCATCATTATGTCTTTTTGTGATTTTCCATAGCTGCAGCCTCAACCCAGTCTTTCCAGTGGATCTGTGGCAGATATGCTCCCAACATGACAGGGTGTCACTCAGCACAGCTGGAGAGCTCTTTGTCAAGACGTCGGTGACAACAACAATGACCTGGACGCGATTTCACGCCTCTGAGCAAAGACACACAGAAAGACAACATAGAGTTGATAGAAAAAATAGCTACCTGTGGTGTTGGTCTTGGTTAAAAAAAAATCGGAGTAATCTGGTGGATGTGTCTTCTTCCTTCCTTCCCTCCTTCCTGTTGTTTGGTTATTATTAAAGCTCAGTTTCTCAGTTCATCAGTCCGTCTCTGAATCCTGTAACAAGTTAGGCCCGCACGCCCCCTAAAACAACACAACTAACATCCAGCCGACCTCCTTTATTCGGCATGAGCGTCTTTTACGAGATCTTGTTTTTTTCCACCACTGTTTTCACATGGATGCCCTTTCTTTTTTTTCTGGGATAGAAAAACATAAAATAAAATGAATCTCTTACTGGTGTGGCTAAAGAGAGGGTCTTGTGACAGATGAGGCTTTAGACTTCCCTAAATCAGTGGACCGTAGGGAATAGGCAGTCTGGCTGGCTGCTTGTCCTATCCTCTCCTCTTCCCTGTGTGTCTATACTCCTTTGACGTCGTAAGCCGGTGTCTCCCTCCCTGTCCATCTCAGCTCCTTCCCTCCCCCTAGCTGCCTGAGCCGTGATGTCTGCCGCCAGGGACTGTCGCTAAATTAACAGCCCCGTGCCTAAATGGCGACATGAAAAAAAATCTCCCTAAACAGAAAAGATTCTTCTTACTTTCTCCATAATCTGTGCTTTAGAGCCCCAGCTCGTTTTACAACCGGAATTTATACATTACAAACTATTTAGATAATAATCATTAAACTAGGGGAATGCTATGAATATTGAATCTATAAAGACCAGGGAAAAGATGATAAAGAAAGGAAAATGTCTTACTGGTATTTTGAAAAATATTTATTTAACTAATAGTGTTTTATATAAAGATATATTTATCTCAAACCAATACATTCATGGTGAAAGTTGTGACTTTTCTAAACCGAATACATTTATAATCCCAGACATTTGGAAGGAAGGAAGGAAGGAAGGAAGGAAGGAAGGAAGGAAGGAAGGAAGGAAGGAAGGAAGGAAGTTCTGCCATCGACGAACCATAAAGAGTTTTGAAAGACAAACTACAAATTGTTTTGAAAACCTCCTTTAATCACTTGAGTTGAAAGGGTTATGTTTACTGTATTATTGTAACACACAGTGAACCCTCCAATTTGCACTGATAGGGTGAGGGTATTCTTTCTTTATTATTGACTGCACAAAAAGTTAAAAGGAGCAATTCTTCATGTTAAATCATTCAAATTCAAATCTGTCAATATTCGAGGTAGATACAATCATTCTTTCTCAAAATTATTTAATCTCTGAAACATAAAACATATAGTTTTACTAAAACATTAACACTTAGCATACTGAGAAACTACATTTGTAAAAATAAGGTGTAAAAAACCATCAATCCTACATCCTGAAATGCATATGTTTGTCTTCAAGTTATCCCGCTGGAGAAATTAATCCAAAATGGAAAAAGACAAGCTCACACACAAAAGAAATTAATTTAGAGACTAAAATAAGCAAAGTATGAAAAAATATTTTCATAAATAATATTTATATCAATTCAAAGGAACCAGATGGAAAAAAAAGGAACCCAGACAGTTATCAGAACAGTTTAAACTGAGACCTTCTGTAAAAGTATGCAAAACTGACTTTTATAACTAAAACATGGGACTGAAAAAAAAAAAGTTTCAGAATAATAAAATATTCTGTTTGAGACCTTGTACTAAGAAAATTAAGTGTACGTCGACAGAGAGAGCGGTATCCGTTTTTAGTGTAATCGGTAAAATGCAGACGGTCCCTGACATCAAGAGCTTTCAAATCCGCCTTTTGTTCTCACCGTGGAGCTGGCCGTGGTCCTGAAACGAATCCTCTCAACTCGTGTCATATCATCAGGGATGAAAGAAAGCCTCTCTTGAGGGGCGTGAGGGCGAAACAACAGCAGCAAAAAATGTTATTTAAATGTTATTTGACGACACGCTCAGACACTCGGGGCTACACGCCCTCTCTGAGATTTGGGCAGCATGTAAACAATGAGCCCACATGACAGCGGGCTGCACACACCCCAACACATGCGCACACGCAGAGACTTCAAAGGAGTCACGATCTGGACGTATGGGGCTTAAACAGCAAGAAAAACACTATGATGAAAAATTTAAAGTAAACCTATACACACAAATCCATCTCACACTCATTAATTTATTTTTTCTTGCATTATAGTCCTCGCTCTGCTACCCTCAGAGGTTAAGAACCGCCATCTGCCATCAGTCACCAAATCCGGTCTAAGCCTGTGCTGCAGTTGTTGCAGCGACGCGATTCTTACTCAGTTGATCGGGTATTAATTGTTCATGTGAGCGCTTTGGAAAAAACCTTATCTGTGTCACACACAGTGGTTGGTGGTTTGAAACCAACACTGACATCTGCTGACGAGCAGAGGAACACACATGATGGAGGAAGAAGGCCTGTTAATATTAATATGAAGTGTAGGAAGAGTGAACTAGGGCTGAAACAAATAATCAGATTAATCGATTATTGAAATATTTAACTTATTTAGTAAGCGATTAAAATTTGTTAACTGGAGTGTGGAGACTGTAAAACATGTCTTTAGCAGAAACAACTCACAATGAGCAGTAATTATACCAAAATTGTAAAAGAAAATCTGTAAACATTTTGCATTTAAGATTTTAAAAAACGTTTTCGTCTTTCAAAAGCTTTATCTAGAACTCCTCAAGTGTAAAAGTTTGAGTTTCACCTGGTTTAATTTTGTGAAAAAATCTTCTTTAAGGAACCTTTTGCTATCCAACTTTTAATCGATTAATCGAAACAACAATTGACAGATTAACCGATTTGCAAAAAAATCATTAGTTGCAGCTCTACAGTGAGTGAGCAGGTGCTTTGTGAGTGGATCTTTGATTTTCACTGTGGATGAACATGATCAGGGCTATTAAAACTAGTGCAGATTATTTTAAAGCTCTCTAGTAGTAATGAAGAACATTAAAATTTGTTTTTTGTGTTTTCCGTTGCATAGAATGGTATTTTTTCTGATCATGCTGTGGTAAAACTTGCACAACATCATATTACAGTCTTCATTTGGTTTGTATTTTGATAAGGACAACTTTAAAAGAATTATGATAAAATAATTCACAAAAATGTTCAAACATGCTTAACTTTTTCACATTTTTCAGGACTTCACAACATACTTATCTTGGTTTTATTTGCATCTGATGTAATAGACCACCAGATTTCAAAATGTTTCAGCATATGACTGTTTACTTAAATCAATCAAAAAATTGCCCTGCAATGGACTGGCGACCTGTGCAGGGTGTACCCCGCCTCTCGCCCGTAGACAGCTGGAGATGGGCACCAGCACCCCTCGCTTGGGATAAAGCATGATGAAAATTTGATGGATGGATGATATTTATTATTTTCTGCCTCCCTCCCCTAAAGGATTTGCAACAGGCTATAAACAGGATGTGTTCTTGCACTACAAAAATAATCTAGAAATAAGTCAAAATGTCTTAATTGAAGTATATTTGCCCTCAATTTGAGAAGGTAAATTAGATACATTTCCAATGGAATTAGTGTTTTTACTCTTAAAATAAGATGAGATAAAATGCACTTAAAATAAGACAAAGCAGTTGCTTTGTCTTATTTTAAATGTAAATTGTCTTGTTCCATTGGCAAACTGTCTCACTTACCTCCTCACTTCAAGAAAAAAAATGCACTCAGAAAAATAGGACTTATTAAGATTTAGATTTTTAGATTTTTTTTTTTTTGATTTTTTGCATTGTGCATCTTTTCTATACAGGTCAGATTTGGGGAGTGCACAACTTCTCTATAGTTGTAATGTGGATTTCTACTGCTCCTTCAAGATTTAACATGTAATTGTCGTCACTTTACATCAGAAACATAAAAATATCACAAGTGGTGTTCCTCAAGGGTCCATCTTAGGCCCCTCCTATCCTATGATCCCTCTACCTAAGATCGTAATAAACATGAGTTACCATAACTTTGCAGATGACAGAGAGCTGTACATTATGATGTCACCAGGTGACTATGAAGTCATTCAAGCAGTGGGTAAATGCAGAAGGGGGAAAAAATCAATAGAGATGTACCAAACTTATATTTAACTTAAAAGAAATAAAACTGAAGAAATAACTTTTTGAATTAATGGTAACGTGGAGGATGTTCTTTTTCCAGGTGGATCATAAAAAAAAATGGTCTTCCTCATTGTCAATCATTCTGGTGATATGTTTACGCTAGACCGTCCTACGTGCTCTTCCCCATTTGTACTTACCGGTGGTGAGTCTGACATAGTGAAAAACTGCAAATCTTGTTTTGTAAAGTAAGCTTGTATGAGTGATGCAAACAGCAACTTTTAAACAGAGCATGCAGGAGGACAAATGGGCTTGTGTATGCTCTCACACACGTCTAATAGGCGTTCCCACGGGAGCGGGTATAGTGTTGTGCATGTGCATTTTTTTTTAAGTGGAGAGTTGTTTCTTTTTTTTTTTATTTGCGAAAATCCTCCACTATATCTTTAAGGAGGAAGGTTTAAAAGTTAGTACACAATTCAGTTAATACTGGAAGAAACCACTAATCAAGCTTGGAATTAGTAGTTCAGACCTGAACCTTTAAATAATTAAAGACAGTAGATAGGTCAACTTTACATCATCTAAACATTTTTTCCAGCATTTTTTCTCATCTTTTATTGTCATTACACAGTCACAAGTACAGAGCGACAAAATTCACTCTCTGCATTTAACCCATCCCTTTGGGGGCAGTGGGCTGCCATTGTGCAGCGCCCTGGGAGCTTGAACTCAGAATCTCTGGATTCCAAGTGCACTGCTTTAACCACTAGGCCGCCACTCTGCAACATCTCTAGGATTTAAGGACTAATGTCTCGGCAGGGCCTTAAAAAAACTAATTCATGTGATCATCTTTAGTAGAACTGATTACTGCAAGTGTCTTCTCAGGTCTGACGAGACAATGTCAACCAGACAGTTGTAGTTGGTCCAGGATGGTGATGCCAGTGTAATCTCAATAAAACCATTACCTCAGTGACTACACAGGCTCCCCGTTACTTAGAGAATAGACTTTAACATACTTCTGTTGATCTATAAATCGCCGAATGGTTTTGCTCCAAAAAAAAAAAATCATTACAGATTTGCTGTCAGACCTCTCAGCTCTTCTAGCTCAAATCTACGATGCATACCAAGATCCACACATAAAGAAGCTTTTAATTCTTATGCTCCACTAATCTGGAAAACACTCACAGAAAACAGTAAATGGGCTGCTTTAAATAAGGATTAAAAACATATTTCCTTAGAGTGACTTTAGCTGCGCCATCTAAACATTATTAGTTACGTCTAACTTTCCTTTCATTTTCATCATGTTATTCATTTTTATTCTCTTTATTTGTATCACCTTTATGTCACTGCAGTGTAATTTTCTTCATGTATAGCACCTTGAATGATCAAGCTATGAAAATGTGCTATAAAAACATGCTTGCCTTTTGTTTTCTGGAATCAATCATTCTGTGATGTGACTGTAATACAAAAACTTTTCATTTTCAGTATTTGAAAAATAATCTATAAAGTTTCCTATAGGGACAAACTGACAATACTTTGTCAGCTGATGATTTGGGAAGTTCTCTCTCAAAAACAAAAGAACAGCTTTGCATTTTAAATCAGTTTTATTTTAAAATAGACATAAAGGAAACAGTCAAGACAAAGATTTGCATGTCACAGAAATATTGAGTGAAATGAGTATTTGGACCCCAAACACAACATCATTTAAAACTTGTAGAAACCTTCATTGAAAAGCACAGTGCTAAGGCATGTCTTTCAGTCTCAGGAGGTATTTTGGCCACAATTCTGTTCTAAAGTTCTTCTGGGGTTCTGAGATGCCACTTGATAACTCAAAGCTCATGATCCCTCCCCTAAGAGCTTAGACAGGCCAGGCCGCTCCATAGTCCTAATGTGATTCTTCTTAAGGCACTCCTTTTTTCTCTTAGTGCTGCGTTGTGTGCTTGTATCGTGCTGGTAGAGCTGTTCTTAATAAATTTTCAGTGTTCTGGTTGAGAAATGAAGGCTTTCCACCAATATTTAACAGTAAAGAGCCCAGAATGTTAGTCTTTCAATGGGGTTAGGTCTCCATGTAACCGGTCCCACAGCACGGTGCTACTACCCCCATGTTTATAGAGGGTAAGGTGTTCTTCTGGCAATACTTGGCATGTCGCTCTCTTTTAACACAGCATAGGATATGAACATATGTGGACGATGATGCACACAAAACCAGTCTAAACAACTAATTCACTTGTTTGAGGAAGGCACATTGAAAATCTGCAGTTATCTTGATTGAAAAGCTGAAAATGGAGGAGTTTGGAAACACAAAATGTTATACAATATATACAGTATATGGTTGCCCATAATCCTTTCCATGAAAGAGTGTACAAGCACAGCTCTTTAACATCTGTAAGGCTAAAGGTTGTTAGCCTTACAGATGTTTAGCACAGCAGTGTGGAGTTCCTTTCTACCAATAACAGTGTTTTTACTGAGTTGACCTCCTGAAAGGTGAAGGAAGCGAAGCTAGGAAAAGGAGATAGAACCCACAAGTTGCATTATCTGGATGGAAGGCTTGTTTTATTTTTGGACTGAAGTTTATGAAAAGTACATTTTCAATCTTTTAAACTGTTTTATGAAATTGGATATTTAAATTTACAAAACATATTACTTCATAAAATGTGGTTCTGTTTAAGATGTAAGAGAATTGAAACTCATGCCATGCATAAGAACACATTTGCAATGTACTTTATAAAGTCATAGTTATAGCTAATACAGTTTAATGAATGTGTTTGAGATGATGTCACACATTTGCAATTAAAATCAGCAAGAAAATAACTTTCCATAATGTGAATGAAATAAACGTAGCTCAGCCTTTCTGACTCTACTGCAGTGCATCAAAGAGCTCCACACCAGACATGACAGAGATCAAAGAGATATAACCCAATCTTCAAAATGTGGAGATTTTCAAAAGCAATCATGCGTCTTGAACTTTTTTCTCTCATTTTGTTATTTTATCATTTTGTTTTATAATGATTTAATGTGTTTCATGAATGAATGTGAATCAATGAATGTTTCACATCATTGTGAATTGTAAAGAAAAAAAAATCAATGTTTAGGTTGTTTTCATAAAAAAGTGAAAATGCTCCAGTGTAGCACTCCTACATAAAACCAAGAACTTGTATGTGTTTAGTGCGGTTTTCCTGCTGTTCTATGATTCTTCAAGGTTTTTTTTTTTTTTTAAAAACATCGGAGAACAAACAGCATCTTTGAGAAGGAGAACAGAACACGCTCAGTGATGTGAAAAAGGTTTTTAAAAAAGGTTATAAAACATAATCACCAGCTAAGCACTCTTATTTAAGCAAACATGAATGCCTGCCCTTATAGTTTGTAATAATGCACCACTTTTGCAAAACTTTATGTTTGAGCATCTTGAATACTTCTTCCATTAGTTTTCTTTTCTTAACAAATAATGCAATCTGACTGATGTAAATATCATAAAGGTAATTTTGATAATTGGATCAAATACAGCTTAAACTCAATCTGTCAACTATTAAAAAGGATGGAGAAATGGGCTTTGAAATCTAAAATCTAAAGTCACAGAAAACCCTAATCTCCCCAAATCAATAATGAATAAATCATTTTAAAATCCACAGCTCCAACACCTTCCCTGCCCAACGTGTCTGGATGTTTCCAATCTCAATGCTGCGTCAGATGGGATAGAAACATGGAGCTGGCTCAGCTGCAGTGCTCAGTGTTCATTACAGACCGTGAAGAGCCATCATCACCGGGAGCAGAGCAGGATTCAAAGAAGTTCCTCACTTCCATCAGCTAACATGTGGCACAGCGTAGTTTTTTCTCTCCCGTCACATCAGACACATCAAAGTGGCTCTTGATCCCTAAGGATGAGGAGGGAGAGAGAGTGGTGTTAAAATTCAAGGTGGAAAAAAACTATGATATCTTACTTTGAGATGCAAGAACTACGTTATACATCAGCATCAGAATTAATTGTTTAAATTCTTTTAAACGATATTTGATGGCAGAGAAGCAGCTGTATCATATAAATAATCCCAGGAAGGGTCTGCTGAAACCTAAACTCTGCTTTCATTAATATGTGACTCTACTCTTCCCAGTTCAGCAAATAGCACTCTAAAAAAACAAAAAACAAATTGTATTGAACCTTTTAACTAGCTCACATTGGGCTGTTTATTTCGTTTTATCAGGTAGGTAAAGCAGATCTGACTGAGCCAATTTGTAAAAACCGGATCCATCATAGAATCATTTTAAAAACAGATTTATTATATCTGGGTAAAAAGCTTTAAAAAAATAAGAAAGATTTAAAAACCTGAAATAAGATTAATAGATTTCAAAGAAGTCACAGGAAAATTTGATCACTGCATCTCCATGGGGATCAAATTGAAATAAATGGCCACGTAGCTTTAAAAGGTCAAAGTATGATTTAATTGTTTTCAAATAATTATGGGCTCTCCTGAAAAAGCTATCTTGGTTATTTTCTTTCTGTAATTATTCTTCTTTATTTAACCTTTTGTTTGATTTATGTACAGAAACAAACTTTTATAAAACTGCTTCCATTTAAACAGGGCTAGTGGGGCAAGTTCCTCTCTTCTTGCTCAACACAGTGATTTTTTGTGCCTAAATCGAATAAGATTAAAAATGCACACATGCTGAGGTGTGCATTTATGGCTAAGAATCCATTAAACAGTAGGCTTAAACTTTCTATTTTGCAGGAATAATGCACTTAAGCACTGAAAGAGTATTTAAACAAAGTGTTTCCACTTTTCTTAATTTCCAAGTTGCTCTAAGTTGCATTATTATTATTTTTTTAATAATTTGTTTCCAGTGTTTTTTTTTTTTTTGTCAAATTTCACATTTTTTTTCTCATATGCTGGTGTTTTGTGTGTGGGGGCTCTAGGAATAGGAATCATCTTATTGATGTGAGATTAATTTTTTTAGATTTCTGTTAAATAGATGTTTTTGGAAGAATCTGGGGGAAATGGAAAAAACTTATTCAATGGGTTTCTATAAGTGGTTCTTGGCACTGATTCATAAGTTGCCTAAAAATAGCCATACTTCAGTAAGTCTGTATCTATATGGATGCCAATTAAAAGTTTTTTTTTTTTTTTTTTAGGAATGCATATGTGGCATTTAAATTCTTAAAAAGAACATTTCAAGTTAACAGTTATTTAAATTCAAGCATTGTGGTACACGGCAGCTAACCGTTTTCTAATCCGACCTCTAATCTAATCTAAAGCCAGTGCAAAAAGCAGCTTTATCCACTTTGGATTTTTTAAATCAATATATTACTAGAGATCAGGCTGTTTAAAGGAATCGAAAGATTATATCTGAAAATATAATTTTCTGTAGACGAAGGCTAAAAACTTTGATATCTAACATGAACAAACCATCATTCTATTAGTTTTGCAAGGCTTAAAGAAAAATGTAAGGAAATAAAAAGCAGCTATAGCCCAGAAAGCCACATTCTCCTAAACATGGCCGTTCATAGATCAGAGCCAAACAGACGAACAAACATGAAAGTCTCTGTATGGTCAACCGAAGAATAAAAACCTGAACAAGCCGTTAGAAAGTCAGGAGAAATAATAATCAGGTCCACTTTAAAAACATAAAGATCTTCCTGCAGGAATAAACGCATATAAAGGATGTTAAGATTTGTGTGCAGTACTGTGTGTAAAGCCAAGGACAAAATTATTACCCCAGATTTTAATTTTGCCCTTTTTTTTTAAAGCTATTTTGATAGGAGGGAATTTTCAGTGCATTTTTGTAAAACTACTAGTATAAAAATGTGAACAAATGATTTACACACAAGTAAAGCAGTTACTACTTCATAAAAAAATAAATCAGTGGCTTCAGTATTATAACCCTGAAGCACAGAGGTGGCAGTATTTACTTTTGGAGAAAGAAATCTGAGCTTTTTTTATTTGAACTTAGCACAGTTTTAGCTCACAAAGGAATACTAAAATATGATGCTAAAATATGACAATGTTCCTACTTGTCAAGAACTGACAAATAATAGCCACAACACAAAGAACAAGTCTGGCAGAAGCAGGAGAAAAAACTATTCAAATAAAACTAGTGAGAGGGTTCTTTTGAGACCCCAGAACTGCAAAGATACAAATGATTTAATTAAGATAACATTAACCTCAACGCCAATGATCATTATAGCTCTGTACTGGGATAGACGGCAATAGGGACAGCAAAGAAGCTTCTTTAGGACAGACAGCTTAAAGCCAGCTGAATAATGCCAGGGGACCTGCAGGAGGACCAAGCAGGCTAAAAACATCTTAGTCAGATAAGGCAAGTAACAGCTTTATCATTAGTAATAACCTAAAACAATGTATTTCATGTCAAGAAACATGCCCAGGGGGAAAAAATTAGACATGATATTGTCAAGAATCCTAAATCAAATCCAAACAGGGACATCCCATTGATGATCTTTACTCTAACCCCCCTCAATAGACCCATATTGGGTTAAATCAGACAATACAGAGATGAACTATAGCTGAGATCCACAGCCTGACTCAGTGGTGTTCAGACAATAACTTTTGTTCCAAATAACGACAAAATCAAAGTTGTTGTGGACTCCTGATAAGTCAGAGAGGCAGTAGAGTGTAGTGAGAAAATCAAGTTCCAGGACCTTCACCATCTGATCTACCCTGAACCCAAACACCTCAATCCTGGTCAAGAAGGTTTAACAGACTCTTCTTCCTCTGGAAGCTGAAACTGGTACCCTGTGAACTTTTACAGAACCACAAAGGAGAACTTCCTGTGCCAAAACACAATGATGCGGTACATGAGCTGCACGCCACAGAAAGACCACTGCTGGATACAGACTCCAGTTACACTGGACAAGAACTACCGCTGCTGACCCCTCCCACTGCCTGTTTGTACCCCTACCTTAAAATAAGGGATACAGAACCATCAAGGCCAACACTTCCTCATAGATCTAAGCATTTTATTGCTCCAACTACAAATCCATCGAAAAAAGTTATTACTGTATGCATGTATTAGGACACAGATAACGCTTATTTTAAAGATAAAACTTCACAACCGTAAACTATTCATTTCTATGGGAGCTTGCTAAATCTGGTCCCAAGAACAGGCTGGATTCAGGACACTTATTAAAAACAAAGGTGCTTCAGGTATCAGATGGGCTAATAACTTCAACTATGCACAACTTTATTTCCTGAGTATAAAATAACAATTGAGAACATCTAAAAAGGAATGGATTAAGAATTATGACTACATAAGAGAATTTGTTCTTTTTTTTTTCGTTATAAATATGTGATTATTAAAATGGCTAAAGCATCAGAATTTAATGCATCGGTGATGTATCGTTAAATGTTCAAACACAGGAAATGACACAGCTTTCAAACTCATAATTTTATTGGTCAGTACAATGAAATAAAACTGAAGATCATGTCTTCACCTCCTGCAGATATTTACTCCTCAGGGCTGATAGTGCTGCATGCTGAAGAAACAACAAGAAAAAAAAAAAAAGAAAAAAAAAAACAGACGCCTCCACCTTTCTAGAGTTGCGCCGAAAAATTAAATGGGACATTAAACTTAAACTGAAGAAATCTAGATGAACTGGTGAAGTGAGCATGGCTTCACAAATAGGGAATTCCCAGGTTTGAACAATTGCAAAAATAAAAGAAAAACCAATACGCTTTATGAAAAGGATCAAAGGGGATTTAAACTGATTTTTCATTTAAGAAACCACAAGTAAACTGCTGATTTATAAGGGTAGCAGTTAGAACGTCTGGACAGTAAACTTGATTTAGAGAAAAAAACATAGCAGCATCTAAGTCTTCTATGGTAATGGAAGTTGGGGGACAGAAATATGAGGAGTGGTCTGCGAGGAGTTAACCTCCAGCTGACTGACGGCACCTGAACTATCTGACCTTTATTTAACTAAGGCTTCATTACAAATTTAACATTTAACGTAATAACTCGTACTGAAGAAAAACAACACAAAAGGGAATTATATTTAAATATTTATATATGTATATATCCACCTCTCATTTTCTTGAATCTTCTGTCTTTCCTCTGCAGCCTTCTCGGAGCCTCCTGGGATCTTGTCCGTTTTTCCTTCTCCTCCGTTTTTCCTTCTGTTTATTAGCTTCTGTCTGTTTAACCGTCCTTTGATGCCATCAGGGATCTGCACAGCTTTAAAGAGTGTGGATCTGAACACTCTTGATTAGCTAGCGTTTACCCCGCCCACCCCCCTGAACTCAAGATGGAGACGTCAGTACCGTGGGGGTGGGAAGGGTCTCTTCGGAGGGAACATAGGACCGTCTCCTCTCGGCCCTGGCCACCCCGGCCGCTTGCCTCTAAACCTCGGGTCAGGGCCATTGAAACGAGGGAACGGCTGGCGAGGCGGGCCTCTTGGATTTGGATGGCGGGCCAAGTGCGGTTGCCGAGGCGGAGGGGGCCGCTGACCAGGGTGGCGCATTTCATGATGGGGAGGGGGCGGCCGCCTTGGGCCGTACTGACGTGGAAGTGGGCGGTTGTGATGTTCTTGGGCAAAATAAGGGTCCCTTGAAGGTGAGCGTGGGGGAGGAATGTGCCCACGGCCTCTGGGATAAGGGTGAGGAGGACTGAAATACGGCTCGTCGGCTGGGTAGTATGAATCATCGTGGAGGAAATGGCCATCAGATTGTCCAGGATCTTCATGGAAACGCATATCCTCTGGTTGGGGAGGTGGATGCGGGTCATGGAACAGATCGTCTGGATGCATGGATGAATGCTGATGGTCATGGTCTCTGAAAAAGCTATCCCCTCTGCTCTCCATACACCCCCCAGCGGCCGTGTGGGGTACAGGTTCCTGCTGTGGGGGGTTAACCAGACCACCGCCTGGGGATGTCATCATGGGATCAAAGCTAGGAGGAGGGGGCGGTACCTTTGGGACAGGAGGAAGAGCTCCTCCAAAGAAAGCAGAGTTGACAGAGGGACCCTGTTTGGAAACAAACTCCTGATGTTCCTGATTTTGCTCAGTTTGGTAGGGATAAAGTCCTGCTGTTCGATTCTCTCTCACTCCTGGCATCAACATGTTGAAGCCGCTAGGCTGCTGAGGGCCCCTCTCTGGGTGTTCATCACCAAACCAACTCTGGTTGTTTGCCCTCTGAAATCCTTCGACTGTCTGTGAGATGCTGGAACGGCTTTGAACTGCCGCTCCAAAAGCAGGCCCTCCTGGATGCATGGCAACATGTTGATTATGTTCAGCTGGTGCAGGAAGCCTGCTCTCTAACATCTCCTGCTTCCCGAATGGGAAGGACTGGAAGACCTGGCCGTTCTGGGCCAATTCTGGCAGCGGGTAAGCTGGATGTTGAGGATTGTTGGGGTTCCTCTGCATGTTATTCTCAAATGCTACAGGGGCCGTTTTGGCTGCTCCATCCACAGAAGACTGATTCTTGCTCGTAGCCAACGCGGCTGACACCGTTTTATCCATCATCTCATCTTGAGTCGGGGTGCCTCCTCCCTCATCCCTGACTGGGGTTCCCTCCTGGTTTTCTGTACCAGTAACTGGGCTAAAACTCTCCCCTGCTCTAGATGGGTTTGTTGGAAAACTCTGATCGAAGCCACTGAATGCAGGGTTTCCCTGTAGGAAGCTGTGAATTTTAGAGTCTAAGCTCAAAGAGGAAACAGATGGTTCTGGATCTGTACTCAAATCCATATTTCTGTGCAGAGCTTGGACCAGTGCAGAGGCTTTGTTGGAGGTTTTGGGGGCTGCCTCTGAGTTCTGATGTGCAGCAGTGTTTGCTGCAGAATGTACAGTTGCAGGGATGGACAGAGCAGTGCTCTGAGAATGTGCTGCTGATGCTGGTAAGGATGAGGAAGTTGTCTTGCTTGAAGTGAAGGGGTGTGGGGCTACATTTGGAGACGGGAGGGGGGTAGTACCTGTAAAGGAATAGAGAGGGCAAACAAATCAGTAAGTACAACGCATATGTAGTGCTCTTTGTTAAATCTACAGTAAATCAGATGAGGACTGACCCTTAAAGTTGCTATGGCTCTGAACTTTGGACAGGGCACTGAGCAGGTCTGCAGGACTCACATCCACCTTAGAAAGGAGGTTCACTAGTGAACTGGCATCCTGTGGCACCAAAGGAGGAGCGGGTTTGGGTATCACTGGAGGAGCTGTAGGATGATCCTCCACTGCTGTTGCTGCAAAACAGAATATTAGTCGTTTTCATACATTTACCCATACAACAGATATATCTGCTATTTACACATCTTGATTTTATATTACATCACACCTTCAGACTTCGGCTTCTCTAATGGGACCAACAGAATGTAATGCAAGGATAAAGTGGGAGAAAGAAACTATGCATGGTTTTATACATTTATTTATAAATCAAATAACCACAAAGTGGCTATATTTAGATTCACTCCTCTGTGAATCAATAATTTCTAGAAACACATTTTACTCCGATTACAGCTGCAAGTCTGAAATTTGATAGTGAATTATGTCTGTAAAATCCACTTCCTCACAGCAGGGGTATTCATCTTGCTTCTCCGTCATAAAAGCCAAATTTGTTGGGTTTCTGACTAGAAGTTAGCAAGAAAACAGAATCGTTATACCATCACATTAACCTCTGAGCTACGGTTTTGGTTTCTGACCGCTCGGCAGCCATGTTTCGTTAGTTTGCAGCCCCATTTCCCTGATTTTCACATAATAAGGCCGTTTCATTAAAGCCTCAACTGATCAATTGGATTCATGCAGAGCTTAAGCTAAAGTGGATCCAGAAAGAACATTTAGTTTTGATACAGCCTTATTCTGATTGGTATAAAATTGGTAATCATTATTGAGGAAAGAGCTCCAAGTATTTTTTGGATGCGC
Source organism: Cyprinodon variegatus (assembly GCF_000732505.1). Classification (NCBI taxonomy): domain Eukaryota; kingdom Metazoa; phylum Chordata; class Actinopteri; order Cyprinodontiformes; family Cyprinodontidae; genus Cyprinodon; species Cyprinodon variegatus. The sequence goes on from NW_015150544.1 coordinate 787,861, forward strand.
TGAACACACAGTGGACTGCATTTACCATTTAGGTGCCACTTCACCAAAATGTGCAATAATTTCATACATGTCCCCAAACATCACCCTATAGTCTAGTCAAAAAGCTCGATGTCTTTACATGTGGCTAAGGCATCCAGCTGTAAGTTCCACAAAGAGACTTGAACTCACCTGTGCTTTTTATGACTGGGCTCAAGCTGCTGAGGATGGAGCCAATTTTACCCAGATCAACATTTTCCAAGGCGGCTGCAGGTACAGCTGCAAGAGGAGCAACAGGAGCAGACGCAGGAACAGTTGAAAGGATGTTTTTGGAAATATCTGCAGGAGCGGCTAAAGGAACAAGTGGAGGGGCGGCTGAGGAAACGGCTGGAAGGACGGTGGAGGGAGGAGCTGCAGGAAGAGCTGCGGCGACGTCTAAGGGAACGGCTGCAGAAGGCCTGACCGGCTGGGTAATCTGCTCTGTTGCTACAGATGGCTCACTCTTTGCAGGGGTTGGAGCAGAAACGGCTGGCTGAGGGAAGGACTCATTCTGCTCTTCGACTGAAAGAGAAGAATTGGTAGAATAGTGAATACAGGGATTTTTCTTTTTCATTTTACATCACTTCCCATAAGCAGAAAAGACATTTCACCTATGATGCCACCGCTGTCCATTTCCTCCTCTGACAGCTCCATGTCCGCCACCTCACGGTTGTCGTCCTCCCCGATGATCTCTGAGGGTTTCGGGGACGCTCCTGGTGAGGACAGAGGACTCGGGGCCGGCGGCTCTGCGTCATCATCCATGGCAGAACCATCAAGGTCTGGATCTGGGTGCGCTAACTCCAGGCCGTGAAAAGGGGATTCCGATCCTGTTGGAGATGGAGCGTCTGCAGTCGGCGAGGGGATAGGGGACTCATCCAGATCTGGTAAGGTGGCCTTCAGGGCATCCAGTTTACGCTTGAGGTGGGAAACCCTGTTTGCAAACGTTTGGTAGGCCTGAATAAAAAAGCAGAAAAACATTACAATTCAAGAACAACACTTATAGAAACTATAAGATTTTATCAACCACAAACTGATGATGAAAACAGTGACTGAATAGGACTAAAACAATATTGGCTAACAGATGCAACAACAAAAAGAAGCACAGGCTAGAGCTTAAATACGTACATTAGCAACAATCTTGACCTCTTTGTACTGCATCTCATAAAAGATATCTGCATTTCCAAGAGCCTCAAGAAGTGCAGGACCAATTTTGCTTTGTTTCTCAAAAAACTTGACAAACTCCTGTAGCTGAGCACTTCCCTCCTCAAAATCTCTGGAGAATTTCTTTCCTCCTGCTTTATCTGCAAGAGAGGAACATAAATTAAAGAACACCACGAGAAATGGCTTATTCTAAGATTCCAAGTTAAAACTGAGCTGTGTTGGATGGCAAAGCACGTAAAGGAGGCACCTTTGAGTTTCCTGAGAGCATCAGAGCTGAAGATGTCAACTCTCATGGCTGCCAGCTGTTTTTCTTTGAGGTCAACCTCCTCCAGGGATTTCTTGTACTTGTTTAGTTGGTCTATAAAAGCCTGGGGCTGAAGCAGAAACATTCATAGTTCAAGCTTTAGGTTAATGGACACAAAGCGGTCTGCTGTGTTTATGGAGGTGGTGACCTTATACTTCAGTTTAGGTTTTTAAAATCTCACTCACCACAAACTCAGCAACAACCTTGGATTGCAGCTCAGCTTTAGACACAACCGGAGCTTTAAAAAGATTAAAAAGGAACACAACACATAAAAATCCACATTTATACTTGTAGCATATATCTAAGCTGAACAGATATGAAGAAAGGTTTAAGTAAGCATAACGTTTAACAGGGGGTGGGAAATGTACAGGTTGAAATGTCAGCAGAAATGATGAATCACTCACTTTTTTGCTCCACAGGTGTCTGAGGAGGCGACTCTTCTTTAACCAGGATATTCCTGAGATCATTAACAAGCGTGCCTGAATATACATCCCTCTCCTCCCAGATGGACAGAATCCTCTCCACAGATTTTATCATCTTCGGGTCACTCTCAAGTCTGAAAAAAACATCAAAGAAGAATATAAAAGAGCAAAGTCTGATTTGTGGCAAATTTGAAAACAAACCTTGAAACGTAAACGCTTCACTGAAGCTTCATGGGGCTCAGTTCTTCCTTTAAAAGCAACTTGGAGATGTTTACATGCTTCCTCAATGCTTTAGCAATACCTTGTACTTGCAAATAAAGCGCCTAACTAGATGATACTGCAGGAGACAATATCTACGTTTACATATGCAAACCTTCCCTTGGTCTGATCTAAACTATGGTTGATCAGAAATTCAAAATCTGTCTACAAGGACACTAAATAAAATTAGTAGATAATTACATGTGTATACATGGACCTAGCTGGTGATCAGATTATATCTAAGGCTGAACGATTTTTCCAAAAGTCTAAATTGCGATTATTTTCAACCGATATTGTGATTGCGATTTTCTTTTGCACTTACCACAAGCATTTAAATGTTTCACAGGGTTTCAGTTTCACCTTAAAAGCTGGCTTGTCTAAAGTCTGTTGTTGTGGAACATTATTCTAACCTTTGTTTGGAAAAGTGGTAACTTTTACTTGCTAGCATAGATCGGAGCGCTAGCTAGAAGTTTCTCTTTCATTTTTTGTGGCAGCAAATCCACTTTGTACACATGAAAATTGTCTCTTAGTCTTGTTAAATGTAACTAGACCAAAATTGAGCATCTCTGCCACTGGAAAAACGATCTAGAAATAAGTAAAAATGTCTTAAATTAAGTGTATTTACCCTTAATTTGAGAAGGTAAATGAGATGATATGCCAATGGAATAAGTATTTTTACTCTTAAAATAAGATCATTAGATAATATGCACTTGAAATAAGACAATGCAATTGTTTTTTCTTATTTTAAGTGTAAATCGTCTTATTCCATTGGCAAAATGTCTCTTTTACGTCCTCAATCCAAGAACAAATGCACTTATTTTAAGAAAAAATTACTTATCTAGATTTCGAATTTTTCCAGTGATGCAATTTCAAATTTGCAATTTCTTAAATTGCTGTTATATTGCAAATGCAATTAATTGCCCAGCCCTAAATAAATCATTTAAGCATGTGCGGAAATACTAAATTTTCTGGACAAAGCATGCCACACATGCGCTGTGGAGATTATTTTACTCCAAGGATCTGAATGGACGTGTACATGGATGCCGACCAGGACGGCGATCAGAAAACCAACACCTCTCTATTTTCGGAATCGAATCTGATTAGAATAGTCAGGCCGACATGTTTACATGGCACCTTTTTGATCTGACGAGGCCTTTATTTATATCCATGTAAACATAGCTACCGATACATTTAATAGTGGAAAACTGATAACATGATATTCATCACCAGAGCGGAGGCATGCAAGGACAGAAACACGAGCTGATTGAGAGTCTGGGATTATTTACAGCATTTAATGGCAACATTTTATGTGGTTCTGTTTGTAAATATAAACACTGAATAAACACCCTAAGTTATCACCTAAAAGTGCTCATTTAGCTGTGCTGCATTTTGGAGCAGTATAACCTATCTACTGGCAAAGAAGGCGATACACAAAGTGATTGTAATGTGATAAAAAAAGACCAATAAACCAAATAAAAACCAAAAATGTTCATCCATTAGCAACGCTAATGTTAGTTCTTTATAGTTAAATAGTGCATGAGGATTTTTTTCCAGCTTCTTTAATGTAGTGCTGTTTTAGAGGGAAACATATATGTGAACTGAAGCAGATTAAAATAACAAGAGTGATCAAATGTGTCAGTAGTAATAATCCAGATCAACGGTTTTGAAGTATTGGTGACATGGCAGAAACATCAGCAGACCTTTATGATGTCCCACTGTGTGACAGAGTTACATATTTATTTGCCTCTAAAAAAGTTGCTCTGATTTTATCACAGGGTGTGAATATTTCTCCATGTAATCTAATCAACCAGGAGACAAACTAACACCAGGTCTGAAAGCATTTGAAGGACCAACAAACCCTTTCTGTTTTTCTTTGAGAAATAGAAAAAAATATATTTACAAATCATAAACTACATTCTCTAAAATATGTGCTTAGTGTAGAATAAATTAATATAATCCAGATTCTGGGCATCTTAAGATTTTGAATGAGAGCAAATTGTCAATTACATTTGCTAAACTTCCCTAAACATAAAGGAGCTTTGTGACCATCTAGCATAGGTTTAAGCCTTACAGTGTTTGACCCCAGTCCCCAACTGCTCCCCAAGCCACACCCAGGACCCCAATTCCCCTACAGTGATAAACACAAACATCAGAACAGAGGTTTTTTTATTGTGCTGACCCTGTCCTGCTAAAGCACATTCTACGAGCTACTTACTTGACCAGCTGGAAGGCGTCTGGCAGCACCTCAGCAAACGCTGTACGATAATTAATGGCGTTTTTCCTTTTGCAGTTCTGAATGACATCATTAGCCAGGTACATCAGGTTCAGTCTGTGGGAGGCATTCGCTGTAGAGGGAAAGATAGAGAACAGCATTAGAGAAACAAAAAAGATTTCACTTTCCTACAATAGACCAATCCACTATTGGATCCAACCAGTAAGGAAAGTTAATAACTCTCATATAGTTCACAAATAAAACATCTAACTAAGGATGATTGATTACTGATTGAATAATTAATCTAAATTTGATTGATCAACTAACATTTAATTGTAAGTTCATACAAACCTAAGTTTTCTCTTGTAACGGGAGGGTTTTTCCTCAACATGAGCTAAATATGTCTTTGAATGTCTTTTCCCATCAGGTTATAAATGTTTTGTGGAATTTGCTCCACTTTTCTATCATCACACCCTTCCTTCCTGAGCACAGCTGCTTCACCATGCAGCACAGCTAAATGACTCAAGTGTTTATATGTTTAAAGTTCATTCTGCATCCTTGTCGCCATAAACAGCGTAAATAATCGAACTCTGAATTGATTTGTGTTTCTGCTTTAGCATGCCTTCGCTCTGGCATTCCTTCTCTTGCAAATACCAGTGAGATTTTTCTGAAGAATGAACAGTGGTCCCCTTTAGAGGATGACCAAAACATTACAACACTGAAATAAATTATCTTTAAACTGACATCATCAATTATTGGGATTAACCTTTTTTTATTATTATTATTTTTAGGCCCTAGTGGATTTTATTTGAGTATTTTTCAAAAGAAGACAAACAGAACTAGAGCTTAGAGAGAGGGGGAGATATGCAGCAAAGGTCACCAGGCCGAGACTCGAACCTCTGAAAGCCTGAAGGACTAAAGCCTCTGCAAATGGGTCACAGGTTTTATTCCTGCACCACCGCTGCCCCCCTGTGATGGAACAAATTTTTATCTAACAAACCAATAACCAACGATTGATCAAAACTGGGTCATCTGTTTACATCCCTATTTTTTATTTTTTTAAGTTTGAGAAGAAGCCCAACATAAAAACAAATGTGACGATAATGAAAAAGAAAATAGAAGAAAATGTAATTTTACTAGTTAAGCTATGAAACGGATTACACAGAACCACTAGGAGTTACCAGGCAGCCAACAAGTGAACAATAGCTGACTGTAACCTCCATCCTGTGTTTCCTGTGTTCATTTACTCTAAAAATGTTCTGAATAATTCCTTTGATAACTGCACTAAAAATAGTGCACCAAATCTCAAAGTTCAAAGGTCATGGCCATGAAATCAGAGAAGGAAGAAAAATATCTTGCAGCTAGCTCAGATCACCACTATCTTGATAAATGTTCCACAAACAGAAAGGACACTCTACCAACAACTAGGTGGAAGGATTTTGTACATTTTTTTTAATGTTTATTGTTCTTGTGGTTATTGGGTATTTAAGTTTAGTTTTAAGGATGCAATATATAACATCATATAGTTAGTGTGGGAAATATCCATACTATAGACAGCATTAATATCCAACTAATATATTCTAAGTGTTATAAACAACATAGATTTAAATGTTAATGTAATATTCAGACAGATGGACAGTCTCTAGGATGCAGATGTCCAAACTCTTACGTAAATTGCATTGTTAAATGCTGAAGAAACAGAGTGTGTGTAAAAAAAAAACATGAGAAAGAACATTGCCCAAGATTTACCAACATTATCAAAATTGCAAGATATTCTAAATTCGAACACCTCTAGCTAATAAATTTCTGTAACTTTTGAGGTTTTTGATTAGCAATTTATTAAATATAAGCATAGAACTGACAAACTGGGTCATTTCTTTTTCCAACCAAAGTGAAACAATGCGATATTTACAGTAAAAACGGACTAGGTGAAACTCTAAAATGCGATCCAGTCAATTAAGCAAGAAAGACAATATCTTTAACAAATGCATTTGTTTCCATGTTGCATGTGTAACCAGTGACCATACTTGATTTTTACCTCTTACCACCCAACTAATTTTGGACATACCCAAGTGGCAATGTCTATTAAAACTGGATTCATTCTAAAGTGCAGAGCTTCTAGTTTTCGTGATAAAAATCTCCTAATTGTGACTGTTACAGAACTTTAACTACATCTGTTTAAACATGTTTAAAATGTGAGGATTTTCCATAAAAAAAAAAATAAAAAAAAAAAGCTAGATACCACATGTTGGGCATACATTATAGCATGCATGTTGTATGTATTATTTATTACACTTGTAGTTCTAATTAACATGCGCAAAACTTTAAATCGGTGGGATGACGTCCATTGATGCTATATGTTGTTTTGTACCAAATGGGTCCATTCGGCACAGTGTGCCATATATGTGTCTAAATTATCTAGATTCTGTTTATAAGCATTTTACAATTTGTTGAGCAATACAAAAAACATTTTCCTATTTTGAAAGCTCCAAATCTTCTTCCAAAAATACTTCTTTGAACAATTTCTTTGAAAAGCAAGTTCGTAATACCCCTGGAATGACCTGATGTCTCTCAATCAAGAGGCTCAATAAACACATAACAATATAAGGGCAGAGCCGACCAATAGTCCCTACTACAGATTTAAAACTCTTCTCATTGGCTGCTATATTATGCATTATATTTTCAGAAATGTCATGTATCAGAACGAAAGGCTGGTGGGAAGAGAAGTGGAGCTCTAGCCCACCTACTGGATACGGTGATAACAAGCTAACATGGAGCTGGAAACAAGCACACCCAACAGCTACCACTCTATATAGGATAAGCCTAATAGATGTAATTTTTTTTATATTTTGACCAAATAAAAATAGGTTTTGATGAAGTACACCCCCAATGGTGATTTACTTTATGGAAGATACAATTCGATATTCTTTTTCTGTGAATTATGAAAAAAAAAAAGGATCCTACAGGTGAATAGAACTGGAAAAAATGTTGTCCATGAAGCTGCTGGTGACTGAAGAATAAATTGTCAGGACCCGTCGTACAAATAAAAATGCTAGGGCCGCAACTATTGATTATTCTGCTTATCAATTAATCTCTTGATTTTTTTAATATTAACCAGAAAACAAAAGGTGCCTTATATTTAAACCAGTTTAATCTAAATCTATGTCACTCGAGGAGTTCTGGATAGAAAATACATACAGACAAAATGTTTCTCTAAAATACAAATTCCTAACATTTTATTTTACAATTTCAGCATTTGTACTACTCCAAGTGTTTGTTCTATCAGTTAATTGCAGGTTTTAGAGTCTTCACACCTTAATTAACAATTAATCGATTATCAAATTGGCTGACGATTATTTCAATAATCGATTCATCCAATTGATTCAACCCTAGAAAACAGCCATATTCCTTAGCTGGCAAACATATTGTTTATAATCAATCTTAAATAGTTATATTTTAGTTAAAGCTTTGTTATTTTTAAATATTCTGCAAGTGTTTTTAAAGCATCAAGAATTTAATAAGAATCAAATATTATTAGTATTATTTTAACCATTATAATCAGCCGTATCTGAAATACTTAAAAAAGTGATTATTTTGTCTGCACTAAAAAAGAAAGCTATTTATTTAGTAAAAGTCAACTTCCCTATACCTAATTAAGCTCATTGCAGTATTAGTGATACACCAGCACTACAATATAAGCCTCTTTGTACTTTCATACAGAGCTAATTCTTCCTGAAACTAATAACTGTGATCCTTTAATAGCAAGTTTTCTGATTAAGCCCAGAAAATCCCCGATGAAAACTGTTTATGAAACCTGAACCAAAAGATGTAGAGTGTTGTAACTTAGCAACAAGCAGTGGGAAAAGGTTAGAATTGCTTTTTCCTTCCTTACAAAGAAAGGTTTATTTGTTCTCTGCGTGTGTAACTACTTGAGCATGTTCAAGGTGAACTGACAGCTGCATCGTAACATTGCCGGTACAGATAGTGACAGCTCTCATGGCCGAGCTGCTACTGTTAAGCATCAACATAAGTGCTTTCCTAGCTGTTAGTCATTGGCTACACGCTACAGCATCTCAGAACTGGAAAAAAAGAGCGAGCTAAACACCAGCTGGTCCGACCCGGACCTCAGATTCACAGATGGCGGCACACAAACGAACCATGACAAAAAGGGGATATTTACATCACAGACTTACAGTGAAAATTTCAGAAAAATGAAGAGATTTATAAATAATAAAGCAAAAATCTCCTGTGCACAATTAATGTTGCAGCATTTTTTGAAGTATTTCACTCCTACCATTAATTAAAGAGAATGTGATCAATCAGTGGGAGTAAAGGATTATAAGGATGGACGAACCTCCTTATAAAAAGCATGATTTTAAAATGAAATAACCAGAATTTTAAAGTTCTACACAAAGTGACATTTTTTAAACAATGTAACAGCACCAAATATTCAATATACATTATCATATTTGTTTTATAACAATTTAGACATCTTTAAAAGGTTATTTATTGATTTATCATCAACAAAACTTTGCCTTATTGTCATCAGCCTAATCTTAATATCACTTCCAATCAGAGAAACCTGTTGGTAAAGAATACTTTAAACTTTGCATCTGAAATATTGAAAATTATTCTGGGAACTAAATTCCTGTACAAATTTCTAAACCAATTAAAACAACCTGTTGTATGGTCTTTGCTTAAAATACTACAGTTATCATCCAGTTCAGGAAGATCACCACTTATGGAATGATTTTTAAAAAAAAGTAAGTTTGCAGTACACTGTTAAAAAACTACTTTGCATGACGTGGTTAGACGTTATATAATTTTTAACCGTAAGGGAAGTTTGGATGCAGCATACGAGTTTCTATCTTTTCAAGCTGAAAAGGTCCCTCTTCATATAAACTAGTCAAACTGAAGGTACATTTCTCATCTCATTTTGAATTTCTATAGTGATTTTAGATGGTCTTGCAGACTTAGGTGTGTTTTTCTTCTTAAACATATGACAGTTAATTATAAAATAAAGGAGCCAGGGAAAGAGAAACTGAAAGCGGTAAGAAGCGACTGAATGAGGAATATAAGGAAGATATAATCGTCTGGTGAAATGGGAATTTTGTCTCTTGAGCTTGTAGCTCCAAATAAAAATAGATATGTTATTTGTTTTATTATTATTATTAAATGTTATATTGGAGGAGTTTCCAGGGCATACCAAGATCATTTTCCTAAGTTTGTAAAGGAATCTAACTGGGGCATTTCTGGTAGTCTTTCTGAGCCTTTCATATTTTTTATATCGATATCAGAATCAATTTGCATCCACTTAAGTTCAGAAATATACTCTGATACAAGATTTGACCGTATCGCCCACCTTGACTGCTCATCCTAAACTAATCAGATAATATAAGAGTTAGTTGCTTTTTTTTTTTAAATCCGGTGAAAATACAATAATATCTCTAAGCTTAAGTTCACTCAGATATATTTTTATATCCATGAACAGGTAGCTTGTGATTCATTCCACCCGTTTTTCACTGATAAGCGATTTTGTTGTATTTACTTCCACTTTCATATTCAGCAGGTCTCACTGAAACCAGTTAGTGACCAGCCTCCCATGAAAACGTTACAGTCAAACAATGTTTCTCCAATCTTGCTGCAATCATCTAGATCAATGGTTCCTGTCTCCGTTCCTCAGGGACCCCTGCCCTGCATGTTTTAGATGCGTCTCTGTTCCAGCACAGTGTCCAGTGTCATGCAACAAGGACACAGGAGGAGGGGTTTCTGGGGAAAAGGGTTGGAAACCACTGATCTACATGAAAGCTTTAACAAATATTTTAGTAAATTGCACAAAGAGAGGTAAAAGTCCATCAGAGGAGATAAGTACATTTACACGAGGAGCATGAATACATTAGAGTTTAAATGCAATAGGTTACCAATGACTAGATCAGAGCAGCCCTTTAAAATTGTGCAACTGCAGAAAACAAAAGTTTTCCATCTACTACTACCGGTTAAATACACAGGGTTACACTGAAAATGAATGTAAGAATGACTAATTAGGGCAGGATGGAAACAGAAATATTTGGGATATTATTAAATCTGATTCAAAAAGAAAAATCTAAATTGACCACAATTTTTATGAGCAGCTTTTCAAAATAAATAAGAGTAGCTAAAAACCGTGGTCTGGACATCTATATAGAGAAGTAAATGGAAATCCAACAGAAAGTGTTGGAAACACAAAGTCGTTGTTAGTTAAATATCAGAGCACAAGTCGTCAACTTTGATTTTTATTTTGCAAGCACATGTTGATTAGTATTCTGATGAAAAAAAATAGTTTGAATGCTTTTGAAGGAGAATAAGAAAAAATAGATTTCAGTTCTTCAGTGAGCCATCAGAGCAGATCAAGAGAAATCAACCAATAACAGACAAATTTTTAAAAGAAAGTCATCTATTAACGCAAATCTAATGAAGTTTCAGCGTTGGTCGATTTTGGCTCCGTCCAGGGGACAAAAGCTGTATTGTTTGGCCTGAAGGAATATCACATTTTCCATGAGGACCAGCGCATAGCATGGCAAAATGCTGGTCTCTTGGTAGCTGAATGTCAACCCTGTACTGAATTTTCATGAATGTAGCGTCTGTCAGGTATATGTAGTACCATCGGCTTTGTCTTTATAGCGACTTGGGGAAGTGACGTGTGCCGCAAAGCAGTTTGCAGTCTGATACAGGCCTCTCGGGCCGTGACAGAGGTGTCATTCAACTAGTTGTAAGTCGACGCATAATCACAAGAGCTGTGAAAATATTTTATGAAGGTTGAAAAGTTACTTAGTGTTGGTTTAAAAGTATTCAATTTCATGACGAAAAGAAACATGCATTTTACCAAAGCAATCATGGATAGGTAGCCAATATAAATAAGATATTAATATTAATTGAGAATCATACATCAGGAAAACTGTTAAAAAAATCTAATAGTCTAATTTCAAGGTTAGTTTGAAAGAGGTTTTAAAAACTGCCATCTGTGATCTTTTAGTTACTGTTTTATGTTTAGTGCCTCTTCAGTGACTAATAAAGCCCAACCTGTTGGCAATAAAAAAAGACACCCCTCAAGGAAAACAGGTAAATTAATACTCAGTCTATCACATGACCTCACCTAAATATCAATAGGGGTCTACCGAGACATAACTTCATCAAACACCAACAAAACAATTCAATAAGACAGTTACTTTAACTGAACAAGGCGGTTCTCCAAAACCACAGAAATTCTGAAGAAAAAAAGGAATCAAGCTAAATGCAAACCTTAACTGGTTAGCATATAATCATCTGGAGTGATTTCCAACCCAAAGTTTTCAGTAATTAGCTCATTTATACGACAACTTTACTCAGGATATAGAAGCAAACCATGTACACAAACAATCATATTGTGTGCAATCTCCTATCCTAGATCAACTCCTGGATACCTCTATTAAAACTGTATAACAGGCTTGAGAAAGCAAAAGTAATATATAGACATAGCTACAAATGAATGAATAGCTAATTTATTTATCAGTTAATCATTAACTGGCATATAGAGACTGTAAAATATGCATTTAGAAGAAAAAGAAACATGAAACGTTACTACAACAATAGGCCCGTAGGCAACATTATCTGAGTGGGCCCCATACGAAGTACAACACCCCACCCCGTCGTTGTAAACAACCAACACGAAACGTGCCCTATAAATACAGATTTCATCATTCTTCACCTTCACTAGACATACTTTAGTAAATTCTGCTGTAAAATAAGTCTTATCGGGCTACCCTCCTCACCCACGCTCTCTCCATTCATCTCCTGGTCGCAATCTTTACTCACTGTAGCAGCAACTTCCACCATTCCCTCTTCACTTCTTTGAAATAACTTGTTTATTTTGGGGAGTTTTTTCCGTTCTTGATGCAGCTCTTTTTTACTTTTTCTTTTCTGGAATCCACTTGCCTACCAGCTTTTGGTATCCAACGTCGCTAACACATTGTACGTTTCGGTTATGGTTTTAATCTACGCTCTGGATTACCCATAATTCCAAGTTCAATTGTAAAAAATAAAATACTCAAATACATCGTTCTTTTAAGATCTTTATTGCGGTTTGAAACATATTATATGAGTTTATTTTTTACCAACCGTCTAATGAACTATACACAGTTATTAACATAGTAATTTAAAGCACCACTGTCTGTTTTTCTATTGGTGTCGTGTTTAAACGTCTCACCATCCTGTTGAAATCTGCTGTGTATTGCGGCATAAATAAGGTCCGGTCAGTTAACTTAATGTCAGGTGGGTTTAAGAAGATGTTTTCACACCATTACATCTGCAAAGAGACGTCCTAGTCCCCAAATGCATAGGGGGACTACCAGGTGTTAGTGATGGGGCCCCTAAGAGGTCGGGGTCCCCTAAGCAACTGCAGTCTCTGCTTGCCGATATTTACGCCTTTGGTATTGATGCATCGGATCATCGGCTGTTGGATCGATGTATCGGTATAAAACGATTATCATTTACACCTCTATATATCGTACTAGCTTTGAAGATTAGGTGAAAGGGTAAGTCTGGTCAGAAAAGGAATAAATTGGCAGACAGAAGAGATCATCATCCAAACTGAATACTGTTCAGATGAAGTGAGAAGCAGACAGGTGAATGGATGGATAAATAGACGAGAAAGACAATCAACATATAAAAAATGTGGTAATAAATAAATCCTAAAACTTTAAATGATTTTCCATACAATTGTTTTCTATTTTAATGAGTTAAAAAAAAAACTGGATTGAAATGTGTTTTTTAGATCAATTTGGACAATTGTACTTTAAACTAGAACTGACTGAAGCTAGTACATATTCCTTTAAAAGCGGCCTCGATTGCCTAAATAAGTATTTGTTGAAAACCCTAATTAAATACCTTTTAAACTTCCATATTAACATTTGCTAACCCAGTTCCGACCGTTGCAGCTGTGTTGTTAGCAGGTATAAAGCTACTCACATTTCCTCAAACACTTCATCCACTGGCGCACAATGAGGCTGTGGTACTTCTTGTTGTCTATGCACCAGGCGGACAGTCCCTGGATGGAATCCATGGTGTTGGTCAGACCTCTGAACCTCTTCTCCAAACTGGCTTCGAATGATCCGCCTGTTCCCGCTGCCATGTCCCCGGGATTCAGTTTCTATCGCTCCGACATCAACTTAGCTTGGGCTAGCACTTAGCTTAGCATGCTAGCTAAACCTTACACAAACACCATTGCGTTCAAAAGCCACTCGGCAGTTTCCCGCTGTGATTTTACAAAGAGCTAAAACTCGGCTTAGTTGTTTTTAATCCTCTTCTCGTGTTTAAAGGTTATTCAGAATGAGGTTCTTTCCCGGAGATAATTTGTCATTTCATTTAACACTTTTGGTTAAAACTTAGCGCCTTGTGACATCCTGATGCACAGATGTATGTTTCCGGAAAACGCTGTGGGTATGGTGCCCCCTAGTGGAAGGGAATGCAATATTAAACGTAGCACACGGCGCCACCTGCTGGGTAGGACTTTTTTTTCTTTACAAAACAGAATTGTGCAAATATTTTAATTCATGTCTTAATTTTTTTATTATTTTTAATAGTGAATATATAATTTTAAAACAGTATTTTTTATTTATTTATCTATAAATATATGCATTTTAAAAACAGACATTGAAGCCAATGATTACCTTCCATTTCTCATGAAAACTGGCAGGTGTATTTACAGTGGCAATTTTAAATGCTGTTTATGATAGGGTCAAAGAAAGGTTTCAGACTCCTGATCTAACAGATAAAAACTGTGATCCTGGCTCAACACAGCTAAATCTTAAGCTGGCAGTAATTTCTCAATACCTGTCAATATAAATTTTGAAGGTTAAATATCAAATTGGTCTGAGGGAAGAGGCAGTTACGGTCTATTCTGTGACCTTATATCATCAGAAGTTTAAGTAGTATAATGCAAAGCTGATCTTAATAAGTAAAAGTCTCTTAAAATAACAGTGTTTTTCCATAACTTGAGATATCAAATGAGATTATCTACCGAATGAATGCATTTTTATTCGATTACAATAAGAGAATTCGGTATGTTGCACTTAAAATAATATAATGGGTTTAGTTTTTGTATTATCATTGCCTTAACAAACTGCCAAAATCAAGGTAAAATCCAATAAATTTATATTTTTTGCAGGGTTTGTTTCCAGTATAGGGGCCATAACAGGGGCCAGGATCTGTTCCATAGCAGCATTGGTCCCTGTTGGCCCATGTATTGATTTGAAAAAGTGTGAATTACTGAATAATATCAGTTATAATTGAAACAAGGTAAGTGAAGAGAGTGAAAAATGAATGTACACCTTTTGTAAAAAGCATAAAAAGAATAAAACATTGTTCCACATTCCTGATAACTTAAAAAATAAGTTTGTTTGCAGTAGTGTACCACAGCATTAAATAATCAACATAAAACTAGGGGGGAAATAATTGTAGCTTTAACGTTAAAAAATAAGATAAAATACTTTTAAAAGACTACCTGCCAATAGCTTCTCATACACTGGATGTGATAAAAAAAAATGAAAAAACTGATTTAAATTTCTTTTTTAGTCTTTAATATGTACAAAAATGCTTTCATCAAGCAGTCACTATAAATAGAAGTATAATTTATAAGAAACAAAGAACTATTTTTTACTATTTCATCTTTAGAAGCAAAGTCTAAGAAAAACCTCCACAAAAAGCACAATCGTTTTGAAATATTTTTTATTCATTTTTCAAATGATTCATTTGACTTTTCTTTGTTGTATAATTTAAAAGACAAATACATTGCTAGTTTTGTGGTTTATATGTAAGGCTGACTGATGACAAACCATCAGAGATGAGACGTCATTCAACATGAATGAAACCTGAGGAAAGTATAGTGGTAAAAGATTAAACTGATATCAAAAGATAAAAAACAATGAGTTCACGAATGGAAATGGTTCACTTCTTTCATTGTAATCTCTCTGATTGCACTTGAACAGTGTTGCCAAACCTATAAAAGCATATCAGAGGGATAAATCTGTTTAAATGGAGGCACAGCAGGTGGTTTCTACCAACTCATGTTGTTTTAAAACATATAACACATTTATTCCTCAAATGTTTTCCTGTACATTTCCACATATCTCTCATTCAAGTACCTCTGAAGCTCCGATCTAAGGTGCAACATGAATCAGGCGATGGAAATGAAAATATCAAGTAAATTTTTTATAAATAACATAATGTTTTTGTGGTTCACAGATGTGTAACATTTCCTCATTTTCATCCAAAGTGCAGATAAATAAATTCAGGTGCAGACAGGCTTAGATATATTTAACTTTTACAGAAAGATACAAATCTCTAATGAAAAATTATTCCAACAAAATCAAGACATTGGCACACTCACTACATATGAGTGCAATAGGCAGAATTTTTATTTTGCTCACCTTTATTTTATTATTTCACCTTTTACCATTAAAGGTTAAGCATGTCTAATTTATATTTGTGTCATCATTTTAAGACATTTCGGATGTGTCTTTGGCAGATCTTGGTAGAAGCCTTACATCTTTACATCATTTTGGGCTTAATTTATTTAGAAAATAAAAAAAAATTAAGAAAGTAGAGAGGGGAAAATGTCTGCAAAAAAGACCAGATCTACCAGAGATACATTAAATGGAAGTCGGAAGGAGATAACAGGCAATGGAAGATCAAGTTAATTTCTGAGTGCCTCCAAGTCACAAAGAAAAACAAAGCAAACTGGCTTTAGAAGGTGATATGCTCAAAAAGTGCCTTTCTTCTTGTCAATGTTTTTTTTATTGACTAAAAATATCTTAAAAATCACAGTCTAAATGAAATGTTTACTTCACAAATGGTCAGTAATCAACATTAAGGCTCATGAAATTACTGCAGTGTAGATTAGATTTAAAAACATTAACTGTGTGTCACCAATATCATCATGTGTTTCTAACTAATACCAGTACTAGCTTAGCAACAGTGAAGATTTCCTGCACCCCATCTTTTCAGACTGCCTTACAATTTGTAAAAAGCTTAAAACAGTAAAAAAAAAAAAAAACTGTTTTAGTGCACAATATCAAATATGTCTGAGCTCTTTTTAACTGAGCTTTGCACAAGAGATCACCTTCTTACTAACAAGAGCTAATAAGAATACAAAAAATAATAATTATTTTCTTTTTATTATTTAAAATGATGTGCTGCAACTTTTCAGGCTTCCATCCATTATGTAAAAAAGAAAATACAAAAAAAAAACAGCGACAATTGCTTCAACACAAAAAAATATATAAAATATTTCCAAACTTCTTCAACCTAGTTTCATACAAAAACATAACCTTCCTCCAAACAATGGCTTGTAAAATGAAACGGCCTCTTAAGAAAAAGAAACCCAGAGGGTTGGTGGTCAATAAGCGTCTTTCCCATCTAATCTGGTTTAATGTGCCTCGCAGGCATCACAGGATGGCCTCCTGCCAAACTTTATGGTTATGTAATCGGGTCTACTCTAACGGATGAGCTGAGCTCCCTCCATGTGATAGCAAGGTCAGTTACGGTGAGTCGATTGCAGTAACACTGTTGCTTGAAGACACTGAATAGACCTGCGTAGCAGGGCTGCCGCAAGGAGAGGGGAGAAAATCCTCAGTCGGTTTCTGGTTCTCATGTTCCTCCCTGATACATGAATGAGACCCGCTTATGGGGTTAGTCCTTTTTGGAAATCTTTGCCCTTCTGAGCAGTTGTCCATTTCTGCTGTTTTGTCCTCTAGCGTGGTCAGATTTTCAGGCGATAGAGGAAGACATGTAGAAGTAAGGCAGCTCTCGTGTTCTTCATGCTGACGACAGCTCTGCTTAGCTGGGACTGACGCTGTGACATCTGGGTCTGACCAGCTCAGCTTCCTTTTCTGCAGAGGAAAGATAGAACCAAATATAACGACTGTGACAAAGGTCTTATAGGAAATTAAAAAACATACTTGAATTATGAAACACTGGACTACAGATAAACCACTTTCCAAGACTAAACATGGCTGAACATAAACTCTCTTCTCTTTAAAGAACACTGGTTTACTTTATATAATGTCATTAATGCACAAAATCTCTGTCTTATAAATTTATTGATAGCCTTTGAATTTCGGGGGCATTTTGTCACAACCACAAACGTGAATATAAGGTATAGTTCTCTGTATTAGACTAAGTTTTGCATTATTAAGAAATTAAAGTAAATTTTTTTCAAATAAAAATCTGAAAAGAATGGACATAGTTTTGTATTTATTCTGAGTTGCTCACAGAATGTAGCTGAGACCCAGATGTAATGATGGCATTTTTCGAGATGGGAAGTAAATCCCTGCTGCAGTGTAAAATCTTTAATTTTTTCTTCCAGAATCGCCCAGGCGTTAGTTCCATCCACATACTGTTCCCAGACCATCAAGTAGGCTGGCCAGTTAGTTGCATTTGCAGTATAATCATAATTTAACAAAAGGACAATTTACAAATCGCAGAGGTACTAAGTTACTTTACATTAACCCAGAGAAAGAACTGACTTTCTCACTCCAAACCTTTAGGTGGCGGTAATACGCTTAAAATAGGTTTGGCGCCACACCGAAGAAAAGATGAAACAGCCGCTAGCACACAGATCTATGTAGAGGTAGAAGTAAATGCTTGTCACTACCTGATCTGTATCGGAAATACGATCCGTACCATCCGCTNATACCTAAACCGTATTAAACTATAACATGTTAAAGGGTAATAATGAGTATTTCCTGAGAAAGTATATGCCTTTGTTTTATCACTAGTCTATAATTTTTATAACCATGATTACATTATTTATGGCGGCGTGGATGAATATCTGCTTGCACATGCGGAAATGAGCCGATGGTACGGATCATGCTTCCGTAACAGATCGGGTAGCGACGGTGCTTTTCCCACACAACAGTACCAGTAAAATCCTGCAACTATGGACTCTGGAAAAGCAAACTATCAATGTTATAAAAAGATTTAATTGTTAGCGCAAAGATTAAAATGAAAATGGAATTTAGATTTTTGGCAAAACCTTTCAGCCCTCCAACATGATAATGCCACCACCGTGTTTCATTGTGGGAATCGTATGATCAGACAAGCGTGTCACATGTCAGAGTTTTGAATTTTGGCTTAAAAAAACAAACTGAATTTAGTTCCTTTGAGTAGAACATCAATTATGACCTTATTCTCCAAACCGTTAGAATTGATTTATTTGGTCTTAGTGTGTTCATGATGCTATTACAACAGTCAAGCTTAAAAAAGAACAACTGAATTTAAAGTCAGCTTCATTCATACTTAGAAGGACTATTTTCCCACTTGGGTTGAAAAGGGGGTTTTTTTTATTAGAGAAAAGGAGAGCAAACACAAAACATGCTACCCTTTTCTGATTTTACTGTCTCAAAAAAAAATAAAAAATAAAAAATCAGAATCAGTATCATTTCATATCTGCTTCGTGCAACATGTGGTTCATTTTGCAGCTGAATCAAAAATGTCACCTTGACAGGAATGTGGAGTTGGTTTTTCCTCCAGTGTGAGGTGAGTGTGGGAGTGCTGGTCTGCTTGGGTTTGTCCACAGGCTTGAATGACTCCTGAGGGAGCCACATTTTGAGCAGCATTTCTATCTGCAGCAGATTCTGGAGGTATTTCTCACTGCAGCAAAGAAATCAACGACATTAATAACATGTTTATGGCTTATTAAATGTTTAAATAGGTGTAACTAACCAGAATGTTTCACATGTACAATAAAAGAGAACATGATCAACTACAACAACAATTGTAAAGAGATTATTTTTATTTTTTTCTTACCCCATTTCAGGCTTCTGTAGGACTCCAAGAATTCGCTGTAATCTGTCTATGGCAACACTCTGCTGGAAGCTGGTTAAGCCTATAAAAATATATCAGAATGTCAGACAAACTGGGTTTTTATTATTTTTAGTCAATAATATTAGCTTCTTATTAATCCACATACCTTTCTCAAAGCGTCCAGTTTTTAATCCCTTTAGAAGCTCAAGCAAAGGGTGGGTATATCTGTGCAAATCAGCGCACTAATAAAAAAGTAAAGGCAAGTGTTATGAAAATAAAAAACACTGGGAAGGTAGAACTAGTTTCAGTGAGGAGATGCTTACTTTTTTAGCAAAGGTCAAATCTCCTGGCGTCGCTGATGATGGTCTGAGTGCAGCTGCTTCAAGAGACAAATGTTTGGCTTCATCAGAGTAGAGCTCAGATTGATGGTCATGAATCTTTGCATGTAGAGGGCTTTTTAAATCGCTGTCCCCCTCTCCCTCAGAGAAGACATCTGCCTCGTCCTCGGTCTGCTCGTTCTCGCTGGGGGGAAAGCTTGAGGTGGAGGGAAGGGAATCATAAGATGGCCATTTGGAAGATTTGCTCAATGTGTTCATCTGTGGAGACAGAGTTAGAGAGTACATGTTAGGTTTATCATTACAGTTACAGAAATGATCTGCATTAAAACAGCAAAAAACAGCTAGAATCAGCTTTTTAAACACGTATTTTATTGCTTTCCGTAATATGGTTCTAATAGAAAACAATACCTTTATTTCAAAATTCATGCAAAAACATATCTGCAGTAAAGTGGTGATGGTGCTGCATGCATGCCTGCCCAATGCTAACCCAACAGCCAAACAACCGATCCTTCATTATCCTGCAAAATCGTCACTTCTCAAAAACTAACACCATATTTTAGGGGAATTTTATTTTATAAAAAGGAGGGAAAAAAATCTATATATAGAACTGAAGTAAAGGGATGTCCCATGTATTGCAAATGTATCTTTATAGAAATATTACAGCATGCAATAACTGTTAGCTAATCATTAAAGCACAGAGCATTCAGAGTTTATAGGTTTGTAATATTTTACAGAGAGATTATGTTTCATCTGTACAAGAAACCTTAAAAAAAAAGGAGGACACAAGGAGCTTAAATTATTAAGAAACCACAACTAAGTTAACATGAAGCATGTTTTTATTACCGTAATAACTTGAGATAAAATTAATTATTTTTTTACCAGCTATAAGTAGCTACACAAGAAAATTAAGTTTGATGTTTACTGTTAAAAAGAATTCTATATTTTATTCTTCGTTTTTTTTTTATTACTTGTTTTCATTTTTTGTTTTTTTTTTGTCCCTTTAAAAAGCTTTAAAGCAGTTTACAGACCACTGCTTTTTCCTTTATTTCCCACCTTAGAACTCAGTATATCTGAAGCATCAAAAGGACTCTTATGTAAAAGTAGGAGAAAAAATGGGCATTGCTTCCTAATTAACCTCTTCATATTTGTAATTAATGTCAAAATGGGGGGAGATTAAATAATGAATGCAATAGGTATTTTTGTTTTATATATTTCAAGATATTTCAAAAGATCAGTCACTCTTTATTCTTCACTAAAGTGCTTAAACAGAAGGATTTCATCTGCATATTATGCAACATACAAATGCTTACTTATTATGAAACCAATATCACTGCAGGTTGTACAGAACTGTGAGTAATGTCTGACCATGTTTGAGCAAATATAACGTAATGATGAAAAGAACAGAGTCAGGACAAACTTTGACAGTTTATAACCCTCTGGTGACATCACACAGTGGTTCGGTTCCAACTGGGAGCGAACTCATAAAGTACCATCAGTGTTAAGACACTTTTAGTTTGGCTACAAAGAGTTTTTAACTGCAACATTTCTGATAAACATGTTGCACATTTGTTTTATTGTATGATGATAAGCACTCTGAATTGCCCTGCCATTTAAAACTACTATAAAAAATATTATCAAATACTTATACTGAGAAGCAGTACGCTAAAAAAAATAATCATGTGGCATTCCTTTGTACTCCAGAAAAGCATCATTTTTTTTTTTTTTTATTGGAACATCAAAAAATACCCATTCGAGTATGAATTGTTTAAATTATTTGTATTTAGACCAAACTGCATGCAAGTTTCTATTTTAGCAGCAGGAATTTATTTAATCCTATACAGGGCTGACAAACTACTCTCCCTCTTTCCAAAAAAATTAAATACTAATACATCAAATGAATGAAAAAAGCATTGTTTTTAATTGAAGACAAGAAAACAGAATTCTTAACGTTTATTTATTCTGTTAAGACTAAACTTACATACACTTAGGTAAGTTAAAAGAGGTTTTTGTCTTTTTTATTTGTTTAAATCAAAATGTTTGACCTCCATTAGGGAAGATGCACAACATTGTTTTTATCTATTTTTTTATTTTTTTTGTCAGAGTAAAAGCGCGAGTGACCAAGTTTAGTCGAATCAATTGTACGTATCATGGTAAAAGAAACTACAATGGACTAAAGTTGGAATCATGAGGTAAGACTTTCCAGGCTGCAAGCTAATAAAATGATTAGAAGCTGAATCTAGTCAACTTTCCACATTAATCACCTCAGATCAGTGATAAGCATGTCATACTTATGCATTTTATTTTATCCCCTTTCAGAAGGAATATGTTTGTAAATAAGTGTCTATATGTGCTAAAGTCCTAAGATGAGCGAAAAAAGAAACTGGGATAACTTAAAATCCAAATTGGCAGGTAAGACCTGAAGGAAAACCGTAAATTAGCCTGAATCTGAATAGCTCCTAAGTGCCAGACAGGAAAGTCAGGAGGTTCCTTACTCTGAATGATTGACATTAGATAGCATCCTGCTTCCCTTACTGCCAACACTATTCAGACAGCACTGATCATGGCGACCGCTGAGGCACTTCTGCTTTGGTGTAAGAGTCCTTATCAGATTGATGAACTCTGATGGACCCTTAGTTTATAATAGCTGCAAATTATTACCAAAACATTATAGAGAGAAATGTCTGCAGAAATATTGGTAAAATCTTGCAAAAGCGTTCCTGTAATTAAACCCAGAAAACTGCATGTACAGAAAACATACTTTAAAAGGCATAACGGAGAACCTTGCTCATCAGAAAGAGACAAATTTTCAATAATATAGGTGCAGTTAAAATTCAGCTATTGAGGGGTTACCTCCAAATATGTCCTCAACCCACACATATGAATCACATGTGGACCAGATTCTTCGACCGATGGATGTGATTCAAATGTGTTGAAGCAGAGTCCCATTTAAATGTTGCAGGACAGCAGCCCTTGAGGATGAGAGTTTGACCACTATGAAGAAGACCTTCATTTTAGGTGATGTCCAAAACTAATTTGGACATGTTCCACATTGAAACTATGGAACAATCCACCACAAATAAGAACTGGAATGAAACACCATAATGCAGCACGATGTCAGAAGGACTGTCATAAATTATTTATAACTGACTTCTTGTATTATAAAATAATTGAATAGCTGATGTAGGGTTGGCAACGCTGCATTGGCATGGTACTGATACCAAATATTTGTATTGTTTGCACATTTTAATTTGGAAATGTATAGATTATTTGCACATTAAAAGAATAAAACCTCAAACAACTTTAAAATATTATCAAATTGTATTATATTTGTGTTTTTATTTTATTTTACAGTTATTTGTTTTCTTATTTAACTAACAGAGAAGGCACATTTCATGTTGAGAAAAAGATTGGGAACTTTTTAATCTTGAGAAATGTAGCTTGTATTGCTTTAAATATTTTGCATTTTTTTAATCACATGGTACAGGATATATTTTACTGGGTATGGAAGTAGAGTTTAACATTTTTGTATCATGACAACTAGGGCTGAAAAAATTAATTGGGTTTATCATAATAAATCGATTATTGAAAGAATTGTCAACTAATTTAGTAATCGATTCATTTTAATTAGACCAAGTTTGTAAAAAAATAAAAATAAATAAAGCAAGTGGAAAAGTTTGAGTTTCACCTGGATCAATTTAGTAAAAAGTTTTCTTTAAAAAATCTTTGGCTATCTTTGGCTTATTAATCGACTAATCTAACAGACTAATCGATCTGTAAAACAATAATTAGTTGCAGCCCTAATGACACCCTAAATATGATCATTAAGTCTTACCAATGGGGGGAAAATAAATTCAAAAACAGCTACTTAAATATTTTCTTTGATCACTGCAACATTAATAGCATAAATAGTATTTATTATTGTTATTTCTATCATTTATTTTGGTAACTGAACAGACTCAAAATGGCAAAACTGTTTTAAATCCAGTTTTAATAAGGAAGATCTAAGACAATAGATAAATAAGATAACTGCCACTGATCAACTCTATGCTAAATAATTTTTTTCTAATCCAAAATGAGAATTATTAGAAGTAAGAAGCAAATTACGCAAGAGTTACAAAGGGTTTTCTAGAAAGTTCACCTAAATTAAACCATCGGATGCACACGCACACCCTTATACAACACACCTCTGTTCATACAAAACCTAAGCTCTCATTTCTCTATGAGTTTTCTCATATATCCAACACAATTTAATTAACAGAGAACACAGGTGTGCATTTTATTTTTTAGATTGAACCCATTATTTATAAACCAATCACTTCTTTAAGCGATGTTTTCTTACTATAATTATATTTATACAAACAAAACTGGTGCAAAAAAGATACATGAACATATATGTAGATATATATAAATGACAGTGCTCAGTCTTTACCTTTTTGTGTGAAGAGTCCAGAAACTGGGTAGTTGAGGTTGATGTTTGAGAAAATAAACCGTTTCCTTCCAATCTGGAGACAAACTGAGTCCCGTTCTGTTGTGTTCCGTGCTTCAGTGTTGCGGCTCCTCCCTCTGTTGATAGCTCCGCTCCGAACAAACAGTCCCTACACCAGACAAGCGCACAGCCGCCGCACGTGCTTGGAAGAGTTTGGTTGGACGAGGAGCCAGAGCGTTCTGATTGGATGAAACCGTAACCAATCAGCTGTATCCTCTGCTTCTGGTTGGCCCGTACACGCTGGGATACCGCCTCACCTCCGTGGACCGCACGTGTCGGTGTTGTGGATCGAGAAAGAGGAACGCTGCACGAGGCTCCTGCTGCTGGCAACGGTTAAAACTTAAGCTCTTCATAACAGGGTCATGTATGACTCTTTTTTTGTGGATGCACACAAATTGAATTGGAAAAAGAAGAAGTCCAGTTTAAATTTGATTTATATAAGATTAGTGTTTTCACATTTTTAAAAATCCTGAAACATACCATTCATTACATCTCCAATTTTAGACCTAATTATCAAGTCTAAAGACAGCAACGTGACTTCAGCAAGGATATAGACATTCCTTTCTATTGTTTTTGTTGTTGTTGTTTTTTTAATGTTAGGGGTGAATTAAACCCAGCTTTGATTAAAGTTGCTGATGAGCAATTGTCATAATACTTCAGTCAGTTTGCAGTGGCGGATCTAGAGCAATTTACCAGGGGGGCAGGGTGGGGCCAGTATTTTTTTATGGGGGCACAGAACAAACAAGCGGTAACTACCATTGAGGACACCTTGGTAATTTTCTCTCTATTTTTTTTCATTATTTTTTTATTTTGCAATATATATATATATATATATATATATATATATATATATATATATTGGCCCCAATACCTGATACTTTGTTGGGCAGTACCGGTCAATACCGATACCATAATAATACCATCTGTTTTAAAATGATGTGTGTGTGTATATATGAAGAACTGCATACTATTTGGATGTAAAATAATTGCCACCATGGCTTTGTGTCAAGCTGCTGAATACCTTTGTGAAGCAGGAAAAAGGCTAATACAAAGTGAATCCAGTAGAAATTTTGATTGCCTACCTGGAATGGATGACAATAGTTGAATAAACTTTGGGCCCTAAAAATGGTATCAGTGGCCTATTTGCTGGTACTCGCTGATACCGATACCACCATTTTAGTGCTGGATCAGGGCCCCTGTCCGATACTGGTATCGGTATCAGTGCAACACTAATATATATATATACTTTAAAAATAAATTTCACTGAAACTGAATGTAGGATGATGAATTAGGTCTTCTACAAAATTGCAAGGTGTTTAATATTGAGAAGCTTGAGGGTTTGGGCATATGTGCTACACACCATAAACACACACTGTCGCTTTAGTAACTGCCACACACAGGCTATGGATGACGTTAATGAGTCTATCAGTCATGGCGGTCAATAGAAGTGGTAACTTGCCCTTACTTCAAGAGTCACCATAATGTTCCATCAAAAAGCTTCAGAATTCCCCATTCTTAATTACAACTGTGCAATGTTATATACCATATTAATTTATTTTATATAATTGCTTAAATGTGCATATTTTATCTTGTTATACTTGAACTTATTTGTAGCAATTTGTCCAATTTCATACTTTGACAATGGCTGCACTGGAACGTGTAAAACTAATTTCATTTCATATTAACATGTCTTTAAATAAATAATAAAGCCCCTTGACATATGATGTTGAAATTGCATATTTTTTTTCCATTTCTATCACTTTAGTAATTGACTGCATTGATATTCTACTAAAGGGAAAACAGTGTATGTAGAAAAAGGCTGAGTCAAAACAATCTCCTCTTTGGGGTAAGCAGCAATAGAAGAAGTGAAGGGAGAGATGGAGGGAGAGCAGATAATAAATAAGGAAGATACTGCTCCAGAACTGTATGTTTTAAAAGTCAAATGTTTATTGCATGTAACTTGAAGTATTTCGTAAGATTATAATAGAAATATGTTCAAAAGCTAACTTTCCTTAACAAGCGGGAACAGATTAGGCACTATCATCTACATAATAATGTAATAGGGCTTGGGTGTCTATTTTAGAAACTGAAGTAAATATGAAGCAACCTATTTCAATTATACGGGAAATTCTTTTGTGATACATTTCTAAGAACTTACATAGAAGCTTCAAAAGAAAGATTACATAAAAATCAAGCTTACACGTGTATAATGCCTGACAGTGTCTGGCAGGGAAAGAGGAACAGTTAAATGCATTGCCTAGCCTATTCAAAAGTCATAATGGTGTTGCTTTTGCTCAAGACTCTGTAAATGGCCAGATTTAATGAACCAAATCAAAAACATTTTCTAGGGTGCACGCCAATGAACCCACCTAGAAGTGACTCTTCACCTCAGTGTTTTTTGGGTCCTGTGTAAGGCCCTGCATGTTTAGTTTAAGTTAGCCACAAAGTCAAGGTTGTAGACCCCTGATCTGAAAGATGAAAAATGAGATCCTATCTTAATATGGATGACGCCCTGGACACACCGAAAATAATTTTATCCAACAGAAAATCATAGCATAAAAGATTGTCAGTGTGAGAATATCATTTTCTGCAAAATGGTTTGCATAGCTCTGCCAGAGATAGACCCACAGATAATCACAGAATCGGGGCAGACTCAGACATATGAAATCAGTTCATCATTTCAATAAACAGAATACCTTATACATAATTGGAGCTCAGAAAGTAAAATAGTGATCCTATTTTGGCCTAAAAAAAATCCAAAAACAACAAGGTAACAAACCACAAAAACAAAAAGTACAGCTTATAACGCTCCCCTATATATGATAAATAATAATAAACTTTGACAAGCTTCACGAAACACTCTCACCTCTCACTGCTTCAACCAGCCGTCCCACATTCCCATTTTATTTTTATTATATTATTTTATTATGTTTTATTATGTTTATTATATTATATCTTCTATCTGTTCTCTCAAGAGCAGACTGGTCATGAAGTGGGGCTTTTCTTTAAAGTCACGCCTTTTTTGTTTTTATTGTACTATATGTATATAATCTGACACAGTGAAATACGGGGCATTGTTTCAGTTTCTGGTGCAGAGAAAGTTGAAAAAAATCTGCACAGATCATGATCTGCTCACACTATGCTTAACCAGAAGGCTCTCTATTCACACTGAGTTGCTTGACATGAAAAGAAATTGCATTGGAGATTACCATTGTGAACTAACCTCAAAGCTAACAGTAATTTCTAAATAGTTGTCAGATATAATGCACTTGAAATTAGATAATAGAGTTGGGTTTTCTTATTTTTAATTTTTATTTAATGCAAATCATTTCATTTGATCTGCACATTGTGTCACCCACCTACTCTAATTAAAGGGAAATTAACTTACTTAATATTTTAAATTTTGAAGTTGGTTTTCAGTGCAGCTTCTATAAATTGAGCTATAGGACCTCTTCTACACGGGCATTGGCCCGTGTTGACCCCTGTCTAGAACCGCTAATACCAGCTTGCAATTCATTAAATGCAGTATATAGCTGTGAGCTGTTTTGTAATTTTACAACTTGAAATGCAAAGAAATACATTTTGAATGATGCATTACTTCCAGCAGATAAAGCACCACAAAAATCATTCTGTGTCAAGTTTGTCTCTGGAGTTCAGATATGAGACTGAAATCTGTCGAATTGGCTGCATTCGATCAAAAAACAGGCTGGTTATTTGCTCATCATATTTAGTCATAAGTTAGTCATAATTTAATCAGATTTGCACACAACCACACAGGATAAATGATTGTCCAATGGCTGCAGCGCATTTCCACTTCTTTCAATTTGTTTCTTATTAAATCGGGGGCAGTAACACTTCCATTTGCAAATGTGTTTAAAAAAGGGAAATACATATATGCTCATTATTGCTGTGGCAAGGCTCAACTTGAAATATTTGTAATACATAAGTCTAAAAGAATTGCATTATAGCACAAACACTTAAAGGGTGAACAACTTCTCCAGAGCATATATAAAGCTGAAAGAGAGGATGTAGAAATTACATTAAACTACTGAAACAAAAAGATGATTTTTATAATTAGCATGAATATAACTAAAAGGACTATACAGAGAGTAACAGGAAACAGAAAGCAAGGAAAATGAGAGTGCTACTGTAATCCTGGGTGTTGGGGAGAAAGTTCAAACATTTTAAGAGAAGTGTTTAACAATCGATCTACTGTATCCTTAACCTGAAAGATTAAAGAACCAGAGTTCCCCAACTGACTGTACATTACAAGCTTCCGGCACAGTAATGTTTTATGGATCACTTTCTTGATGTTTGCACAGGTACGCTTAGTTGGGGATTTTTTTTTTTTTTGCATCACAGCAGATACTGTGACCATGCAACCTTTAATGGCCACAAGCCCCTGGGCTGATAAAAAGCCATGAAAGCAAACATATACGGCCATTACCGAAGGCCATTCATATAAACAGGCAAGTCAGGGGGTATATGGTAGTTTAGCTTGATTTGTTGAAAGTTCACTGAGTTTCTGAGATTTTTATCATAGAAACTACATTAAACTGTACATGCATTAAATATAAAGACAACAGGCATTAGTTTAAGTTCCCTCCTTGCCTCAGCTGCCATTTATCAGTGCAAATGTTTTTTGTGCATGGTCATTGGCATATTTTTCACATTGATGCTCTATCAATGTTACATAAGAAACTTAACAAAATGACTGAAATATCTTTAACTTGTTCACAACTTTAAAGCATAAAGAGGTAAGGTAAGGTAAGTCAAGTCTCAGGTCACACTGTTGAAACCAACTGAAACCAAAATTTGTGTTCCCTGAGCAGTATCGAAACATTTGAAATGTTCGTCTTTATTACAAAGAGGTGAGGTAAGGTGAGGTAAACTAAGCTAAGCTTACGTAAGGCAAATCACAGGTCACACTGTCTTACAATTGAAACCAAAACTGGTGTGCAGGAAGGTAAGGTAAGGAAAGGTGAGGTAAGGTAAATAAAGTCTTAGGTCACACATATATCACATATATTAGAAAACAGCCTTTTGTAATTTAGATCTCTTCAGCCTCTGTGTTTGTTCTAAAGCATCCCAACAGCATTATCCTGCCACTACCATGTTTCGCATTTTAGACTTTGTGTTGAGGGCAAAATATGGTTCAGCTACAACAAAGAGTTCAGCTTTGGTCTCATCTAATGAGCTGGATAATGGTAAGATATGTAAGCTATATGACCACACTCTCTTTTTGTTTCTCAGGATTGGTCTAAATTGAGAAAACCTGAAGTTCAATGGTTAAATGTTGTTGTACTCTTAATCTGGTCCATGAGCCCCATTACAAAGTACACTACTCAAAAAAATTAGGGGAATACTTTGTAATCAGAGTATAGCATCAAGTTAATTAAACCTCTGGGATACTGATTTGGTCAGGTAAGTAGCAGTGGGGGTTGTTAATCAGTTTCAGCTAGTTGTACTAGAGGGGCAACAACGACACAACCATCAAAACAGGAATGATTTTACAGGTGGAGGCCACTGACATTTTTTCCCCTCCTTATCTTTTCTGACTCTTTTTCACCAGTTTTGCTCTCAGCTAGGGTCACTGTCACTACTGTTAGCATGAGGCGCTACCTGGACCCTACAGAGGCTGCACAGGCAGTCCAACTCCTCCAGGATGGCACATCAATATGTGCCATTGCAAGAAGGTTTGCTGTGTCTCCCAGCACAATCTCAAGAGCATGGAGGAGATTCCAGGAGACTCCAGGAGAACTGGACAGGGCTGTAGAAGGTCTACAACCGTTCAGCAGGACCGGTATCTGCTCCTTTGTGCAAGGAGGAGTAGGAGGAGCACTGCCAGAGCCCTACATAATGACCTCCAGCAGGCCACTGGTTTGAATGTCTCTGACCAAACAATCAGAAACAGACTTCACGAGGGTGGCCTGAGGGCCTGACGTCCTCTAGTGGGCCCTGTGCTCACTGCCCGGCACCGTGGAGCTCAATTGGCATTTGCCACAGAGCACCGGAATTGGCAAGTCCGCCACTGGCGCCCTGTGCTTTTCACAGATGAGAGCAGGTTCACCCTGAGCACATGTGACAGACAAGAAAGGGTCTGGAGAAGCCGTGGAGAACGTTATGCTGCTTGTAACATCATTCAGCATGACTGGTTTGGTGGTGGGTCAGTGATGGTCTGGGGAGGCATATCCATGGAGGGACACATAGACCTATACAGGCTAGACAATAGCGCCTTGACTGCTATTAGGTATCAGAATGAAATCCTTGCACCCATTGTCAGACCCTATGCTGGTGCAGTGGGTCCTGGGTTCCTCCTGGTGCACGACCATGCCCGGCCTCATGTGGCAAGAGTAGTTACTGGAGGATGAAGGAATTGATACCAATGAATGAACCCATGCTCGCCTGACCTAAATCCAATAGATCACCTCTGGGACATTATGTTTCGATCCATCCGACGCCGCCAGGTTGCACCTCAGACTGTCCAGGAGCTCAGTGATGCCCTGGTCCAGATCTGGGAGGAGATACCCCAGGACGCCATCTGTCGTCTCATTAGGAGCATGTTAAGGCCATACAAATTACTGAACACCGTTTTGAGCTGTTGCAAAGAAATTTCAGCAAAATGGACTAGCCTGCCGCATTATTTTTTTAATGTAATTTTTGGGGTGTCTTTGAATTCAGCCCTCTATAGGTTGATTATTTTCATTTCAATCAAATGATGGGGCATCCTTTTGTTCCTAACACATCACCCAGTCCATATAAGTATAAATAAACAGCAGGATTTTTTTCCCCATTGAGATTTGATGTGTTTTCAAAGTGTTCCTTAAATTTTTTTGAGCAGTGTATTTTGTTATCTTGAATATGCCTGTATGATTCATTCAAAGATTCCAACATGGACACTGCATTCTGACTATCTAGCTTTCTAGCATGTAACTGCTAACAGATTGTGCTGCAGCTGCAAGAGTCATTATTCATAAAATCAATTAGTATCTAACTGAAAGAATTTGAAGTATTTTATTCAAACTTCCTTGCTATATAGAGCAGGCAAAACAAAACCAAAAAAAATCTATATTCAAAGCCAATTTCATGTTATTTATGCAGCCTTAAAATTAACCCTGTTATATTATTTTTGCACTGGAATAAAAATGATTTATTGATATACTCATATAGCACCATCGGCTTCCTGTTGCAAAGATAAGCTTTGGTCTCCATAGCAACTATCCATATTATCATCATGCTAAAGTGTTTGGCTTCAATATCAAGAAAACATCTTGGTCCCACAAGGACATGAAAAAAATATTTCTGCATTAATTTTCTGTTAATAGTGATATGACAAAATCAAAGTTATTCCCTTTTTACATGTAAGACATTCAAAAAGAGGAAATGTCTGAAGCTTAGAAAATACTTGTTTTTATTTGCTAATCTGATGAAAAATTTCCTTTTTCTATGCGACGCTAACATATTTCAAGCAAAGGAATTCTATATTATAATTTAGCAATTTGTTTATTTTTGTATGACCATCAACAAATAAGTTCTGATAAACTGAGAAATCAAAGCTTTTATTAACTTTTTGCTGACAAAAAAATAGCAAAAAAACTTTTACTTTTTATTTCCATATTTATTTTTTAGGCCTAAGACCGGTTAAGCTTTCATTTCTTAAAATTTTTAAATTCTGAGCTAGCGGCCTAGAGGCACAATTGTAAATCAACTAGGCTCTATTTTTCTTAGATACAATCGTAAATGTAAAATATTTGACAGGATCTCTATAAAAGCTAGAGACATAAATGTTAGATTTATTCATTTTATTGATTTGTGCCAAATGAACCAAATGGGTGACTTGTCACTAGAACGTTTCTGTGATCTGCCTTGGGCCGCAGGATAGAAACACAACCTGATGACTGCAAAGATATGAAGTGTGGTTAAAATACTTATTTCCCTTTGTGAATCAAGCATGAGGCTGAACATATTACAGCATCCTGTGGTGAGAGCTTAATGAATATACAGCAAGGGTCAGCTTGGCTAATAGAAATATATGTACAAATGCATACTTCCTGCAGAAAATCTAGTCTCTTATCTGAGGGCTCAATAGCCCGTAGCCCGAGATATTGCAGAAGCCAAGATACTCATGACATTGATGGTTGAACAAAAGTCTCAAATACAACATAGGGAATTTATTAAGCAGGCGTTCAAAGTAATGTATGAATTAACATCTATAAACCTTTTTGAAACTTGCTTTTAACCATATTACTTTTTCTACAAGTCCCATCAGGTGTAACGCAGACCAAGCGTTTCTCTTCGGTTAGTGAGTTCATCATTATTGTCCTTTCAGTCTCCCTAACAGCCGAGCCAGGGATCCTCTCTGTTTGTTTTGGAGACAAAGGCAATCTTTCGAGCCATTTCCATGTGGTAAATGCGCTTGCAGTTCTCAAAGTTCTTTCGCTGTCGCTCTCGACAGGGCTTCTCAAAGTAGCGTCTGCGCTTCACTGTGTCGATGATTCCGTCCTGGGTTAGGACCCTGAAGAAATTGACAGGGTAAAAAAAGGTGAAAACATGTAGGTAAGGAAACACTACATTAAAATTAAAGCCCTGGGAAGCTATACTATAAGTATTCCCAATACAACAACCTCTTTAAAATAAATGTACCTTAACGTTTTTGATTTATTTTCTACTCAGTTTTTAGAAACTTCTAATCAGTGTAATCAGATATAGAGACAATTTATCTGAAATCTTTGACTTTGTGTTTCCCTGGCTATAATTAAAATTGGCACGCTCTTCTTTTGACGACCATCGACCAGAATCAACAAGGACCCCTACAGTAAGGAGGATGGAAAGTAGGGTAAAACAAAAATTCACTACAGTAATCAACTAGTATTATGGCAGGCAGTCATACTGGGGGAGAAAGCATTCCCGTACACTACCTTAAAAACACCTGACGTTTGTTTAACTAACTAAAACCATAAGATTTGGTCGAATTAACCTGGATTTTGAATGAATATTTGGGAAACAAACATTATATATGGTGATTAGGAGTCTGTGGGCCTGCTTACCTTCCAAAGTCCCTGAAAACTTAATAAAAGTACTCTAAGAGACATCAGAATATGAACATAAATGACAATAAACCTCAAATCAATCTCCTTGATAAAATCTTGGTGCTACATTGGATTCCATTTGGGTTTTGTTGCTCACATTTAAAAGGTTATTTATTTCATTTGATCTCGATCCAAGGCACAAAATTTAGTAGAGACTTTTATTACTTCCTGAATAATAAACTGCAATAACCTGCCTTCTAGTTTTCTAAAAGAAATCGAAACCTTCCGTAAAACTCAAATGACTTTGCATTTGATGAATAACTTGAAGGTGGTATTGACTTTTGAGATAGATAAGGGTTGAATATTTTATTGCATTATTCAAAAATGCTTTTAATGCAAAATCCAGTCAGATATGTCTTGGTGTGAGAAAATATCTGCAAGTAAAAACAGAAGCTCACAGTGATGCATTTTTTCTACCTTTGGATTAATAGAGGAGGGAAGCCCCACTGTTGTATACTTATGATGGCAAATGTTTTAATACCATTAATTGAGCACTATACCGTTTCTTTATAACAAGAGTCACATCATTACGTCTCCACAGTTCGTTGCATATTTGTTATTATTATTATTAGTTTATAATTTAATCACATGAACGATAATCTTGTGTAACGAAACAGAGGAAACCCGTTAGGTCGCTTCTCCTGCGCAGCCGCACTCTTTGACATTGAGCTGATCGCTAACATTTAAGATTCTTTTTATTCACCTTTAGTTCCCCTGACATCAACTAAAGCAACATCAACGTTAACTAGAAAGACTTTAACCTGTTTAAGATCTTGTACGCTGCATCAACGTTACCATCTTGTACCATCACCGTTCGGGCTATGAAGCGTAGGTGCCGCGACATGTTGGAAGTATGTCCTTCCCCTATTTCTTTCCGGAGTGTAACGCCTAGCTGTAAATGGTTCCGGGTTGTAGAATATGGCGGTTAAAAACTACGCTAAATACTATCGCTAGGTGGCGCGTGACTCAAATATCCACTTATCCTGTGTTATTTGGCAGTTTAATGAAATTATATTCTTTTTCTACAAAATATTGTATAAAGTAAGAGTTGTTCAGCAGACAAAGAACATAACCAATGGAATAGATTGAAGGCACTTGCTTTAAATTATGTTTTTTGATGTTTACTTTACACTGTTTTTGGAATGGCATGAAATATTTCAAAAATGTTCAAAAGTTTTCCAAATGTCCACTTAAAGGTGACAAATCATATTAAGGATTTTTGTAAATAGCTAAAACAGGATTTTATTATTATTTTTTGCAACACAATAAATAACAGAGTAAAATAATACATTGAAAATTAAATAAGCTGAGATATACATATAAGTGTGACACAAGAGAAAGCAAAGGCATAAAGCTGTATAGGATGCAGTATTTTAAATAGCACTGCAAGTTATTTTCGTGACATATCAGTGTGTTAGAACATATGCTTTTAAATAATTCCATTTTTTATAGGTTCAAACAAATCTCCTCAGAGTAAAAATAACCATTAAGCTATGCAACTAATATATTATCTATTTTCTGCATAGAAATTAATATCCTTTTATTATCTGAGGTTACAACAACAGTGCTGATTCTGCAAATTCACCATGTTCCTAAAACACACAATCATAAAAAATAATTAATTCAAATGTGTCACATGTTTGTCCCCCCGTGTTACTGAGAGCATGCACATTTATAAATGGATAAAACACAGCTGTCAAATTTTATCTACAGCTCAATCTCACTCTTTGTAAACATTTCTCAGATTTTTCCCCATGGCTCCCCTGATAAGCCGTAAAAATAAAAGATCACAATGAGAGAAACATATTTGTCATAGTAGCAGGAAGTCTAGTTAGTGTACTATCAAGTCCATGATAACTGAACTTTATTGATCTCACATTGGAGAAATTTACCTCTGCGTTTAACCAATCCCCATGGGGTGCAGTGGGTTGCCATTGTGCGGTGCCCAGGGAGCAGTGTGGGGATAAGGGTCTTGTTCAGAGACCAAGAGTGGCAGTCTGTGGGAGGGTGGCTCCAACTCAGAACCTCAGGATTCCAAGCTCTATGCCCTAAACACCAGGCCCATTATCCTCATCTTCCCCTCAACTCTGAGCTGCTACTGATGTCGTGTTGTCTGACTTCCAGGTTTGCTTGTGATGCCATGCTTGTCAAAATTGCATTCTAGTATTATATGTGTCCCATCTTTCTGAGAACCTTGTCATTTGAAGCTAGTTCCGATCTTGGTCTAAGAACTATATACTGTCTTTCTTCTGCATGTCTGTGTTCAGAGACACTTACCCAACCTGCATAGATCATATCACGAGTCCCTTTGTGAGAAGAATGGTGTGCCTCATGTTTCTTCATTTGATCCAAGTGTGATGAAACCGTCCTGGCAGAGAGTGAGTGTGAGAGAAAGAGAGAGAAATGAAGAGAGAAAGAAAATAATAACAAAGTGAGATACAAAATAGGAAAACCCTTTTTTTTATTGTTTAATCTGATATTTCTGCTTGCTGCTATGTTAACAACAGTGTTCAGCGGCTCTGTCAGTCATCAAAACCTCTCTTACTTCACGTACATGCATGGATAAATTTAGCATCCATCCTAAAATGCATGGTGTATCGTGTACAAGTGAATTGATTATCAAATACATCTATGGGATGAAAATGGTATATTAGAATGCAAAAACCTGGTTCCATAAGCAGGGAGAGTCTTAAACTGATACCAACTTAGACAACATTTTGATTTAATTCCAGTATTAAATTCCCATTTGGTAGGACTCTTTCGATTTCCCCACCTTCATTTTTTTATATTTGTCGACTGAACTATGCAAAGGTTTTCAGAATGTATTTAGATTATAAAAACATATCTTTTGTACAGTCAGGTTTCTCACTGAATTATTACAAATCTTTAAGTCACCTCTGGTGGTGTGTTTTATCTCTTGCTAATGATTAGATTCACAAGGATTGTTCTAAATGCTCCAATTTTAATGGAAAAAAAAAATACATGTCTAATTTTTTTTCTTAGGGACACAGCTGTTGCACCTTTATTGATGGGGGATCATACTGAAACAGCTCTTTGGGGAGGAAAAGTTGGGTTAATATGTGCGTAAATGGTGGAAGTTCCACAGGAAAAACGTTGACAGGCGACAGCAGCTGCTCTTGTTTCTGGTAACTACCTCTTGTTTTTATTGAGTGTGTGTACAACTGTTGGCCGCAAAGTATTTGCCTCCTGGGGGACATTATAAATCCCTTTGAAATGTGAACCCCTGGTGGAACTAAAGCACATGTTAAAAGCCTCCAATGCACATTTCTGCCCAAATGTCAACATCTCCTTGAAATGCATGTTTTAATCTTTTAACAATTCTTACTTTTTGTCTCAGGTCCTGCAATTAATTTTAAAAAATTATTATTATTATTTATGGCACTGGGACTGAAATTACATTTCAATCTTGGGCAATAACACCCACAAAGAAACCAAGCCTTCCTCCAATCTGTGTTTGAAGTACAGCACCAGACCCATTTATTAGGCCCCCTGGTATAGATATTAAAACAGCTCTAAGCTGTGGTTATGTTTTACAGCAGAGCCATTCTCTTAAAACTGAAAGAACTGTGTGCATCCATAATTTATTCTGATGAATTTCATTGAATTGGGTTAGAGCTGGAGTTGGAGGAGGGTGTTCTTTTTCCGGGTGGATCATCTAAATAAGTGGTCCTCCTACTTGTCAGTCATTCTGGTGATATGTTTACGTCCCCATTTTCACTTACCGGTGATGAGTCTCACATAGTGGAAACATTGCAAATCTTCTTTTGGAAAGTAAGCTTGTATGAGTGATGCAAACAGCAACTTTTAAACAGAGAGCATGTGTTCAATAGGCGTTCCCTCTGCGGCGTGGGTGCAGGGTTGTATATGTGTACTTTTTTTTTAAAGTAGAGAGGGCAGGTCATTTAAAAAATCCTCCAATCCAACTTTAAATGAATTGCTTTAATTGGTAAAAAAAAAGTATCAGCGATTAAATAAAGTTTGAACCAACGTAACTTAAAGAAATTAAGTTTCAATTTGATTTAATTTCTTGTGACCTTTTGGAGCTATTCATATTGGAGCTGCATTCTCTTTTTTAAATTGAATTTAAATGTTGCTTTTTAATGACCTGAAGTTTCATGACCCAATTTGAGCCCCTGACCCTTGATTTGGGAACCAGTAAGCGAGATGATTTATCCTCTATCTAAAATGCAAAGTGAGCTTTCTGATTACCTCCTGCTGCACTGATGCCACCTGCTGGATATCTTATCTTTTGCTCTGTCTCTACCAGCTTTTCCCACCTCCCATCCTGCAGAACAAAACTTTCACACCGGATCTGATTTCACATTCCAGCTCTTCAACGCCTGCATGCAAGATGGACTGCTATTTATCTCTATTTCTTTTTAACGAATCATTTCTAAATATAGGGTTCTTACTTGTGCATTGTCTGAACAATGCAAGAAATAAAGAATCCTATAAAAGAAACAAAATAGTTAACACTTCTCTTTGCAGCTAATCGACTTCAAACGCCTTACTGGAAGTGCATTTTTCCAGCTAGTATCCAAATCTTTCACCACGCTGCAAGAGGTGGAGGGTGCATTTTGGGATTTTGGGGAGGGGGGGAAGTCCCTCCTCTGTACGGGTCTCTGCATTGGCTGGAGCAGCATCAGATTCAGAGGAGCTGTGGGCCAATGGATGGAGGCGCAGATGCAGAGACGGCTTTTTAGGAACAGGCGCACATAGAGCTGAGCGCTCAGACTCCTGCTCTAATCTGCAACCAGCAGCAAAATGGAGAACAAAGTGACAGATTTCTCTGGGAAATGGAAAATGAAATCTTCAGAAAACTTTGAGGAGCTTTTAAAAGCTCTAGGTGAGTTATTTTTCTGTTGCGCACTTTATTACCAGTCTATTAGATATGATCTGATTGCCTAGTTTAATGATCTATCTAGGGTAAAAAAAAAAAAAAAAAGGTGCAGTTTAAAAAGAAAGAAGAGGGTTTTTATTATTTAATAATTGTACCATTTAATGCCAGTTATTTCCTTATTTAATATTCATGGGCAAATATTTTGATCCAGCCCTGTTGCATTTGGTTTTATGTCACCAAATGGTTTTAAAAACTATGTGAATATGATCTTCTGCAGCAGGTCCAATTAGCCTTCCATTGTTATGTGGATATTTATATATATATATATATAAAAAAAAAAAAAAAAAGAACTCCTAAAACGGTTGGAAAATGTTGCCCAACACCTTATAAGACAATATTAAAAGTCTATGGCAAATTGATACCCTCCATTTCATAAGAAACTTGCATCTTTTCATTAATTTTAACTGTTGAAAGTCCACCGGGTTGTGAAGTAGGCATAAATCAAATGCTAAAGGATATTTCCTCATTTTTGAGTGACTTGCCATAATCCAGGTATGGGTCCCTCTTGCAGGAAACAGAGGTCAAACGAGGGCCACATTGTGGTGTCTTTTAGAGACTCTGAAAATTGCCTGTGGACAAATGTTAGATTAGACTCATCTAAAGCAGCGTCCTCATCATGTGGTTGTAATTACAGCCAATGTAAACGGAACTAAGCCTTGACATGGGCCCCAGCAGCCAACCAGCTCTGAGCCTGACTTTCCTTCTTCGCCTCCCTCAGGCTCTGGGCGATCCTGTGCTTTGTCTGTTTGAGTGTGTTACCTCCTCCTCTAAACTGAATCAGATATCTGAATTGTCTTGATCCCTTTGAATAGAGGCCAAACCACATGAATGATGGCGGCAGAGGATTGGGATTATTTTTCATCACTGCACACTTTAAAAACAAACTGAACATTTTGCATTTCTTCTGTTTTAATGGATTTTAGATCTCTATAGCCACTGGAAGAAAATAGTGAATTTCTTCATTCATGCACTTCTTAAAACACCTTTAAGTCAATGCAATCAAATCATTCTTACTTTAATAGACATGCAGAAGATTTTGATCACCTAGTTTGCCCTCAAAGTCAAATAACTGACTGACCAAATGGATTGATAAAAATGTATCTTAAAATAATTTCTAGTGGCTGCAAGATAACTCTCCAGAACTTTTATTTATAATGTAGAGTACCACCTTGTTTGCTTGGTTATTTATTCAGTTTATGTGTATTCTTTGTTGAATGTCCTAGTTTCTATTAGGGCTGGATGATTTTGCTAAATATCTCAATTGTGATTATTTTCAATCAAAATTTTGATTGCGGTTTTATTTCCATTTTCCTCTTCACTTACCCCAAGCTTGTAGATGTTTCACCCCAGGCTTTTGGTTTCTGAAAGCTTGCTTGCCCAGAGAGAATTGTTACAGGTCTTGACTGTAATCATTGTGTGAAAAAGTGTTTACTTCTACTTGCATGCATGGATCTGCTGCTAGCTGCAACTCTCTCTACCTTTCCGCGTGGAGACAAACCCACTTCAAGTGTTTAACACCACCTAAAGGGACAGAGGGAGAAATTTAGTGTCTCTGAGACTGGCAAATCATATTACAAGACACTAAATTAGTTCAAAAGATGCATAGTGTGGCTTTTTTTTTTGGGACATCTTGACTATGCATTGAAAATATTGTTGAGTTAGAAAAACACATTAATATGAGTGACACATGCACTGAGAAGATTGTTGCCATCTTTCTTTAAGACTTTTTAAAGTGTGCAGGAACTTTGTTCTTTTTTTCTTTCTTTTAATCTCATACCTCAGCATCACACCACATAAATATCTAATATGGTCTTCTTAAGCTACTCATGTTTTCATTTGCAAAACCTATTTTTGTATACTGACTGCCTACATGATATTGTTCCCAATCACCTTATGTTCATTTTGTTTCTGTTGCAAACTGTAAATTTAACCTTTATTACATGTATTCATATCTGCATCCGCACATGCTGCAGTCAAAAGTGTTTTGAGGCTCTTTTCACTCTTTTAAGCATAAGCTTTCCCCGTTATAGCCTTTAGGATATGTCCTGCAGGTTTCCTATGTGTCTAACCTGCTCCGGTGAATCACTGACACTAAGCAGTGCGTGTGCACATGAACCAAGCCACCGTGTTAACAACCTTAAGCCAAGTG
The DNA here is from genome assembly GCF_000732505.1 of Cyprinodon variegatus. Lineage (NCBI taxonomy): Eukaryota > Metazoa > Chordata > Actinopteri > Cyprinodontiformes > Cyprinodontidae > Cyprinodon > Cyprinodon variegatus. Next base: position 828,033 of record NW_015150544.1, read on the forward strand.
GTGTTTTTCTGCCCAGAACTGAATACTTAAACGTTCGGATGACGATATTTACTGAAACCTCCTCGCCACAGTCGTTTGTTTTGGAAAATAAGCTGTTAAAGGCATGTGGTTCACAGGTTTTTCTCATTTAGTTTGGTACTGAAATGTTGTTCACATTTTAATGGCGTTAGAACATCTTGTTTACTTTACCAAAAGTAGCAAATGGGAAACTACAAAGTTTCAGATTGTCTTCCCCTCAAGTACAATAACCTTTGTTGCCTTCACAAAAATTGTAAAGAAACAGATTTTTTTTTTTTTATCTTAATTTGTTAATTTTGGAGTATAGTATTATGTTAGTTCTACCATTTGTGGTCCATTGGAACATATCAGATGCGTCTTGTTTTTATTAAGCAGGATCATTTGTGGTTTAGCTCATTCTGACTTTCAAGTGAGAAATAAATCAAATAATTTCTGCTTACAGTTGTGAAAACTGTTCATAAAGTACAGATTACATGTTGTCACAGGAACAATCAAGAACAAAACAGTGACAGGCAAAGATTGTGAAATACATTTTGTTGGTGCTTTATCAAAGCTTCTTTTGACTCCTAAATATCAGATAACATGGTTTCAATGAGCCCAGGGCAAGAAAGAAAATTCCAGCCATTCTTTGCACAGTGCTGAATTACCACAGGAGGCTTTTATATGAGTTAAACTCAAATAAAAAAATTGAAGGCAGAGACATATTTACTGTGGTGGATTATCCACCACAAAAACTTTCAAAGCCACTGGCATGCAGAGCTATGATTATATACACTGCTCGAAAAATAAAGGGAACAACACAACATAACTTCATTTAGATCAAACTTCTTTGAAATCCAACTGTTTGCTTAGGAAGCGACACTGATTGACAATCAACTTTCATTCAACTTTCTTTCACATGCTGTTTTCCAAGTTGAATAGCCAACAGGTGGAAATTATTGATAATTAGTAAACCTTAATAAAGGAGTGATTCTGCAGGTGGGGATCACAGACCACCTCTCAGTACCTATACTGTCTGGCTGATGTTTTGGCCACTTTAGAGTAATGTTGGTGCTTTCACACTTGCGGTAGCGTAAGATTGACTCAAGAACCCACACAAGTGGCTTAGCTAGTGCAGCTTATCCAGTATGGCACATCAAAGTGAGCTGAGGCAAGAAAGTTAGCTGTGTCTATCAGCGCTACCAGGAGACAGGTCAATACATCAGGAGATGCAGAGGAGGCCCTAAAAGGACAACAGACCAACACCGGGACCGCTACCTCTGCCTTTGTGCAAGGAAGAAGAGGAGGAGCACTGCCAGGGCCTAGTGAAATGACCCCCAACAGGCCACAAACATGCATGTGTCTTCACAAACGGTTAGAAAACGACACCATGAGGACGGTATGAGGGCCCAACATCTACAGGTGCTGGTTTTGCTCACAGCTGTGCACCATGCAGGATGCTTGGCAATTGCCAGACAACACCACAATTGGCAAATTTGCCACTGATGCCCTGTGGTCTTCACAGATGAAAGCAGGTTCACACTGAGCACATGTGACAGACATGACAGAGTCTGGAGACACCGTGGAGAGTGATCTGTTGCCTACAACATCCTTCACCCGTTTGGCAGTGGGTCTTTAATAGTGTGGGGTGCCATTCCTTTACAGGACTGCACAGCAATGGAGCATGTCAGCAGCTCCTGCAAGATGACGGCATTGAAGCTACGGACTAGCCCACCCATTCCCCAGACCTGAATCCGATAGAACACTTCAGGGATATCATGTCTCAATCCATCCACCAACGTCATCTTAGACCTCAGATTGTCCGAGACTTGGCGGAGGCTTTAGTCCAGGTCTGGGAAAGGATCCCTCAGGAGACCATCCGCAACCTCATCAGGAGCATGCCCAGGTGTCTTAGGGAGATCATACAGGCGCATGGAGGCCATACAAAATACTGAGCCCCATTTTGACCTGTTTCAAAAAGCTGGAACAAAAGTATTCAATGAGAATATATCATTTATTCTTATCTTGGATGTGTTATTTGAATGTTCCCCTTATTTTTTTAGCACTGTATTTTGAACAGCTGTTAGTCTGACTTAAGCTCTGTTTGTGAATCTGTAGGTGTTAACGTGTTCCTAAGGAAGATCGCAGTTGCCGCAGCCTCCAGCCCAGCTGTGGAAATCACCCAGCAAGGAGAAACGCTCTCTATCAAGACGTCCACCAGCGTCCGCACCACCCACGTGTCTTTCACCGTGGGTCAGTCCTTCAACGAGGCCACAGTCGATGGACGGCCCTGCACGGTACTCATCTTTTTGCTCATAAGACCTTCCTCTGTAATGCCATTACATGCACACCAGATTCTGCTTAAGAACAGCAAAACTGGCAGCAGTTCTACAAAAGAAAGGCACATATGGTAATAATTTTAGTGCAACTCAAGAGTCAGACTGAGGAATTGTATACAGAGGGCTGTACTTGGTTTCTTCTCTGTCGAGTGACGGTTTCCGACAGCCTGTAAGGGTTTTTCTCACAGACTGCAGCTGGAAATCTAAGCTCCAGTTACAACCACACCTGATTGTAATGAGGTGTCAGAGGGGCATTTGGTTCAGTTTGTCCATTTAATCATTTGGCCTGTGTTTTGTGTAGCAAACCATGTTGTACTTAAGTTATTGTATATCATTTCATTTTTCTGAAGTGAAGTATATACACTACTTTATGGAGAGTAAATAAAAGAAAAAAACATTTGATACAATTTAATTCAATGTTATTTTAAAGGTCGGAAATTTTACAAAGATTTTAGATTATAACCCATTGCTCTCTCAGTTCCGATTCTTATTTGGTGTGAGGATTTATCACCCCCTGATAAAACCAAGAAACAATTAGAAATCCTCTGAAGCTCAGCAATGCAGCGTGTTACCCGTATACAGAGGCCTTGGTGATTGATGCAGCCCTCAACGTTTTAGCCCTCCTGACCTATTGAGATCTGTGCTTCATTTCACCGCTGTATCTCCATCCTGCTAACTTTACAAATAAAGGCCACTATTGCAAAAAAATTAAATAAAAAAGCAAAAAGAAATAGCTTCCTGGAAAAGTATATAGAAACTGCACATTTAAGCCCAAAATTATTTATACATACATGCATCATAAAAAGAAAATAATAATTTTTCCTCGAATTAAGAAAAATATTCATATTTGCCTGGGCCAGTCCGAAATATCTATAACACTTCCAGTAAAAATAAATCTTTGGAAAACTGAAAGATTACTTTAAACCTAAGTCTACATGAGGTATTTACCTCTTGGACCTAAAAGTATGACAATATGTTATGTTGTACCCAAAAATCTTACTTAAGTAAAAGTAACACCATGTCATTGTATTTTAATCTAATTAACGTGAAATGTGGCCCTAAGAGAAATTACTCAAATGAAATAAAAAAAAAGTATCTGGGTAAAAAGGCTACTAAAGTACTGAGTAACTGACCTACTTATCATCCATGATCGTAAAACTACTCAAAGTACATTTATTTCAGGTTTATTAATAAAAGTTACTCAAGTAAATGTAACTTAGTACATGTAACTAGTTACTACTCACCTATAGTTATGTGATATTCAAAACTACATGTATGAAGTGTCCCTCAGGACCAAACTTCCCAACAGCTCTATTATATTCCCGGATTTAGGAAAGCAGCCAGTATCCAGCTAAAGCATGCCAGCCATTTATGTTCTTCTTCTCATTTTAATTCCTGTAGAGTTTTCCAAAGTGGGAGACAGACCGAAAGATTAGCTGTGAACAGACTTTACCAAAAGGAGACGGACCAAAGACTGCATGGACCAGAGAACTGACCAATGATGGAGAGCTCATACTGGTAATTATCTTTTCTATAAGACAAATACTCAACTTCATCGGAGATCTATATGCAAATTTTCTATGTTTAACCGTCAGTGAAGTGTTCAGTGAAAATTAGATATTTACAATAACAATATAAAAGGATGTTCAAAGTCCTAACTGGGGTTTTGTACTGTTTAAGTTGTCATTAGGAGTGAGTGTCTTCTTGTGGTTTGGTTTTTTCTGTCTGTGTTAACCTGCCATCCTTTCCAGTATGTATCCGTCTTTACAGCCTGACCAGCCAGACTACCATGTGTATGCTCAATGACTGCTGGAAATAGGCATCCTTCTGACTATTTGATTACATTTTTTCCATTTATTAACCATCAAAATTATTACATATAGCCACAATGTCAGAGAAAATAATGTTGACCTATACTCATAAGGTTCCCCCTTCGGTTCAATTTTTAGAGGCCTGAGGGCCTCATGGGCAAATCTTTGCCATGTTCATCTCTAGTTATAAGCAATGGGAATGTCCGACCTTAACACTGTTCAGGGTGGACATGGGCTCTGTGTCCAAGAGATGAGCTGGTTTGGGTGCAAAATTTGCAGAAATCTGCCATTACACAATTATTTTAATGATAGATTAAAAATCCTAAATGACTTCAAACAGAAGAAAGGCTAAGTCTGAATTAATTTCAGGCAAAGAGAAATAGATTCAATGTGTTTTTTCCATAAGTGTATTTACATCTGATTTTCACTATATTTTTCTATGTGTGCCAAATTCATGTGTTAGGAGGGTTTGAAGATCCTGGGTGTGTTTCCAGAAACCCTAATGCTCAACTCAAATGAAACACCTGTGCCCCTTTCTTGGTTTTATTCATTTTCCAGGAAATGAAAATCGCGAGAGTATAAAGTGATTTAACTCAGTTGTTTCTGACTTTCAGACCCTCTAGTTTCAGCTGGGCTCAAAACACAGGTGGAAAAAACTTTCAAATGAAACCAGAACTTTTATATGTTTCTAGCATTAAAGTTTTTAGTTTTTTTCAGGATGGTTTAAAATCACCCACCGGAGGCAAAGAGGGAAACAGAAAGAATAAAAATTAGTTGTGTTAAATATTGTGCGGAGAAAAACGCCATTTTTCTCTTGTATCCGTTAAATAGGCTGCCTAACCCATCTGTATCATTAGCTGGACAGTTTTTAAATGTAATGCTAATATTGACAAATCAAACTAAAAATAGCTTTGAAGATAATATATTAAAAAAAAGTTATTTCAATAGTATTACTGTATAACAAAGTTGTGTCCATCAATTCATGCTGGACCAAAGGTACAATATGTAAAAACATTATTCGATTACTTTTAAATTGTGGATTTAACAAGACTTATCAAATTTGTTAAATATCTGTAAAGAGTGCTTGTTTTTATTTAGGTTTCATTATTGAATTAGCTTAGAAGCTAATTTGAAAATCTCTCAAAGCCTGTGGGAGCTTTTTAGGACAAAACTCCAAGTTTGGGTTGTACTGTGACTGGCTGGATGTGCTCGCTTCGTCCTCTGATATAGGAGCTGGCTTGGAGCTCGTCTGGTATACACAGTCTGGCTCTAGCTGGTATACGGTTGCTTTTTGTATCTCTGCTTTTTTCTGTATGTCTGCGTCTGTTTTCCTCCTCTGCAGATGGGCTCACGCACTGAGCCTGGTTCTGATGGAGGTTTCTTCCTGTTAAAAGGGAGCTTTTCCTCTCCACTGTCACTACAAGCATACTTGGTGTAAGGGATTGCATTCAAGTCAATGAGTCGATGCAATCAACTGGTTTTCCTTAGATAGAAAACTTTGAATCAATTTGACTTTACAATCTGGTTGAATTGTAAAGTTCCTTGAAATGACACGTGTTGTGAATTGGCGCTATATGAATAAACTGAATTGAATTGAATTTATGCAAAGTGGTTGGCATAACAAAAAAGTACCTTTCTGAAAGTACACCATACAATGAAAGATTACATTGGTAGCATCATCCCAAAAGAAAATCTCTTGCTTTTTTGTTGTACTTTTTTTCTCCTTCATAGTTACAATGATAAGTAAAAGTGACGTGAAGTCATACTTTTTACTAGGTAAGGGAGAGTTCTTTTACAGCCCAGATTTCAGTACCTATTGTGGCAAACCAGTGGCACACGTAGAGCTCTGCACAATCTTTTATTTTACGTTTATGGTGTCATAGCGTTTGAGCACATACACTGGTTTTTGGCTTGTATTGGTAATCGTAACTAGCACCAAAACATATAGCATATAACATTTTCCAAACTGCAATGAGAATATGCTCAACCAGGTTGTTATTCCATTCCCAGATCGGAGACTAACTTTGCGCATCATTTAGTGGATTTAGTTTTTCAAAGTATTCACTGATTATGCAACTTAAAGACTTAATCAATAAACAAAGCAAAGTTACTTTTTGAAATTAAAATGTATTCCACATATAAATAATAAGTCCCACCACCACATATTCCGCACATTAAATTGGGGACCAGTTAGCTGCTAATCCCCAGATTAAGAACAACCTAATTTGTTTTCATTTTTTAAACCTCAAAAAAAATGTATCCATTAGGATAATCTTTGAAGGAAGCCTTAAAGGTTCAACCTCATGTCTGTTGTTTTGCTGCTTTCTTTCAGACGATGACGGCCGGGGACGTTGTCTGCACAAGAGTTTATGAGAGAGAATGAGGAGACCTTTACTCAATACTGTCATATAATACTTCTTTTTTGTGCTTCATGCATGGTTTTCATTTACTCAGCTTCGTTTATTCATTCGGTCAAAGCTTTCTCAAACAGCCAAACAATAAAATGAGTAAAAAAAAGGCAATTTTTTTTAAACATGAAAATTTCTTCTTGTTGTATGATATAATCATGTCACACATTCCATTTTTGTTCTTTATCCTTGTACCTTTTCCTGTTATAAATGTTAATAAACTATTTTATATGAAGTTTCTCTTTCCTGATTCATTTTCAACATCTTGTTGCTTTTGCTGAGCCTTCCAGTCCATTTTTCTCCACAGCTTTTTTTTTTTTTATTCCCATTTTCAAACCATGTCCCCTGTCTGCTCTCTGACTACAATATGTGCTTGATTATGAGCAAAAACTCCTGAGGATGAATCATATTTTATAAACTCTGCAACGAGACACTTGGCACAGACAAAGGGGGAAACAGGGTGTGGAGAGGAAAATGAGTAAGAGAAGGAGAGAGCAGGCCATGAGAAATTGTATATTTACTGGTAATGCTTTCTTTGTAACAAGAAAGTATTCAGCAATCTTTTGCTTTTGTACCTCCTGGGATTGTCCAACCATTTCGATTTTTGTTTTTCTTTACAAGATATAGATTACAAATGGTGTATATAATTTGGTTTTAAATGAAAGACATAAAAACTTTAAAAATCCCAGATTTTATACTGTGGTTTAGCTTGAGAAAATATTCACTTTTCAGGAAAAATGGCCCTTTGGAGGCTCTCTCTGGCACTCCCCCAAATAGAGGACTGAAACAGTTCACAGGCAGTGAAGGTTTCTGCAGGTTTTTAATCAGTATGTTGTCCTCCCTCCTCCTGATCTGTTTCCCAGGTTAATTTCTACACAGTGCTGAGCTAGCAGCCAGAATGCACCACTGGATTTAAGAACATTTTCAGAAACAAAAGTACTAAAATGTACCCTAAGGACTTTTTTACTGCCTGATCCAGTTAAAATACATCTGTTATTGGGTGATCCATTCCCAGAGTCTGAGGTTATTAATGAGGGAGAAAAATAGGGAAAGGATTTTGAAAGAAATAAAACTCTGTATGTACTTTTTTTGCATTCGGTGCAAAGCATAGGAATTGTAAATTACTTTAACAGTACTATAAAATGACAAGATGCAAGTCAAGATCGTATGATTTAAGATGAAGCCATGATTCTCAGGTCAGGCTAAACAGGAGAGGGAAGTCACGGTTATCCTGCTATATTTATCATCTGTTTGATCTTGAATATGCCGGAAAAACATTAATGGATAGATGGAGGAACAGAAGGAGTAACAGATGCATGGATGGAAACAACTATAGGTTTCATTTAGGTAGAAACACATATCAATACATGCCAAAGATTCTGTAGTAAGACCCTTAACCTCTGAAATGCAGAGGTAAATTTCTCCAATGCAAGATCAATAAAGTTCAGCTGTTATTATTATTAATAAGGCTCAATTAGATTTAAAATGATCAAAGATCAACATTTGCTATGTGTTCAAAGAAGCACTTCACCATTTAAAGGGATGTACATTTTAGCCATTGGATTTTTAATGCGTTAATAAATTATCACAGTGATTGACTGATTGAATGGAATGAAGGATGACTAGGATGGAAGCAAGGATTAGTCATTTTAATGTCAGGCCTTATAATGTTAGGTCTTATTCAAGGATTAGCAGGTCTACTAATCTTAAAGCATATAGCATCCACTGTGCTATTAAGCAATTCGTTAAAGTCCCACATGCATCTTTAAGCATCATTAATACATATATTGTGTGGCTCTGTTCAACTGTATAACCAAACAAGCTTTGTTATTAAAAGCAGCATTAGAGGTAAATCGGCTGGTAGCTGATTTACCTAAAATTTCTTGACCCGAACACTTTCATTAGGTTTTTGTATTTTCCAAAAATTAGTTCAAACATATATTTATTGAATGCTTTCCTATTGTTAACACAAGTGAACCATAACACACTGCTATTTATACTTATAGTTATACTTTTATATATAGGGCCCAAAAACAATGTGTAAGAAAATAACGAATAACAGCCGACTCCGATGCCAAAGTCGATATACCATGAATTCCTAAAATGGATGGATGGATGGATGGATGGATGGATGGATGGATGGATGGATGGATGGATGGATGGATGGATGGATGGTGGATGGAGGGACGGCTTGATGGAATCCTTCAATGTTCTATCAAAACATCTGATAAATACTAAATAAAATAGTTAATTTGTGTTGCTAACTTCATTTTTTCCCCCCACCTGCCATTATCCTGTTGGTCCACTAAAATTGGAATGGAAAACACCCAATCAACCCCAGCTTCCCAGCCAATACTGCAAGTATTACATATGTATATAAATAAAACTTTGTAGCTGTACATAGGCAGTGTAAAGAGCAAAACGTAAAGAGCAAAACATCTTCTTTGCTGTTGTAACTTTTAGGTATTTTTATCTAGAAATGTATTCAAACCTAAGTTACATTATTTTAAGCTTTAGTAGCTTGTGTGAATTTGAAGAAAATGCAAACACCAGAAAAAAGTTTTAACCAGGATATAAACCCTCAACCTTTTGATGCAAAGCAATAGTGACAGCAGCTACACTAAAAGAAGATGATTAAATTGCTGTGATTTGCAGAAATGACTTGTATGTCACAATCTTCTTTTTGTTTTGTTTTTTTAATGTAGCAACTTTCATAAAGTAAAAAATGATTTATGGAAGTTGATTAAAAGCAGAGTTAGGTACATAATCAAAATTTGTGAGAACATTTTCCAAAGTATTCAGTGTTTGTACAGGCTCCACCATCTCCAACATGCTTCTATGTCATGAGGCAGAAGCTTTGTGTTCAGTGGTGTCACTGAACCCCATATCATTGTGCAACTTCTCATTAAAACCACACCATTTGGGGCACAGTGCTGCACTCTTATTTTGGTTGGAATGTTTCCTGCTGTTTGCTCAAGAACTGGACCAACCACATGTGATCACTCATAAAAAACTCTAAATACAAGATTCGACTGAAATGACCTATTTGAAAAATGATTGTGTGCCTCGGTGGAGCAGTTTAGAGCTGCTGCTCCTTAGGTGGGTTATTTTCCACACACAACTGTTATGCCAGTTCATTCCTCAGGCAGGGATGTAATGGAGCACTGCTTTGCTCAAATGGCTGAGGAGGAATGCTGCGGTTTCAGGACAGTTGGTCCAGCGATTGATTGGCAGCCAGCTGGACGCTAAGTGCTTAACAGCAGGGGTTTTAGTAACAGGAGTTTGCCGACTGAGAGCCATGAAGACAAAAAAAAAGCTTTGGTAAGGTGTGATGTTAGTATATATAACCTTCATTAGCATTGTTGTGTTAAAATAATGAATGCATCACTAATGTATGTAAAATAAGAGAAGAGTCAAGCAGCATATTAATAGAGTCCACATTTATTTACATTTCAACCCAAATTTTTTATGCAATTTATTTTGATTTTATGATACATAGGCTTTCAATCAAAACATTAAAACCAACATCTGAATACAGTGGTTCTCAGGTTTGGTGGAAGTTAGTGAGGACCCAAATGCAGAGACGAGGAGACAGAGATGAGTTTTGCTGATTTAATCACGGTTCCAAAGGCAACAATGGCAAAATCCAGTAAATAAAAATAAAAAAAAAACCAAAAGACGCCAGGGGAAAACACACAAGAAAAAATAAAAAAAAAACCAAAAGACGCCAGGGGAAAACACACAAGAGGAGCTAAGTAACAACGAGAAACTGAAGAACTTATAACTTTCACTTCACTACATTTCAAAGTCAAATTTTATACTTTGTACTTCACTCCATTTCTAGGAAGCTGCTAGTTACTTGTTCCTTTTGGCTCAGCTTAGCTTTTTAAACTGCTGGTGCTGTTTCTTGCAAGATAGCATCACTTAGGACTGAATTTGGACTCCACTGTTTTAGATATTTGCATGACGGTCCTCAAATATTAGAAACTCTGGGCAGATATTATAAGTAGTTTATAAATGTTATTAAGGTAGTTTTTGTGGCAATAGAAACAACCTTAAGAGTCTATTCCATAGTGAAGAGAATCAAGACAGTCAAGTTTTCTTTTAGATTTGTTTCTAAATAGAAATAATAATCAAAATAGCTCTCTTTATTTTTTGTGGCATTTTTATGCTGTAGTTTAGAATTTGTAGCAGTGGTTCAATGGTTTCTGAGATTTACAAGGTTATACAGAAATGTACCGGTACATCCATCCATTTTCTGACATGCTTAATCCCAAGTGGGGTCGTGTGGGGTGCTGGTGCCTATCTCCAGCTTTCTACTGGAGAGAGGCGGGGTACACCCTGGACAGGTCGCCAGTCCATCGCAGGGCAACACAGAGACAAATGCACACACTCACACCTAAGGAGAATTTAGAGAAAACAATTTTCCTAACAGTCATGTTTTTACCCAGAGAGAACCCACGCATGCTCAGGGAGAACATGCAAACTCCATGCAGAAGATATTATAAGTAGAATCGAACCCAGAACCTTCTTGCTGCAAGGCAGCAGTGCTACCCACTGCGCCACTGAGCGCCCCAGAAATGTACTGATATTAGAAAATTCTATTTGTATTTTTGCATACTTAAGTATTTCAAAATGAATGTACTTTTGAATACTTGAGTATTTTCAAAAGTGAATACTTTAATTTGAGTAGATGATTGACAAAGTAACTTTTACTTGTAGTTGAGTAAGATTTGACTGTGAGTATTAATCATGGACGAAATCTTCATTTCAGAAGTGGGACGGACGCAAGTATTTTTTAATACTGTATAACTAAATTCAGCGTGTTTGACCATCCAATCACAGACCCGGTTCAGTGCGCACATCAGATGTTTGTAAATTGAGCTTCTCAAGAGTGACAGCCATGACAGCAAATCACACAAAGAAAAGACGGTAGGCCAATCAGAAGCTTGTAAGTGGTTTAAGCTCAGGGAAGCGGGCTTCAACTTGAGCAGAGGTTTTTCGGATTGGTCCTAGTGCTCAACGAATGTCTCTGCACTGTAGCGTAACATTGTTTTTGGACAGTAAAACATGTATGGGACCAAAACCGCCTTTTGAAAAAATGCAGGGGGAAATGTCCCCCCTTTTCCCACTAAAAATGATGTCCCTGGTATCAATACTTCTACTCCACTACTGTTGTTTAGTACTTTTTCCACCACTGCCTGTCAGTACAGGTGAACAAATTTGTCATGGTAGTTTTATTACCATTATTAATTGTACTCTACTTCAGTGTTTCCCAACCGGGGAACCCTAGTGTACCCTGAGTCCATCGCAAAGGGTACAGGAAAATATTCCATTTCTTAGGCCTTTAAATAAAATAGGGCTGGGATCTGTTCTACTTTTTGAGGACCCACCTGAAAGATTAAACAAGCCTTTTTTAACCAAAAAGTAAAGTATACTTATATGTTTGAGTTCACCCTCAGCTGTGACACACATCCAAACCAAGCAGAGGAACAGACTGGATGTAGAGAACAGCCTGGGATCAGCTGTTTTTCTCACCTAGCTATCAGAGCTCATCAAAGCAGCTCAGCTGTCTTGATTAAGTGTTTTTTCTTTCTCTTCACATTGAAATCCCCATAATATTGATGTTTGTGGTTGCAATGTTCTAAAATGTGAATGTTCAGGGGTGCGATAACTTCAGCAGGACATTGTATGTAGCAATAAAGAAGGAAAATATCTGTTCACTTTTCTAAATATATATCCAACATGCCAGTAAAATGTGTACTTTTGATAGTCGTTAAAGAGGAAACTGATTCAAAATAGATGTCAGAAATAACAGAGATCTCCAGTTGGAAGAGAGGGACATCATGTATAAGCAGTTTAGAGGATCTGAAGTTTGAATTGTAGGTTTGTAATAAAACCCCATGACTGTCCTCACCCATGTGACCCCATGTGATTCCATAGAAGAAGAAGATCAAAAGAGAGGCGGACGGATTCAGCAAGGGCAGCAGGGCATGAAATGTACACGGACTGCTGGACATGAAGATGTAATCTTATCAGCTGCTGCTCAGTCTGACGATGGAGACAGTGGATGAGAATATGTGGTGATTTACAAAACAAATCTATTATTTTTCTATAATATTTCGATTTCAATTCAGTTCAGTTTATTAATATGGTGCCAATTCACAACACATGTCATTTCAAGACATTTTACAATTCATCAGATCATACAGTCAAATTGATTTAAAGTTTTATATAGAAGAAAAACCAGTTGATTGCATTGACTGATTGCCTCAAAGGCAATCCCTCACACCAGGCATATTTGTAGCGACAGTGGAGAGGAAAAACTCCCTTATAACAGGAAGAAACCTCAGTGTGAGCTGCCATCTGCTGAGGTTGACTAGGGTTCAAGGAGACAGAAGCAGACTTACAGAAAGAAGCAGAGATACATAAGGAACTTGTAGAAACACTAGTAAACCTGCAAATAGAGAGGTTTTAACTACAGTTTGTGGACTTTCTCAAAGTAAAGAATTACAATAGTCCAGCCTTGGAGAAACAAATGCATTGACTAACAGTTTCTCATCACCACCCCTGGACATGGATATTTCTCAGTTTTGCAATATTCCACAGATGTTAGAAGGAAATTCTAGAAACCTTTTTGATATGGGATTTAAATGACAGATCCTGATAAAAAATAACACCAAGATTTTTTACTTTATTATCTGAGATCAATTTAATCCCATCCACCTTAAGTGATTGACTACTCTGCTTCTTTTTCAAAGACTATTTAAACAGTATCTTTAAGAAGTGAGGAGAAGTTGCTGTATAGTTTTGCATTATCTGGGTCCAATTTTAATTAAGCCAAGTTTATGAATCCCATTTATGTGAGCCCTGATAGGCGAGGAACGAGGGAGACATCTACTGGTTAAAAGTAGTTATTACAGTTTGGTAAACTTCAGATTTTGTTTTCAAAGGATTTTCCATTAACTTAGTGGCATTGATAAGGAATGAGGAAGAAATTTGTTCGATATTAATGAAAATGTTTAAATCAATATGAATTTAAAATAAAAATGATTTATCTGTTTCCATTTGTATCATTCAAAAAAATAAATAAAATTAAAATAAAAAGTAGTTTGGTAAAAATATTTATAGACATGCGACTTAGTTGATATTAAGGAAGTCATACCCTACCTGTGATTACTGATGATCATTTGGAATGTTTTCCTTGGTCTATTGATCAAGTAACTTTAATAATGAGAGAATTGTGTGAGGATGGAAGAACTTCCAGCCATCACTGTTATATGTAGCTCCCTCCAAAGATGTTTATATTAAATCTGGACTCATCCTTGACCAGAAAAATTAATATTTTTAATCATTACAAATTATCTCATAGTTAGGAGGTAGTATCATAAAACCATAATTCATGTTTGTGGCATGGCAGACTCATAAAGTTAAAATATTTCAAACTTTTAAAAAAAATAGTAAATGTAACACTGAATAAAAAAAATAAAATAAGATAGGCTTTGACATAAATAAAATAGAATAATATATTTTGCAATGATTTTAGAATCTATTATTTAAAATCATCTTTATCTTTCATAAATACTTAGGTTGTTAAATATAGTATACATATATACTTCTTTTTGTCAGGGTCATGGGGGCCTGGGGCCCCCTCTCCAGCAGTCTTTGGTTTAAAGTTGGGCTACACCTTGAACAGGTCTTCATTCCCCTTATTAATTCATAACTACATTAGTTACAGACTATGTATTTCATCTCCCCAGAGGTGAGATTAGTTAGAATTTCAACTAACTGAGGTATAACCCACCAGAACTGTTTTAAATGACTCTTTCTTCATTGATTTGTTCCATGTTGTACAAGGACCAAAATTTAAATTGCAAAAAGGAATGGAAAATGCAAGGTAAATAGGAAAAGGGATTTGCAATTAAGTATTATCTTTTTTTTAAACTGTGATTAGAAACCTTAGGCCTATTTGTAGTCTGATGTGTTGTAGTTTTCATATATCCATTTAGAAATAGGACTTGAAATATATCTTCAAATTGCAGTATTTAACAATGGATTAGTAATTAAAATGTAAATTATGAATAATTCCATTTAAAATGTTCATTTAGAAACCTCTTTTGAAATAGGTTTTCAAATGTTAAATTTGAAAGGGTTGTTTTTCTTCAGTGGCGGTAAAATATTACTGTATTTTAAAAGAGAAATCTTTAAAATATTTTATTTTTATTTCGGAAATTTATTTTTCTTCAGTGACGGTTATGTATTACTCTGGTTTAACAGAGTAATCTTTAAAATATTTTATTTTTTATTTTGGAAATTTGTTTTTCTTCACTGACTGATAAGTATTACTCTATTTTAACAGAGAAATCTTAAAATATTTTATTTTTATTTCGGAAATTTGTTTTCTTCAGTGACGATTGAGTGTTACTCTATTTTAACAGATAAATCTTTAAAATATTTTATTTCTATTTCGGAAATTTGTTTTCTTCAGTGACTGTTAAGAATTACTCTATTTGAACAGATAAAGCTTTAAAATATTTTATTTTTATTTCGGAATATTATTTTTTTTGCCCCGCCCTTGACCTTTGTCACGTGACCCCGTGCCGCAGCAGGAGTCACATGATCGTTAGCTAGTTCTTGTTTTCCTGCCTCCTATAATATCTGATTTCCGCTGATATATTTGACTCTACAGGACCATTAAGTAGACATTAGCAGCTTGGGCGAATACAGGGTTTAGTCTCCAGCCACTAGTCGCTAGTTAACCGGTATGTTGACCATAGCAGCATCTGACTGGATAAACCGATAACAGCAACATCCGCCTTTTTCTCCGACAAAAAAGAAACTAAAGCCTCGTTACATCTCATAGCTAGCATTAGCTTAGCTTCTTCAACGTTTCCCTCAGTGGTGGGCAGTGACTGTGTGACATGTCGAAGTACACTAGCTTTCCAGAACCGACGGAGGACCAGAACCCTTTCCAGGTGGGTGAGTGACAGGATGATGACGGCTCACTGATGTCGCTCATCTGACCTGGTTTTTGTCCAGGCCCATCTGTCCTCCTGTATAAATCATCTGAGCCTAAATTTAAATGCAATAGAAAATTCAATAACTTGTTGATGTTTTTTTTTTACTATATACTAGGACCCTGCTGTGACTCAGCATAGCAGCAACACAGAATTTGCAACACTGGACCTTTACAACCCGTTTGACAAACCAGCTGGGGTGAGCAGTGTCTTTGTTTTTGCCTAGAAAATAAAACAAGCAAGAAAATATTGCATATTTGGTTTCAGTTGTCTTTACATTGTTATCCATTTGCTCCTCTACTCATTCATTTATCCATATGTTTATCCATTATTTAGACCTGTAACTCATTTGTTTTTATACCTTTCACTACTATAGATTATTCTCTATCTTTTTTGTTTCTTTGTCTCTTCATTACCCTCTGTTTACAGTTACAGGTCCTATTTTTTAAGCCAGAACAGAGTAGAAATATTTGACACACATTTACAGTCAGCTTTTGGTCTAAGTAGTGGTTTTAGACTTAATCTGAGGTCCTCAACAGGGGGTCCGTGGCCCCTAGGGGGTCCTCAGTGGTGCTGCATGGGGGTTGCAAAAGTTTTGGTTGATTATACTTTTTTTTTTATATTCCACTCTGCAATTCTTTCCAATAATTAAATTGTCTTTAAATACACATTAACATGAATTCAACATGTTAGTGGAGCAGTGGGTAGCACTGCTGCCTTGCAGCAAGAAGGTTCTGGGTTTGATTCCTGTCATCGAGTTTGCATGTTATCCCTGAGCATGCGTGGGTTCTCTCCGGGTACTCTGGCTTCCTCTTACAGTCCAAAAACATGACTGTTCACACACACACTAACAAGCTGTTAGTGTGTGCATGAATGGTTGTTTGTCTCTTTGTTACCCTGTGATAGACTGGCGACCTGTCCAGGATGTACCCCGCCTCTCGCCCGTAGACAGCTGGAGAAAGAAACCAGCACCCCTCGCGACACCACTTGGGATTAAGCGTGTCAGAAAATGGATGGATGAATTCAACACACTGTAGTGAACAGATAAATGGAGGCAGAAGATGTCTTTTATCAATGCACACATTCAGCGACACACAAGAGCTCTTTTAAGCTGGGCACCGTTTCATTCACAACACCTCTCCCATCAACCAGGAATCAGAATCAGAAATACTTTAATAATCCCAGAGCGAAATTACTTTCGTTACATTACTCCATCTGTAATAGAGAGACAATAGGACCAGTTTGATATAATACAATTTCATACAATATATATAATTGGGGGGTCCCCGCTCCATCTCGCCATCAGTTTGAGGGTCTTTGGCCTGGAAACCGTTGAAGACCCCTGGACTAAATTAACCGGGGGGGCAGGATAAGGTCCGGGTTTTCTCATTGGGTGACAGAAAAAAACAATAACGCACACATAAAAACTAGGGCAACAGTGCATTGTTTAGTATATTAAGTGAGCCAAAAAAAAAATGGTTTTCAGATTCCTGATCTAATGGATGAAAACTGTGATTGCATATCATAAGAAATTGATTTTGTATTTAGCTAAACAATTGCAGGTGAATTTTCCCTTAATTGCAACGAATAAATGGGATGATCTGGCTAATGAATGAGTATTTCTGCTCTTGAAATGAGATGATTAGGTATTACCCACTTGAAGCAAGATAAATGAAATGCTTTTAAATCATTTTACACCATCAGTATATTATCTTACCTCCTTAAATCAAGGGGAAATACACCAATTTCAAGAGAAAATGACTTTCTTATACTGAGTGTTTTGCTGTGTGTGTTTTCACTACAGGGGTCTTAACAGGGAGGGCCCATGATCTGTTGGCCCTTATCTAGAAGTTCCCATTTCTAAATGTAATTCACACTTTGATATAAACAACTGTATAGGAAGCCAAGTTATATACAGTGTTCTGTACAAGAGGCCCTGTTTATTAACTCGTTGGTTTTTAATGTTTTATTCATCACTCTAATGGATATGTTTTGTTGTTTTATTTTTATAGCCTCCACCACCATATGAAGCCACATCTCCGTCTGCACCTGCTCCTGCACAGACGCCACCCAGCAGAACAACACCCACTGAGCCTCGCAACTATGGCTCCTATACCTCCCAGGTAGTCATTTCGCAATGTACAGTTACCACTAACGTTGATGGAGCATTTCATCTTACGGCCGATATTTTTGGCCGATCCAAGCATTTTTTTCTTTGTTTCAGCCGAATCATTAGTATATTCAGCAGCCATACCTTAAAATAGAATGAGGCATGTTTGTTTCCACTTCCTCTATTTACTGTTTATTGTTATTGTTTTATTTGTTAATAAACATTTCTGTTTTTGTTTGTTTGCTTTTTTTTTTTTTTTCCGTTTTTGTCATGTGAATGGAAAAAGAAAAAGCAATATAAGCTTCAAGAATCGGTCCAAACATATCAACAGCACATACCGGGAATCGGTTAGGCTAATCTCCAAATAATCAGCGATGGCCTTAATAAGTCGATCTCTCATCACTTTTGCCCTTTTTATTTCAGTAGAAGTTAGGTTCACATATATATGTGGCTCTGTAATTATCAATGTGATAAAGAGGATATGAAGTGCTTTGCAAAAAATACTGAAATCATAGACTTTTAAAGCAGGATCTGTTATCGCTGTGGATGAGTTGTAAGAAAGCCATAGCAGGTTCCTTATTGGTCATGTAAGACAGATGGCAAATATAAGGGAAGGTATTTTGGAAAGACTTGACATTTTAGCTTTTCTGTCTACTTGTGTGACAGGAAATTAGCACTGCGTGTCAGTCTGAACACAGCATCCTCACTGAGAACCATAGGGGCAGCCTCCCGCTGCAGGGATGCATTTTTCAGGACAGAAAATCAGGCTAGAGCTGATGAAAAGAACAGTAAAGCGACTTACAGGACTAAAAACTTTTTTTCTATTAATTATAAATGTAAGCATCTAAATGAGTCCACCACTTTAAACCACTTAGAACTGCTTTTAAGCTATGACATGTTTGCAAAACACTTCTAAGTATTAGAGGCGACTGTTTTGTTTTTTTTCTGTGAAAGCTGACCTCCAGTTTTCCTGCTGTGTCTGTGTGTTAGCCTGCAGTGAACGCCACCACAGCAGAGCTCCTGAGGAAGCAGGAGGAGCTTGAGAGGAAAGCCCAGGAGTTGGAGAGGAGGGAACGGGAGTTGCAGTCTCACAGCCTCGGACCGGGAGCCAGTAAGACACAGCAAAGCTAGACTCTGCTTTGTTCAGCATATAATTTACTTTTCAAAGTGGGAAGTCCTTTTTTCTTTATATTAATGCTTCCTGAAAGGACTCTATTGGCGTCAGTTTGTCAAATAAATATTAAATAAGGGATTCTTTGGCTTTAGCTGCTTCTGTTCTCTTCTTCAGCGCGTCAGAATAATTGGCCCCCACTGCCTTCCTTCTTTCCTGTCGGGCCCTGCTTCTACCAGGACATCAGTGTGGAGATCAGCCAGCGCTTCCAGCGTACTGTCACCATTATGTACTACTTCTGGATGTGTGAGTTTAATGAACTGAAATATATACACACCACACACTTCAAATTCAATAAGACTCACAAGCCCATGAGAACCAGTTGTTATTTAGCACGGTTCTGGTCAGATGTTTTCTTAACCCTTTACAGGGCACTCAGTGAAATACTTTGAAAATCAAAATGTCAAGCCAATAGTGTTATTGGAGTCCAGGACAAAACCTTATTACCTTTAACATTCAAAAAATATGGATATTTTGATGGCAAAAAAGAATGTCAATGAAATAACAATAAATGCCATCTTGCCCGGATATATTAAGAAAAATAACAAAAAGCGTTTCTATAAGAAATTCATCTAAAACACTTTGAGAGTGAAAGAAACATTTTTTTTTTGGTACAAAATAAACGTAGAGGCATTAATGCTGATACTGGCACTTATATTTTTTAGTTCATAAACCTATATATAATTGTTAACTAGGCTTATTAACTTTTTAACTTTACTTTTTAACTTTTTTAATTAGCATTTACCTTTTTTTCTGTATTAACTTTTTAAAATAGCTTATTACCTTTTTTTTCTTGACTTTTTAACCTTTTTTTTTCCAACTTAATTTACAGTAGTTAATATATCATTCAAGGGCTAATTGCTAATTGGTCAAATGCCAAAATAAGATGTACAGCCATGTAGCAGTATCTTTGCTGAATGGCTGGATATAGATCTTGTGCTTCTAGATCTCACTGAGGGACAGGGGGGACTCCATTTGTAAGGGGAATGCAAGTGATCACAAACGGGAGCTTGCATATAAAGGGTTAAACCTCCAGTAGGCATGACTTTTACATCATATATTCAGGGATTTATGTGAACTGCTCTATTATTTGCAGTCAAATGACGATGCAGTAAACAACTTTGAGGATTTTTACAAAAAAACAAAATCTGGAGGCAAGTTTTTCCTAATTCTCCAATTTCAGTTACAAACTCAAATACATCCCCCACTTATATATGGATTCAAATCCTTCAGAAACTTGCAGAGAAACTGTCATTTTGGTATTTATGTCAGCAGGTTGCTTAGTGCTGGCATAACCGACTTACTAAGAAACTTTTTTTTTTTTTTAGTTCTTTTTATGAACTTCTTTGTTAAGCTATGTCTGTTTAATATGAATGAAGTATGGTTATTTTGAATTTAGAACCGTTTGTGAAAAGTAGCACTCTATTTCCTTGCCATCTAAAGAGATTTATTTTCCTGTCTTTGTAACAAACAGTCTGTGCGTTCACCCTCCTCTTCAACCTGATCTCTTCCCTGGCTATGTTTTGTGTGGACACCAGCGAGGGTTCCGGTTTTGGACTCTCCATCCTCTGGACTCTCCTCTTCACTCCCTGCTCCTTCGTCTGCTGGTATCGACCTGTTTATAAAGCCTTCAGGTGATCCCAGCTTTTTTTCATCCTTTGTGTTTAGACAAAAGATGCTGACTGTTATTTTTCAAACTATTAAGAATCCCTTCCTGTGGTTGCTGCTTTGTCCATTTCATGAATATAGCAGATTTATATAGCAACTTTAAGTAGCAAGAGAGTACAATGTGCTGTACATGAGAATAAAAAAACTGAAAAATGTATTAAAACTAAACAATCATATATAAAAAGATAAAGTGATATAATATGATTATAATGTTTTTCTTTTGCAGGAGTGACAGCTCCTTCAACTTCTTTATCTTCTTCTTTATCTTCTTTGCTCAAGTCTGCGTCTTTGTCATCATGACTATTGGAATCCCTGGATCAGGATTCAGGTACAACCTGGCACTATGTATATTTGATTCGCTGAACCAATTAATACTCCCACAGGTTGTTGTTTATACCAGCTTCTTTTCCATTAAAACAATGACCTGAAGTCAATGACCTGAAAAGAGCTTGGATGGTTACTGTTGGTAATACACTAAGACGTCATGGTATGAAATAATGCATGTCACAGAAGTTTCCCCTGCTTAAACCAGCACATGTCAAGGCCCATTTTAAGTTTGCCAATGACCATTTGGATGTTCCAGAGGAGTCATGGGAGAATGTCATGTGGTCAGATGAGACCAAATTACAACTTTATGGTCAAAACTCCACTAACTGCGTTTGGAGGAAGAAGAATGATGAGTACCATCCCAAGACAGGGTGACTGCACTGTATTAAGGAGAGGATGACCGGGGACATGTATTACAAGATTATGGGGAACAACCTCCTTCCCTCAATTAAGGGTATTGAAGATGAGTCCAACATGACAATTATCCGAAGCGCACAGCCTGGATAACCCCAAAAGAGAATTATCAGAGCGAGCTCAAACTCTGTGTTTCTCAGTAACAGCCCAGAAACCTGACTGATCTAGAGAAGATCTAGATGACAATTTCAAACCCCTCCATGATTTCTAAGTGGGAGAACTTGCAAAATAGCAGGATGTTCAAATACTCATTTTCCTCACTGTAGTATACATCAAAGCTTGAAAGCAGTTTCAGTTTTTATCTCCAAGTAGTAGTGTGATTAATTTGACTCAAAAACTAAAAGTTGCCTCTCGTGATAAAAACATAATCTCTTAAGGGGAAATGGTCATTTTTGAGCTGAGAAACTTAAAACGGTTTAACAATCTGTGAGGTTTTTTTTAAAGTTCCTTTGCTTTTCCTTGTTTACCCTCCTACAGACCACTGTGACTCAGGTGGAAAGCCACGGTGAGGCAATCCAAGAAGGGCTGCAACTAAAGATCATTTTCCTAATTGATTCATCTGTCAATAATTTCTATGATTAATGGATTAATAATCAGATTCCAAAAGGTTTCTTTTTTTTTATTTAAACTCAAATTTAAACCATGTGCAACTAAAGCTTTTTCGCTTGAGGAATATATAGACAGGTTAAAAAGTTTTTGTTTTTATCTTAAATGTAAAATGTTTATATTATTTTCTTTCACAGTGTGGTATAATTAGTGCTTTAAGTGGTTTGCTCTGTTAGCTAAAGACATTCTCTATTCTGCATTTAACAATTAATAGATTAGCAGATGATTACATCAATTATATCAATAAGATATTAATCCATTTAATTGTTTCAGCCCTAAGTTTAAATAGTCAAGTCTTTTCCATTTTATTTAATGAGTACAAACGTCCCTAAATAGAAAATAAGACAAATTATTAAAAAAAACAGTAAAACAAATTATAAAGCAATTGTGTGGAAAGGTAAAATAGCACAAGAGTGACTCATATTTGAAATTAAGAAAAGAGAATGACATTTGCAATTTTCAACTAAAATACCTGAACTTTACTAAAATGATGATTTAAAAAAAAAAAGGCATGTTTAGTGTTTGAGACACTGTAGCTACTGATCAGAGGTGATCACAACCAAAAAGACTTAAAACACTCCAGCTGATCTGGATTTAAAAATATAAAGCAGCTGTCTGGAATATATTTCCTTTGACCAAAGACAGTGAAGAGATTTTTAGATGGGCATAATTTGCTCAAACCTTTAGAGTTCGGCTAAAATGGTTGCCTTATTGTGCATCAGAATATTTTTTGTTTCCAACAAAGTGTGCCTTATAGCATTCTTAACTGCAACTAAAGATGTGAGCCTGTTTTTCTAAATCAGGTTTTGTCAGGAAGGATGTGAGGTTAGCTAATTCTCTGAGGTATTAATATGCAGTCTGGTGTTTATTCAAAATTAAAGCAGCATAGTGTAAGTTCCAAAGTTTTTGCAGAAAATGACATTTATTTTATTACAATTTAAAATGAAAACACTATGAACGACTCGTACACAAAATAAACGGCCAGATTGAGGCGTATCAAAGTACATGGGAACCGTTTTTAAAACCAGAGAGGAAAGACTCAAACACTATTGATCCAGAATAAAGATGCAGTGTGTGAGAATTATTATTATTATTATATATTTTTCTCTTTAGTCTCATCTGCTGGCGGAGGTGGGGGGGTGGGTACAGGAGGGCCGGGAGGGATTCATGATTAAATGTTAAAAACCCAAGTCCTTCTCTGTACAATCACTCAACGTTGTACACTTTACAGTACTGACAATGCCATCACTGGTTTTACCATATGTTTAATTGTTGAAGGATGTAATAAACATTAAAATTGAAAAAAATAAAATAAAATGAAAACACTGGCTGCAAGTTGAGCCAGTAGCACTAGAGCCAGGTTGACCACTTAACTAAATACGATAATTGGTGGGTAACTTAGGGTTAAGTTCCTTGGTCAGCCGATAATAGAACAGAATAGAAGACATCTGCTGCAGAATATAGTTGAGAAAAACACTATTTCGACTTAAAGGATGGATTAGAAGCAGTCATTTAAAGCTGCATAAGATCAATTAGACCAGAGATTTTCTGATGATTAAGGTACGTTTTTATGCCTTTTGTTTCAAACTAAATTTTCTTATACAGATGAGTTTCAGTACTTCAACTAATGTATTCAGCACAATTTTATTTTATGAAAATCAAGACAAGTAGATTTGTCCTGGGAGGCTACTGCAGCTGATAATATAATCTTCGACCATTATGCTTTTCTTGATATAATCTTTATTTTCCTACTTTCTCTCGCTGGATCTTTACTGTAAACAATTTTTCTCCTCAGCGGCTGGATTGTGAGCCTGGCTCTTCTGAGTAAAAGCACCGCCGTTGGTGTGATCATGATTATGAACGCCATCCTGTTCACTGCCCAGACCGCCATGGGGGTTTTCCTGTTGAAGAAGGTCAGTGGATTTCTATTTGTAGGGCTAATCTAAGGATAGAACACACTAAGGCTGCAGTTTGACAGATGTTTGTGTCCTTATTTTGATCTTTATTTGGTTTAATACGCTTAAACTTGGTTATTCTGAAGCTGTTTACTGCCTACCCACACATAATATACTTTGGTTTTTATTCATGATTTGAAATGAGACATGTTTTAAATTAGATTAGGTCAGTTTTAAAATCTCAAAAGGGACAAGGTCTTTTAATAAACTGATTTGCTCAGTTTATAGTCAGAATAAACTCATTACAAACACACCACCTTTTTATTTACATCTATAGCAGGCACTACTCGACTCTTTCTGATTCCGTAAGTAGCTTCAAGTAAGAACAAAATCATCACAAGTTTTTATCCTCCAATTTTTTTCTATAATTGTATAATGGAAGCAGATGTTCTCTTTAAAAAAACAGACTTTTTCTTTATTTTCATTGTCTCTTTAGGTTAGGCGATAATCAGCCATGCTGTTATATCCCAGAATCTCATTGTACTCCAACTTGTTTAAAAAAAAAAAAAAAAAATGACACAAAGCCTGACTAAATCTGCAAATCTAATGCTAATTTAGCAGATCCTAAACTTTTTTTTTTTTTTTGATGGGGCCCCTCCTTTATTAGAGATCTTTTGAACCAGGTGAAGCTAAACTGTGCGAATGGAGGAAAGGCAAAACTTAGCAAATTTCATAGTTTTGGCTTAGCAATGGCATTATTTAGAATCTCTATAATTCTAATAAAAATTACAGTTATTTCAAAACTTAAATCATCTGGGGAATCCTGTTAATTGTTTAAGTGCTACATTTCACTTTAAACACATTAATCTATGAGACTCCAAACCTGTTACCTTACTTAATTTTACTATGGCTGAACATTCAGTTGGATTTTACACTTGTTTCTCACTCTTAGAACACATGAACCTTAAAAAGTCAGGCATCTTGAACCGAACCCAAGGATTAATCAGACTTGTAAAGATGTGCAATTCTCTTCCTGATATACCTGGAGTTAATCTCCTTTTGAAATATTGCTGATTAGTTGATCAGACGCTCATAAAAACAATGATATATATTCTTCCTGAAATGTTTTAAAAGCAGAATATCTAAGTGTGTGTAATGAAATGAAATGATCTCTATGCTTTGTCCTGTTGAGCCACCCCCCATATATTTAGCAGATAGCAAGTGGT
This sequence comes from Cyprinodon variegatus, assembly GCF_000732505.1. Lineage (NCBI taxonomy): Eukaryota > Metazoa > Chordata > Actinopteri > Cyprinodontiformes > Cyprinodontidae > Cyprinodon > Cyprinodon variegatus. The sequence goes on from NW_015150544.1 coordinate 853,022, forward strand.
CTCTGAGGGAAAATCCACATATTAGGTTCTAGGTATCGTTTTCATCCGCATTGTGTTGATAACATGACAATGAATTGCTGCAGGTCTCAGGTGTCAGTGTACTCTTCTTTCCTCCGCTTCAGATCCACAGCATGTACAGGCAAACCGATGCCAGCTTCCAAAAGGCTCAGGCTGAGTTCGCCACCGAAGTCATGTCCAATCAGACCGTACGCCAAGCAGCTGCCTCTGCTGCCCAGGGGGCCTTCACTGCACCTCGATAGGACAGCAGGATGAGCGGAGCGCCAGGGATTGATGACAAAGCGCCTCTAGAAAGCTGAAATTCAGCAGTCATGCATGAGTTTTCTGATATTTTTTTTTTGTTTTGAAAATGTACAGGAGAAGATGCAGACAATGCCAAACTGAATGAACCAAAAGGTAAAAATTTAGGTGGTGTAAAATATGAAACCGATGCTGTCAAAGTGTCAGTGTGAAGGAAACTATGCTGTCTGCCCAGAATGTGTACCTTGCTTCTTTTCAATAATGGTATTTATGTTTTTGCAGAAAGAAATGTTGCCATTTTTTCCATTTATATCCACAACTGAACAGCTCCTCCTAAGACAATGCTTTTGTTTGGCTCAAGTGTTAAATAAATGATGCTGTTATTGTTACAAATAAGAATACTAACTAACTGGATTGCCAAATCTTCTCATGCTGTATGAAATAAGTGTTGTTTTTGTTTCCAGTGTCTGTGACTGTTCTGTTGAAACCTAAAGTGATTATAATTATAGCACACAGCTGTTTTGGTTTTAATTAAAACACATTGCCATTCTTTCAGATTCAAATACTGCCTTCAGTGCATCATTTTGATTATATACCGGGTTTTTATTTTTAAATCAAAAGTTAGTGTTTTCATTAGAATTTTGCTGGTATGGCTCTTTGACCAGGGCGCTTCTGGGTCAGGAGGAAGCACCAGTGTGGCAGTAGGCAAATCTGGGTTTAATTTCTAGCTTGAGCGTACAAAGACAGGCGGAGCTGGGGTTTGAACAGGCGACAATTCTGTTGTCAGGACAAACTCCTTCATCCTAGTCCACTGTCACCCATATTATATGTATTTATTTAAAAAATCATAAATGGTTGTTAGTTTAAATTTCGTGTAGGTCTGAAAATTAAATAAAGTGTCTAAAATGCTTCACTCCAACCGAAACTTCCATCAATCCTGGACATGGCGCCCCTTTGTTTTAAAGACTGTGAGCCTAACATGCGTTGCAGTTTGATAAAGGTGGGTAAGTGAAGCTTTAAATGACATCAATATCAAGTGATCGGATAGGACCAAACGCTGATCCAGTGTTCACCTAAATGACTGATGATGATAAATAGAATCCACCTCTGTGTAATCAAGGCTCTGTATAAATGCAACTGCTCTGTGATAGTCTCAGAGGTCTGTTTAAAGCGCAGAGAGCATCATGAAGAACAAAAAAACACACCAGGTAGGTCTGAGATACCGTTGCCAAGAAGTTTAAAGCTAGATTTGGACAGCCCAAGGAGCACCGTGTAAGCGATAATATTGAAATGGAAGGAGTATCTTAACACTGACCCAGCTGTTGCTCTAAAAATTCTGCTCAAACAAGGAGAAGACTGATCAGAGAAGCAGCCAAGAGGCCCATGATCACTCTGGATGAACTGCAGAGATCTACAGCTGAGGTGGGAGACTCTGCCCATAGGACAACAATATACTGCACAAATCCAGCCATTATGGAAGAAAGCCATTTCTTAAAGATATCCATACAAAGTCTTGTTTGACGTTTGCCACAAGTCAACAGGGAGACTCAGCAAACATATGGAAGAAGGAGCTCTGGTCGGATAAAACCAAAATCAAACTTTATGGCAAGAATGCAAAACATTATGTTTGGTGTAAAAGCAACACAGCTCATCACCCCTACACACCATCCCCACTGTCAAACAAGGTGGTGGCAGCATCCTGGTTTGGTCCTGCTTTACTATAACAGGACAGGGAAGACGGTCAAAATTGATGGAAAGATGGATGGAGACAAATACAGGAACATTCTGGAAGAAACCCTGTTGGAGTCTGCAAAAGACCTGAGATTCCAACAAGAGAATGATCACCATCAGACCTCATGGAGCTCCAGCTGTTTTACAAGGAGGAATGGGCAAAAAGGTCCGTCTCTAGATGTGCAAAACTGAGACGTACCCCAAGCAACTTGCAGCTGCAATCGCTGCAAAAGGTGGAACTACAAAGTATTAACTGAAACGTGCTGAGTAATTTTGCACACCTTATTTTTCAGTTTTTTGTTACATTTTAAAATATCCAATATACTAGTTTTGACTAAAATATGAAAGAGGATTACAGCCACTGGGGAAAAAAAAAAGTTCACTGATTTTTAAATTTTATTTCAGTTTAACATGGGGAAAAAGTCAGAATTCTGACTTTTGTTTCTCAGAATTCTGACTTTAATCTCAGAAGTCTGACTTTTTTCTTAGAGTTCTGACAGCTAACAAACATGTTAGCATCAAGCCATAGCCATGTCTGTTTTAGAGACTAGCTTTCTTGTTTTAATGACTTTTTGCTCCTCCATTAATGAGGGGACCCCAATTCCGTCATTTACCACCAATGTGTCGCTGGCCACCTCAAACAACTCACATCTTTGTCAGTGAAGCTGAGTGCTCCAACATCTCTTCCTTCATGGTGCCCATCTACATTAGGATCCAAAATTCTGAGATTAAAGTCAGAATTCTGAGATTAAAGTTATAATTCTGAGAAAAAAGTCAGAATTCTTACTTTTTTCCCATGTTAAACTGAAATAAAATTTAAAAATTAGTTAACTTTTTTTTTTCTTTCAGTGGCCTAATCCTCTTCCGTATAAAAACATGTTGACCAACTGAAGTTTTTCTTGAGCCTATAACTCTCTCTCTTGGTTTTTCCAAACTTTAAATTTAGACTTTTTTTGGGGGGGTGACGTCACAGACAACTCCCTACTAAACATGGCGGAGGCTGCGGACGCACCACAACACCGGTTTTACTGTCACTGCTGTAAGAGGGAGACGGAGCCCAAACTGCCGGTGGGTTTCATTTTGGAGATTCTAATCTACTGCGATTAATCCCCTAATTTAAGCTCTACAGAGCGCTTTCTATTTCTTTACGAAAAATTCTAACTTTTAATCTGTTATTTCAACTCAGAATTAGTATAAAATGAAATCTCTGACATCTACAGCCTTTTATAGGTACTTGGAAATGGGTCGTAAGCGCGTATTATGCATGAAAGTCTTAAATTAGATGGTGGGAGTAAAATCTGGTTATTCCCTTGGCCATATTTAGAAGCGCTTCTGCTGCGTCCAGCTGCCTGCTGTCAGCTGCATGTCAGTAACACAAGAGTGCGGTGGGTGCGTAAAAACGCACAACACTGGATCCACACACAACACTGTAGCTATTTGGTAAAGCCTGATATATCCTTGATTTTCTTTCCTTTTTTATATGAAATGCAATTTTTTTTTTCGTGGGAGAAGAAAATATAATTCAATATATAGGCTTTTTTTTCTTTTTTTTTATGTATGCAATTGGTATTCCTCCCAGGGTACCACACTGACTTTTTAGTAAACCCTCTTTCTGCATTATATTAATGAAAACTGTTTTACAAATAGTGGCCCCCCATTTCTAAGCAATAAAACATTATTTATCTTACATTTCTTTGGTGTTTGCATTGATTTGTAACCTCCCTCTAAATTGTGTCCTTTCTAATGTTGAATTTCTCAGTCATCATTTTCTGCTCTTTGTGGCTGCATGCATACAGTGTAATTCCTAGTTTAGAGATACAATTTCCTTTTTTTGTGTGTATCTAGAGGTTGCCTGAAAGTACTTTAACCTTGGTTGTTCAATTCAAGAGACCCTTTTGATGCCCCCCTGGGCAACTGCCAATTATTGCCTGTATTTCTTTTCTATGAAAGAAAGTATAAGTAATCCTAAAGGATATTTATATTATCCGCAGTTTACATTTAGGCCAGCTCATAGTTTTAATAGAAAAACATTAAAAGTGTTTAATTATGTGTTTGATAATATGTTTTTTAATATGTTTTTTACTTGTCTATTTAGTTCAATTTTAGCTGGGGCATATACCTTAAACTAGTGTATATTGGTATATCTAGTATATATTTTGTATGTTAATAAAAAGGTACTGATGTC
>NW_015150544.1:857467-858412 GCF_000732505.1 Cyprinodon variegatus
TGAAGAAAATATCCTCCAAAAAAACAAAATATGTTTATAATAAAATAAAAAATTGAATTTTTAGATATCAAATGTTTTCATTGAAAAGATGAATTTACTTTTTGAATTTAAGGGACAAAGGTCAGATGAGCTGGAATAAGAACGATTCAATTGTTTTCTGAAGAGTAATAATTAAGACATCTGAAGCATTGATTGTGGTTTATAACAAAAAAAAAAGAAATAAAGTGTTCCTTTAGTTAAGAAATTAAAATTCTTAGATACTTTTTGGCCCTGATCACTTAGAAGGATCTTTTATATTTTTTGGGGAACTTTTTAATTAAGTTTTTATTAATACATGATCAGGTTTTTAGATACTTGAATTCTTTTTTTTTTTTTTTTTTTTTTTACCATTTGGGGTGTTTTTACATCCTCTTTTAATTAATCATGTATTACTTCTAGCAGAAAAAGTAATTAAAGTGTACTTTAATTATTTGTTCTAAAGGCCTGTCATGTTTAGGGAAAAATTCCTTGTATGAAGATGTCAGCATTTTTAAAGGTTATAAATGGTGAAATTATTTGACACCTATGAGAAATTAGATTTTTTTTTTTTTTTTTTTTTAAACTCGCCACTTTTAAAGAAATACATCTGAGAACCATAAGGAAAGAGCAGCTTGTACTAAATGAGAATAATTAGCATCTTCTCTTTTTACAACAAATAATGCAGTGGATCAGTAAGATGGAACCCTGCAGCCAGATTCGGCGCCTGTCTTGCAGGAATAACCCCCGGCCTTTATAGCAGATGAGGAAAGCCCAGAAGAGTATTTCTGAAATGAGATGGGTTGATTTCTGAGAAAGAACTTTTGTTCCCTCAGGATTTCATCTGCCCCTCATGTGAGTCTGACTTCATCGAGGAGGTATCAGAAGACTCCAGGTAAAATCTGATATCGCCTGAAACTGAATAAATAC
>NW_015150544.1:862385-867956 GCF_000732505.1 Cyprinodon variegatus
GATTTATTGCACTGAAAACCCAGTTTCACTATTTTTTTAAAGACCTTTTTTTTCATAAAAAGACAGGAGTAATTGAACACAGGTTCACGTCGAATAACAAGAAGCAAAACTTTCAGGCTTGTATTAAATTTATTATATGAATAAGAAGCCTCAGAAAAAAAAAATCTGTATATATCTCATCTCAGTGGCTTCAATTTGGTTTGCCAAGGGGAAAATGTATCATGCAAGACCTGTTTGATCTTAGTCGAACAGCAACGAGTGGCATAGCTGTAACAGATGGCCTGTCATTTGTTTACCTGGTACTGTTATTGCATTTAATAAATTTAATACTAATCTAAAGGCTTTTTCTGCAGGTCATTTGAGATGATGGAAAACATCCACCATGATCCTCTTCTTTAGGTCAAGCTGCAGCTGTATAAGAAGCTTTGCCATATACACTGTGTGAATCTGTGTTCGATTGCTCCAGACTTGAGAAAAAAATAAAATTTTAGAACTGAAAGTTAGATTCCTTAGACTTAATGTTCAGTACAAAAACTGTGTCTTAAATAAAATGAATTTGATTTCAACTCATTAAATACACTTTGCATTTATGAATATAGTTGCAGTTCAGTGAAATTACAGTACATTTAATTTAAAGGTTTGCATACACATATTCATTATGGGCAATTTAACTGCCTTTTCTGATATTCAAGTTTAGTTTCTGCCCTCAGCTACAGTAGAACAATAAAATGTTAAATTGGTTACAATTCCTCAAATTCCTTCAACAGTGGAAAATGATTTCTAATGCAAACTGAAACAGAGGTTTTCTGTTAACTATTTTCTTATGTTTGTTCTCCATATTTCGGTTTTTTTTTTTTTTTTTTTTTTTTTTTTTTTTTTTTTTTTTTTTTTTTGCCTTGTTTTTTTTGTAAAGCCTCCTGCAGGACAGCAGAGCATCAGTACCAAATGAAGAGTCAAACTTGCTGTTTCCAGACGTAGGTGAAACTAATTGCATTTCAACAATGGCTCCTTTGTGCCTCAGCCTTTGTGTGACAATTTTCTCTGGTCTCCCTTTGAAAGATCTGGCAGCTGCTGTTTATGGAGCGCTCCGCCCTGCTGTCCAACCCGCCCTCCTCAGAGTCCCGCCCAGAGGACAACCAGCAGGTATCTGCAGGTCAGAGCCCTCCGTCTCCAGCCTCCCCGGTCGTTACAGACTTGCAGGAACAGGAGTCGCCTCTTAACTCTGAAGGGGAGGAATCTTCCAGGCCTGAGCAAATTCCTGCTGTGTATGGGTGTGTTTGTAGACACATCACTGACACAGGGTTGCAGAGTTATTTATGTTATTTTAGTATATACATCTGTTGTAATTACAGAACATTAATGCTAAAAAGAAGCGTTTGGCTTAATACAGTTCTTTGCGAAAGTCATCCCTCTTTACTTTGTTTTGGATTTTAGTTCTTGGGTATAAAAACTTTCTCAAGCCACACCACCATCCATCCATAGTGAAACGGGAATAAACCAGTGTTGCATATATTCCTAGAACAAAACCTATATATATATATATGACATTCTGAATTGAAAAAGCTTCTGGGATGGGAAGTGAAATGTCTTCAAACTTAGAAACAAAGTCCAGTGGATTGTTTTTTAACTTTTTTTGGAATGAGTATGACCTTGATGACTGAAAATCTTCACAAGCATTTCGGTCATTCTTTGCTAGAATCTAATCAATGCTTAGCTGATTTTCTATGTTTTTCAGCAAAAATACATTAATCAGTTGAACTTCTACAAAGCTGATTTCATTGTTTGTTTTTTTTCCCCGTTGTGACATCTCACGCTAAGAATGTAAGTGTATAGGAAATTTTTGTATTACTTTGTGTTAAACACCTTCTTAGAAATTGTGTAGATCGTTTTCAACGTAGTCCACACCAAAGCAATGCAGGGATAGCTGATGAAAACGTATCCTCTTGCTCAAATTCAAAATTGTGTAATAGTTTTGGACTTACACTGATCAGATGGAGCGAAGGGGTGGGGAGGAATGGATGTACAGAGAGCCAAGCAGTCACAATTTACCAGGTGTTGAATGATGGCCCAATAGCTTTTGAGCTGTTTGATTGTGCCTTATTTATTTATTTATAGTTTTTATCATAGGATGAGTTATTCATTGTATTTTATTTTACCTCAAGTTACTGTAGGTAACAATAACAAAGCAGTTTCATTTATAATTTATTTTTGCTCCCACAAGCAAATTAGTGGTGAGATTTGTTTTATGGCCTGCAGGGGGCACTGTTAAGTTTAAACTGGATAGACATTTTAAAATGTTTCTAATTATATTTTACCTTAGACAATCAGCACTAAGAAACATGTTCTCTGTTTTTTATTTTGTCTTTTATCAGGGTTTTTTCATTTTTTAAAGGAAGCAACATTAAACATTTGAGTTTGTTTCATTTTTCTGCTTCTCTGAAATATTATTAAGAGCAATGTGAAAGGAGTTGAGAAAAAATCTGAACACAAGCCTAGAAAAACAAACAAACTAAAACTAGTTTTGTAGAGCCAATAAAATAATTTAAGGTCTTTCTATTTGGCAGCAACTGTTAAAAAAAAAATCTGAATCTGTTTAAAACTAAATAAAAAAAAAATACATGAGTTTCCTAACATGTATCTGCTTTGCTTGAAGCTGCTCATCATTTAGAGAAATCAAGTGAAAGTTTTCTGACTCCAATGTTTTTGTTTGTTTTTTTGCTTGGCTTTCCTTAAACCTAAATATATAAATATATATAAGGATCATGCAGCAGGTCTTGGCTGACCTCTTTACCAACCATCCAAACTCGTCCTCCCCTCCAACCACAGTGTGAGCATGCTTTTTCTTTCATTATTACTACATCAGTTGCATTTATTTTAAATTATTTTTCTCGTGTCATTTGAAAACCTTCCTCTCTCATGCTTTGCCTCTCAGATCGAGCATGCTGCAGTTGTATTCAAACCCTGGAGATTACGCATGGGGTCAGGGAGGCCTCGACGCAGTCGTCACAGAGGTCAGTAACAGCTAAGTTACTGATTACTCAAGAACAGCCATGCACAAATCTAAACTCCCACACAACTCTGTGTGTGAAGCACCCAAAGCTGTTAACATATTATTTATTATAACAGGCTTTTAAATGAGCTGCTTCTCCTCACCCAGTTATTAGGGCGTTTGGAGAACACAGGTCCACCCCCGGCTCAAAAGGAGAAGATTTCATCTCTGCCAACAGTCTGCATCTCTCAAGAACAGAAAGGTAGGATATATGGCACGGAATGCCATATGTTTGGTGTTGTGGCTTTAAAAAAAAAAAAACAACAACATTTACATCAGATGCAGTTTTCCTCTATATTGCTAACCCTCTACCATTTTCAGGTATCATTTAAACTTTTCTTGTCAGTGCTATTCTACTTATGTTTATTTTTAAACCTCTTTTCCTCATCCTGCTGGAAGACTTTTCTGGTCTATTATATACACACTTATGTTTCTACTGCCCTTACTGGGGTAGAAATTTACCCCAGAAAAAGGCTCTAATATAGTAACTTTGGTATTTCCCTGAATCTTTTGGGTGGAAGGATGCTAACTCTACTCTAATTACTCTAAGCAATATTTTTCTATCTTTGTTAAAATAGAGAGTAGCTCCAAAATAATATATTTTAAGTTTTTTAATTATTTGCATTGAAATATTTTTATGCTTTAAGAATCTGATCAACTAAAAGAATCAAGTTTGGTGCTCAAACAAGAAAGTGACTTTGGTTTCCTTTGCTCGCATCATATCAAGATTAGTTAAATAAAAAAGTGAGGACTAAGGGAAAGCAGCAGTTGTTCTGAGACTCCAGCAAGAGCAACTACAGGCCCTCAGGAATGTGTTTTGTTTACAGATTTCTTGTTTTAAAGATACAACCCTGCTGCTGCTGTGTGTGTGCAATCCACTTTTTATTTATTTTAGATTTAGGAAGTTTCTGTTCATTTTGCACTTGTCCTTTGAGTTGGGTTGGATTTTAGTTTAAACTTTCTTCATTATTCCTCAGAAAAAGAAAAAAAAAACTTGGGAAGATTAAAGATGAGCAGCACGAGCTTAGGGGAGATTGAGAAATCATGGTAATGGGATCTGGGGATCAAGGTTTTGGGGTAACAAACATGTCTGAACTTATGTTTTTAATTTTCTAGATTGCCGACTAGAATGTCCGGTTTGTAGGGAGGAATATTCCCTCGGTGAATCTGTCAGGAAGCTTCCCTGCCTCCATTTCTTCCACAGCGGCTGTATAGTACCTTGGTTAGAGCTGGTAAGGATGAGAACGGGATATGGTTTAAATGCCTGCTTAATCTATTAAGAGGATTTCTTGTTGAAACACTAATCTGGATGGAGAAAATCTCCACTTATGCTTCATCACATATTCATGCACAGTGACCAAAACGTTTTTTCTCTCCTCTCGTAGCATGATACCTGCCCAGTGTGCCGCAAAAGTCTCGATGGCGTCGACAACAGCCTCTCGCCCACATCGCAGCCCCTAAGTGAGCGCTCCGACAGGCAAGAGCAACAAGAGAGAGAGGCGATCTGAGCAAAGAGGCAGCGACTGTTCGTGTCAGATGAGCTGCTTTTAAATAAAACAATACTTGCACCGAGGCCCTAAACGCAGCTCCAGCCCTCATGTCAGTCATGCATCTCTGTGAAGGACCTTCGTGTTTTTTACTCCAGGATAAAAGCTTTTTTTTTTTTTTTTTTATTGCCACAGCTCCAACTGAAGGATCCAGCAGTTTGCTTGACAACATCCTGAGCGGGTGTGCTCTTCCCACTGTGCTGCTCGGTGCGGCAGTTTTCTGAATGACTGACTTTGATGTGATGAACTAATAACCACTGCTCTGCTAGTGGCTGTCAAAATGACGAGATCTTACAGGGTTATGGGGAAACACTTTTACAATGTTTTGTTGGTGAGACAGTTTCAGCATTTTGTTGACCTTTAACCAACTGAAAGCCTCTATTAAAGCTTAACCCTGTGACCTCCACTCTTTGTACATACTTCTGTTTTATAATGTGATAAACACAGGCAGGTGTTACACTCCGTTCAGTTAGGTTAACATGGGGATTTCATGCACTGAGCTCAACACAACTCCTTTGTCTTTCATGTCAGATTTTCTATAAAAACTGGTAATTCTGATCAATTATTTTACTGAGTTGAACTTAACACTTGACATCAGTGTTATAACAAATGATACAAAGTAATCTCATATACTAGTTTGTTGTATACAGATGCATGTAAAAAAAACTTTTAGTGACATAACATAAATTACAGAAATTGTATTTAGAATAAAATTCATATATACATATGTTTTTGCCAATAGAGTAACATGTTTATATTTCCATTAATAAATACTTATAATGACATATTTACACAATTAGAAGGAAGATTCCTGATCTGATATGTCCTGCAGACATTGACACCCACCTTTAGGTAAGGTAAAACAGAAGAAAAACAAAAAACTTGTTAGAGAAGCTAGTTGTTTACATACAGGGATTTCCAAGCATTTTAATGGAAAATTGTGTGGAAGGACAACTGGTTAAAAAAGTGTACATG
>NW_015150544.1:868639-908096 GCF_000732505.1 Cyprinodon variegatus
TTTGAGGGACATCAACCAGATTTCGGCTACATCTGGCACGTTGCAACTGTTTCTCATGACCACAATGGTAAATATGTGACAAATAATTAGAGATGCACCGATCTAATCTGATACCACATACTGATCCATACTGATCGTTGCGGGTACTGGATCAGTGCATCTCTACAAATAAATTAAAGTCAACCTAAGGAATGCAGTGGATTATATTTATTAGGTATATGTAAAGGCTTAATCCAAGTTGCAGGATTCCCTACATTTTCTCCTCTGTTTATTTTATAAATGTATTATTAAGTATGATCTGAGACAGGAAAAGGACTAATAGTCAGGTAAAATAGTTTAAGACAATAACTGAAAAAGAAATGGATGAAAAATGAGTTTTACTTGTTCATAAATTAATGTTGCAACTATCCCTTGTGACTGTTGCAATTTTCTGCATATATCTGACAATTTCTCTTCACATAATTGTTTTACTCCAGAGTAGGAGACAAATGTGAGTTTACTATGTTAAAATGTTGTTATTCAAATAAAAATAGCTTGTGAGAAATCTAGTGAAAAGTAAAAACTGTTAAACTGTCCCCACATTAAAGTCTGTCCCTTCAGTGACAGCCTTCTGCACCTTAAATGCACCAGGGAGTGAAATCACAGATCCTTCCTCCCAGCAGCTGGAAGACTTTATAACCACCACTGCACAACCTCAATAAGTTGTTACATTCATGCTGATTTTGCGTAGTTTCTACCTTTGTCAGTTAAATAAAAATTTACAAGTACTAATATGTACATAAATTAATACGTTTTTATTAAAATAGTTATTCATCTATGATTTTACTGAAGACTCCTAGATGACTTGCACAGACACATCATTTTCTCTTTGCCCCATAAAACACAAAATCTATTTTTGCTTGAATTCTGTAGTTATCATTTTTAATGTTAGTATATTGATGTGCATATCAATATACTAACATTAAAAAACCACAGTGTTTTGTCAAGTAATTATTAATATATGAAAATTCTAAATGTTTTGAATATTTTATTTGAGAGTATTACTGTTGCCACCATCTATATTACAGGGAAATAAATGGTAGGGGTGACGACAGGGATGGCCACATGGGCGGTTCTAGACAGGGGCCAACTGTGGCCAGTGCCCCTGTAGATCATGTCCTGGCCCCAGTTATGGCCCCTGTACTGAAGACATAATACTCATAGTAATTCTAATGATGATCTGCGCTGGAACAGACATGGTCCTTTGGATCTATTTCAATTTAGTTTTTACAAATTCTGTTTTACTAATTATAAAAAAAAAAAGGTGATAGCTTCAGTGGTATTGAGATAGGATCCCAGTTTTTCTCAGCTAAATGTTTTTTTTTAAGCGAATAATAAAAAAAAATACTTATCAGTTTTTCTAGAGGTCTAATTCCAATTTTATTGAAAACTTGATTTTTAACTTAAATGAAGTCAAAAATATGCACGGCAACCCCTGGCCCCCCATCTAGCTCCGCCCCTGGTAGTTTGACCCTGAGGTTCTGCCACTGATCCACTCTCGGCCACCCCTCGGTGTACATTTATTATTGCCTGTCCACCCTTGTAATAATGTTCTGGCTACGCCCCTGAATTTTAGAGCGTACAGTTCGTTTATTCAAAGGCTTTTGTGCTGCGTTCAAGTTCTGTGTCTCTGTTGTTTCTATACTGTAAACGTTATGTGGCTGATTCTCTGTGGTGGCTAACCTAGGCGGTACCAGGAGTCTGACAGTTGGCTGTTACATACCAGCGAACACACCCTGAACTAACCACAAGAAACTATTAATGGCCACCTAAAATAGAAGCTAAAACGGTGCAGATATACATGTTTTTTTGACCAAGGACCGCAAGAACCGCTCAGAACAGTCATTTCCACTCCTCTCCTCCTCCTCCTCCTCCTATCTCCTCCCTCCCCTCCTGAGTGGGACTCAGAATGCCCGTGTTGAACAGACACAGTAGCGATACGGGGCTGAGCAGACATGGAGGCCCGATTAACGAGAGAGGCCCGCGCTGACACATCCAGGCCCAGCTAACGGAGAGTCGTTGTGGATTTCAGAGCACCTCTGTGGATATTACAAACATCACTCGCTGTAAGGGGAAACTATTTCACCGCCTCTGGAAGGAGAAAATACTGGGAGACCCATTTCGGGTTTCTGTTGATTCAACGCAGCCGCCATTTTGTTGACATTTTTTTTAATAACCTTACACGGCTCTGCATCTGCTGTTTAATACAACGGGAATATAACTGCAATTTTAAAAGAAATTGCTATTCAGAGTCGACATTATTGTGCTTTTGCGTTTGAAACCGAATGCGGACATTTTTATTTTTATTTTTTTGCAATAGCTTCAGTGTAGCTATTGCATCGTTAGCCGTCGTAGCTGAGATGTAGTAACACGAGTGCCTACGAGAATGTGACGGAGATGCAAGATTATGGACATCACTTATCCCCGAGTTGTGACATTTACTTTCAGTTACCGCAAATCGTCTTAAAGCTGTAGGCGTTTGCTAACAATTACAAGCCTATTTGGAGGGTAGGTTCATGTTGTTGCTGGGTGAAATTAGCTTAAATCGCTATTAAACTGGCTTCTGATTGATAGCTAGTTAGCAACTGCCAGTACCAATAATACATAAGGGCTGTCTATTATTGGACGAGCGTTAGCTAGCTCTTCATTACTTTATAAAGGGATACATTTGGAATTATAGGGGTTGTAGTAATAACAGATTAATTCAGTTATCCCCTTTATCTTTTTCTAAATACGTTTTTGTGGGGATGCTTAGCATGCTGGTACCCAGCATCTACTCCCTTAGTAACTTTGGAGCTGGGATTTTTTGTGTGGATTCTCTTAGTGCAGAAAAAAATTAGATAAATAACAAATTTTGGATTTTCTTTGATTTCTAGTTCTTGTAGCTCCGGGGAATTTGTTCGGATTTGTAGCTGTTAGCAACTCTGGAAAACCCTAGATCTGATTGTGTTTTGGTCTTTACCATTTTTTTTTTTCAGCAGTTGGAAGCTAAATGATAATAATAAAATGTGGCCACCACGTTGATGCATGCAAGAAGACAGGACGCGGGGCCAAATGACGTGAACGTTTCTGGACACATTTTCAAAGGTAAGTGTGCAACAGCAACAAAAAGCTGTTTATTAACTGTGATCAGATCTAAAAGTAACGCCTCTTTTTTGTTTTCTCCGTGTAACTGATGATGAATTCGCACCACACACATGATTAATAATGCTTAGAGCCATTTCTGTGTTTAATGCAATGAACTGCTCGTTTGGTTTGACATGGATTTCCTCAGTCAGAAAATATCAGTATGACTAAACTACAAGTAGCTATTTAACAGCCATTCCCATGAGGGCTTGTGTTGACTGTACAGGAAACTGAATGCAGATTATATTATTTGCTGTATTTTATTTTGTATAACATCCCTAATTATATCACATTACACAAAAAACACATGAGCCTTGTTTTAACAGCAATGCTCAGCTGCAGAGCATGCCTGCATGCTCCAGATCTGACACACACCTGTCATTGCTTTTGCATTTTATTCATACCCTACCACAATCCAGGTTCAGGGTTTAAAACACCACAGCTGCTTCTTTTCTCCAAGGGTCACGCTCCGTTATGGTTATATTGCCCCACTCCATTGTTAGGCAATGCACAGTTAAGGTAGTAGTAAAGGAATTTGGCTGGTTCTTCCCCCTGAGTGGGGCTCAGCCTGTGCAAATACCGATGGAGTATAAAGCCCTGGTGGAAATGACAGGGCAGACGCCAGCCCCTCATGTGAATGATGTGGTGGAGGGTGGAGGTCTGTGAGTGGGTGGGTTGGATTCTAATGCTTTGGCCAAGGGGAAATCAGCAGTTATGAACAACGTGTGCAAAAACGAGGAGAGAGTGAAAGGAGGGGAAGAGAGCCAGTAGAGGGGAGGAAAGAAATGGGAGGGGGCGCGGGAAGTTGTTTACTACGTTCCTCTATGCTCTGTCGTTTTTTTATTTGGTCGTGGGCCTGACATATATGATAGATTCTTTTGAAAGTCGGATTATTTGTTCGCGTTCAGAGATAATTCTTTGTATTTTACATTCTTCTCAATTCTCTGAAACACAAAGAAAGCTGACTAATATGCTAAAACAAGAGGTGGTGTTATGAACTGTGAGATATGAACTGTGATCCATATTGAAATTAGTGTTTGTAGGGTTTTGCAAAAGTACCTTGATGCTAAACCTGAAAATGACACCCTTTAGGGTTGGGGATTGTTGATCTGAAATTAGACAAAGGATTGGTCAGTGGCTGACTTGTCTTAGCTGTATAAAGGTGAGAGAAATGATTGGACTTTTGGTTTGAGCAAAGACTTGTGCTTGAGCTACTTTTTTTTCTTGATACAGTGCCCTATGACAGTATTCTTACTCATCTTATTATTGCAAATGGCTATGGACTTTTAGTTATAGCCATAACCTTTCAAGTAGTTGTTTTTTCCCGATCAGTAAAAATCTGAAAAGTGTGGTGTGAATTTCTACTTGGTTCCCTTTACTTTGATAACCCTAAAGAAGTTCCAGGGGAACCACTTGCGTCTACAAGTCTCATTATTATTTAACAGAATGTTTTATTTTAAATCGGTATAAATGAAGCTTTTCTGTGAAAGCCTCAGTGGTTTCTCGGGGAACATTAGAAATCATGGAGCATAGAGAGATAGGTAAACACCAGAAATGTTTGGGATTCAATTGTGGAAATGTTTAAAACAAGATTAGGTTATGAAACTCAAAGTCAGTCCATCTTCTGAGGTGGAAGCAGTATTGC
This sequence comes from Cyprinodon variegatus, assembly GCF_000732505.1. Classification (NCBI taxonomy): domain Eukaryota; kingdom Metazoa; phylum Chordata; class Actinopteri; order Cyprinodontiformes; family Cyprinodontidae; genus Cyprinodon; species Cyprinodon variegatus. The sequence continues at coordinate 873,450 of NW_015150544.1, forward strand.
GTAACTACTAAACTAGCAAGAAACGGCAAACCAACTAAACTGACAGGCTGTGTCTTGAAAAGGTGAAGCAGCCAAGGGGCTTGTGGTATCTCTGGATTGGTTTGTCAACATGAAGTCTTTGATATAATAATTTTCTTAAAGAAATCAATTAGGCCTAATTCACATTTCAGATCCACTCTGTTATGAGTTCCTAACTGAAGTTGAGGTTTTGTAGTCGTTTTGGCGCATGCAGAGAGCCACAATAGTATTCCCATTGGAACGGTGACACAACGCATAAAGGCAGCAGAAAGATGGGTCAAAAACAGAATGAAAAGAAGAATGTTTGTTTCTTATTTTTTTAAAAAACAGTGTGAGATCTGTTTTTTTTTTCCTCAGTTCTTACTGTAGTTGTTGTACAAACAAGGCGACTGTTGCCCCCTCTAATCGAATGTTGTACTCGAGTGAGTTTTAAATTGTAGCACTTTTTGAAGTTTACAACTAGACATGTAGGGGGACACAGCAAAACTAGGAGAAGATGCAAATCAAATCTATTCATATTTTCCTTCCAGTTCATGATTATAAGGTTACTTTGGGTTTGTAAAGAAATACAATGGATTGTGTGTTTCTAACATGAAAAATGTGAAGACGTTCAAGTTATATCAATATTTCAGCAAGGCGTTCTCATATTAACGTAGATATCCAAGAATGACAAATATATTGTCAGTGCTTTACAGAGGTGGCAAGCAACAGTCGGTCGGGTGACGGATGGGGAGGAAATCTGTTTTTGATTAGTTTAAAAAGCACATATAGTTTGTGTGCTGTCCAGGTTTGCGAAATCGCACAAAGAGGCTTTAAAGAAATGCAGCAAGGGTGAAGAGATTGATTGAGTGTTAAATAAATGGGGAGGTTTGGGTAGACTGGGGTTTGTGTAATAAGGGGGGTGGGAAGTTTTTAGGAAAAAGGAGAAAATGGCAGAAAAACTTCAGGTTAAAATAATCTAAAACCTATGCTTCGCAGTTCAACTGAAAACATATTACTTCTGTTTTTTTGTTTGAGTCATAGTCTAAAGCAAACATTGTTAAAGGCCTGACGTACGACCTATTCCGTTTTTCTTCTTGCCGTTACTCTTGACTGATGAGTCGACTTATTTGACTTTCCTGAGGCTCCATTAAAGTAGCTCTTTTAGTGCTCATCTCTAATGTAGGGGGGCAGGAAAACCGCTGGCACATCAGTGCCTAATCGCTCACTCTCAGTTGCTGCTGTGAGAGGCTGGGAAAGGCTGCCGGATCGTCTGTCTGGTCCCAGAGGACCCAATGTGCTGAGGTCACAGTTCTGAATTGCCTCCAAATGACTTCACAAAGAGAAAGCACCTGCTTGGGGGCGAATCTGCCTTAAATCACTCAGTGGCTGCAGGGAGCCGTAGACAACTTCATTGAATTGAGCAGTTCTCTGTGGAGTGCAATTAACAAGCGTTCTGTTGTTGCTGGGCTAATGCCTTTCACTAAGTCTTAAAGCTTGGATACTCTGTGACTACCTTTCCAATGGGTCTAAGGATATATTGGCTATGGACCTCTTGGAAATTCTTTATCGCAGGTGGACAAATCAGAGTAGCTGCGCCAGATGTTGGATTTCTTAGGTAGAGGAGCGACGGATGTGTAAGTGGGTCACATCATATTATAGGCTGTGAAAAGAGCACACTATAAAAAGCCAACTAGACAGAATAAGGGCCACTCTAAAACTACAAAGATAATTAGAAATGGTCTTTGTGCATCTGTTTTAGATTACTCACAAGGTGCTTTTTATTTAGATTATTCTTTTTGTTGTGAGCGGGAGCAGGAGCGTATCTGCTTTGAAGGTGTTATTAAATGAAAGGCCTTTGTGCTCTGGTATTTTATGTTCCCGGATAAACACTTTTAATAGCAACCATAGAGTCCAGATTGGGTTGAAGAACAGTAAAATTAGATCAATACAGGATGTATAGTTTTAGAGCTCTTAAAAAAAAGCTAAGGAAAGGTATACAGCAATACCCCAAATTACCATGGGAAGGTATAACTGCCAAAAATGTATATATTACCCAAACACATGGTGGTTGTTTATTCGTATTAAAACAATTGTGAGAAAGTTCTGGTTAAGATCACAACCCAGTGTTTTTTTTTTCTTTCCTAACTTTATTATTTGACAGCGGTAACACTCTGAAATGGAATTTATGATCTTAAATAACAGATCCATTCGGCCCACTTCAAACTGGTGTGAGTTTAGGCAGGTTTGAATGCTCTACTAAACTGCCAGAGGCTAAACAAACAAGCTCTGGTCCATCCAGGCTAGTAGGATTGCTTGCAGGTGAGCCCTGTGATGTCTCTTACAGATTAGATTTTATATGAGCACCTCACTGGTGCTCATATTGGGCAGCATTGATGTTCTCAAGGTGGTTTGACCCACTTTCAAAAGTGCGTTGTTGGCATTATCTTTCCAATCGAGCTGAGTGCCCTGCTCTGTTCTGGAGTGGAAATGCCATGAGAGTCTCTTTAAAGCCAGACTAAGCATGTTAAAGTTTTTTAATAATTAAAGCTTTTGCAACGTGTGAGGAAGCAGGTACTTGCTCTAGAATACCTGCTTCATTTAAATTGGGTTAATGAAACAGACTTCTGGGAGGGTTTGGCTGTTGCTATGAAATATTCCAGTACTTCTCCTCTATAATCACTGAAGGCCTTTTTAGGTTCTGCTTCCACATACTCAGAGCTTCAATCTGCCATTTGTTTAATTCCTTAAACAATATACTTAAAGTACACACCTAAAACAATTGTACTCAACCTGACTGCCAACTCCTGTTGTGTAGTAAAGAGCGCTACATAAAGGTGGTATTTTCATGGGCAGATCTCTGTTATTGTTGTGTGATTGACCGTAGCTCCTGCAGTCAAGGATAAAAAAATGGCTGTGGAAAGCGATACTGGTTCCTGTAATGAAAACACACCTGTAGTTTGCTTTTTACCTTTAAGGTCTCCTTAGAAGTATTGCTGCAGTGATTAACTGGATTTGTTTGTTGACCTCTCTTTCCTGTTTTACTTGTCTCTACTTACAGTTAAAGGACAGAGAAAGTGGGCTGGACAGCCAAGACGGGAGACAAGCCAGTTTAAAAAAGGAGAGCTACCCTCTCCCCTTCTTTACTCCTACCCCATTCCCAGAACTCTACCTGGTATACCCAATAAGCATCCACACCCCTGAAAGTTCTGATGGATCAGAAGGTTCAGGGGCAAACTGCAACACCTCCTCCTCTCCCTCTCTCCGCTGGTGTTACAGTGGAGCGCGAGAAGGAAGGAGGGGATGAAAAGAAAGAAGAGGAGGAAGGAAAGAAGCAGGAGAGAGAGAAAGAGGGATCTGCTGCTGGTGCTCCTGGTCCAGGTGGGCAAGGAGACCCAGGCGGCGACCAGTCCCATTTCTCCATCACAGAAAGCAGCCTTTCCGAGGGTAATGTCAAGCTAAAGATCGGCCTGCAGGCAAAACGTATGAAGAAACCCCCGAAGAGCTTGGAGAATTATGTATGCCGACCAGCCTTCAGGGGTACCGTGAGGCACACAAGTCGTGGTGGAAATGGCGCACGAGGAAACCGGGCTGTGACCGCAGGAGATGGAACGAGTGGTCAGAGCCAGAGCCCTTCAAAGAGCCAGGGGAAGGAGAGAGAAAAGAGTCCAAGTGTGAAAAAAACACCTGCTACATCATCATCATTAGTCCCCTCTGCTAAAGCTATTACACCTTCTTCCTCTCCTGCTGCTCCTCCTGGCATCACCAAAACCCTATCACCCTCCCAAATAAATGGGAGTGCTCCAGCTAAGAAGGTAAGAGCAGATAACATCTTCATTTTAATGTTAGCCTCATCGTTATTAATTTGTAGCGTGCATGACTGAGCATACTTTTTTTTTTTTAGCTGTGCACAAGAAAATAAGCTTATCTTTTGCCAGACTCACTGGAAATGCCTCTGACAAAATGACAGGCAGTAGAGCAATGACTCTACCAGTATCAGGGGTTCATGTTAGTCATAGATGTCGATACCAATACTTTTGAAATGTCGTGATCAGTACAACATTCTGATACTCAGGGTTATCACCTAACCATTCCTAACATCCTTCACTCATTTCTGCCCCTTTAAATGTTTTTTTTTTTTTTTTGGGAGGGGTGATGCACGGTGATGCCCACCAAAGCTGCCTTGATAATGACTGTTTTATAGCTTAAACAAAGAGAATGGCTTCAATTGCTCTTTAGATTTCATTGTGTTCACAGTCAGCCTGTCTCTTTTCATCATGGTAAACTCTCCGTCTGCTCCGACTCTCCTCTGTCTGTTTGTGACCCCGGCTTTTCCACCCCCCACTCTACGACCCCTCTTAGTGGCTCTCCCTCACTGTCCCCAATTTGACCCCACCAAGTAGCTCCTCCTACTTTTTCCTGATCCAACATAAAGTAGCTCAAAAATTTGTTCAATAAAATCGGAATTCATAAATGAATACACAGTTTTAATTATACCTTTTTTGTAGAATTTTTTTGAACTATTTTGTATTTTGATATAATTTGAGACATTGTTATATTATTAAGCTTGTTTGGGACACAGCAAATACATTTACTGACTCGAGACTAAAATTAGACATTTTTCTACATAAAAAATAGAGCAATGGTAAAAAAAAATTATACAAAAGCAGACAACAGCAGTCCTTGTGATCAGAGCTTCAATAAGCCATTCATTAGTTAGAATGGAACAATTCAAGGGTAGACCTCATTTCAATTGAGAAACTGATGTGGCTGGACGATATGGGGAAAACTTTATTACAATATATTTCTTTATTTTGTTCCATACAGTATCATTTATATTGATACAAACTAAAATAAAACCCTCAGAAAAAATTGCCAAGTTTTTGCAAAAACTTAAGACCGTTATTTTGCCACTTTTTAGAAATAAAACTCCTTCCATATAACATTTCAGAAACATTTGATTTAAAAAGAAAAACTATAGAAAAAAAATTGAAACACCAGCCTGTTGTAAATGCTGTAGTTAAAGACTTTAATGGATGTTGAAATATTAGAAATGTGATATCACTGTTATTGAATTAAATTATAATGCAATTTTTATTAATATATTATTGTGCAGCCTGAAACTAGCTAAACTGAAAATTGAGGTTTAAAAACATACTCGTGGTATACAATTTAAAATAGCCTTTGTTACCTTGCAAAACAATAATTGAATAATGGCCATTTTAGTCCTAAGAAACAAAAAGCGAGAGGACAAAAAATCTGTAGCTGTAATTAAAGTTAAATATTATTTCTTGGCATACTGACTCAATCAACTCAACACAAATATGGACCACTTTTTTTTTTTTTGTAAAAACCTTCAGAGGAACATGGTCATTTTTTTTGTTTTTTCTCCGCTTTCAACTTCAGATTTATCTGCTACTTTGTGGTGGTCTTTATCCCTTACATATTTGTTTGTTTTTCATGCAGGGTCCACCAAAGACAGACTGCAAGTCAGATTCAAAATCAGTCACTAACACGTCTGAAAGACCCCTTAACCTCCACCGACCGCCACCGGACAACAAGACGCATTCATCTGGGAAGAAAACGCCAACTCCGCAAACCCCCTCACGGACATCTTCGCCTTCTTCACCACCTACCGCATCAAAAGAGCCGAACTTTGAAGGTGTCAAACCTCCTTATTACACTTACAGCACTGAAGGTCAGAAAGACAAGGACAAGGGTGTTCAGAGTTGTGGACCGCCCACTGTCACTGAGAAACTAGCCCAGCTTATAGCAACCTGCCCACCATCAAAGACTCCTAAGCCAACAAAACCCACGAAAACTGATTCAAATCCTCCTCTTCCAAGCTCAGGCTTCATGGCTCCCACAGCCAAGCAACGAGACAGGGCAATGGCCAATAGGAACACATATTCAAGACTGATGCACCTTTCCCCACCACCCCCTGTGTCAAGACCTCCTGGTCGCCCTTATGGCTCTAGGAACAGAGATGGCGTCTCAGAGAATTCCCCCACCCGGTCACAGCTGGGGAAGGAGGACTCAGACGGGGCAGGAAAAGCGTTAGTAAGCAGCATCAGTAACAGCATTAGCAGAAGTAACAGCAGAAGTCGCAGCAACAGCCCTGCGTTCACTCATAACCGCCCAATAGTTGCGTCCAAGGATGGCAACTACGACCGCAGCAACAGTCCCAGTGGTCTGTCCAAGTCACAGTCACGTGGCCCTCACAGCTTGCCATCCTCGCCATCTTGCCCTGTTTCTTCAACCTCCTCTTCCATCTCAGCTGAACAGAAGACTGTGACTGCAGTGGGTCATCTAGACCCCCCTGCTCCTTTTCAAGGACACCATGCACAGGAGTCCCCGCCCCTGGCAGAGGAAAGTAGAGCAGGTGAGAGGGAGCAGGCGGGTGACAGCCCCAGGGACTTGAACAAGAGCCCTCTTATAGCAGCAACAGGAAAACCAGATGGCAAAGATAAGGCTGTAAGTAATCAATCATTACACTTTGAGAGGGGGAGAAGCTCAAGTCCAAAAAAACGCAGTCCTAACAGGGACAGTAGCCAGACGAGGCGAAACACCAGTCCTCCTGAGCCTATTAGGCAAAGGACGCCTTCTGCATCTGAGCCAGATGATGAAGAAAGCCCACCAACCCCTCTTAGAGACGATTCACCTGATTCATCCCTAGACTCACCTGATGAGCAGGAGAGTAAACCCCTAAAGAAACGCAGGGGAAGAAAACCCCGCTGGGTAATGAACCAGCCACATACCCAGCTGTCAGTTCATGATGGTCTCTTTGGTGAGAACAAAACCAGCATGTCTCTATCTTCAGGTTTAGAAACTCCATCTCCACCAGTTAAGAGACCTGTAGGCAGGCCGCCAAACCCAAATAAGGTCAAACTGAACCCTGTGCCACAAAGATCAACATCACAGCTGTTTCTGCCCCAACCTAAGAAAAGGGGACGGCCAAAGTCCAAAATGCCAAGACTTGATGCCCCAGCCACAGGGAATTCCTCTTATAAGCTGGCCTCTTCCAAAGTCTTTTCATCTTTGCTTAAGTCCAAAGAAGAGCAGGACCCACCTGTTCTTCACCCGGAGGTAGACCTAAACCCTCCTAAGCCTATGCCTAGAAAACGTGGACGTCCCAAGCGCCTTCCTCCTACTTTACCCCAGGAGGGTCAGCCTCCCACATTAGCTCCTGAGTCAGGAGACATGGGAGACAGGCGGTTTTGCAGCAAAGGAAACGGGCAGCTCATTATGAAAACTATTATCGGAAAAATCAATAAGATGAAAAGCGTGAAGAGGAAACGGATTTTGAATCAAATTCTGTTAGGGCCAAGAACTGAAGAAACACCTAAACACAGCACTGTCCCTGTGGCTAACTCTACAGAAGCTACAACACAGTCTTTGTCCTCCCTGGCTGCTTCTTTTGGAGGGAAATTAGGCCCTCAAATTAATGTTAGTAAAAAGGGAACAATTTACATGGGAAAGAGAAGAGGGCGAAAACCAAAATCTGTATCCAGCCACGCAGCCAACACACCGGAACCTTTCCTGTCTCCGAGCACCACTTCCCCTCTACATCATCACTCTCAGTCCCAGCACCACCAGCTGTCCTCCTCAGAGGTGTTCCCCTCTCCCTCCCTCTCACAGTCTAGCGGAGGCCACAGCCCCATCAGTGATGCCAGCTTTGTTGAACCCAGCTCAGTGCACTTTTCCCACTATTCCAGCTCCCATCATAACCACAGCACATTCTCCTTCCCTCCCCCAACCTTTTCGGTCCCCAACAAAGTCCTGGGCTCATCATCATCCTCATTGGCTGCAGCAGCTTCCCAGAAAAAGTCTTGCCGGGGGTACCCTCATCATCATCATTACAGGCAACAGTTTCACTATCATAAGCTGTCTCCTCCTAGGCCACTCCACCCGACCTCCCCTGCTCCTCTTAGCGAGCTAAAAGAAGCCACTCCGTCACCAGTCAGTGAGTCACACAGTGAGGAGACGGTGCCCAGTGACAGCGGCATAGGAACAGACAACAACAGCACATCTGACCGCGGAGAGAAAGCTGGAGGGACAGCGGGCTTGGGCGGAATTTCTTTGCCAGCTGCAATGGGTGGTGGTTTATTAATGCCGGGTGTAATGAGCTCAGCGATGGCTTCAGGAATGGGCCTCAACTCCAGAGGCAGACGAAGACACTCTGCTGTGCTTATGGAGCATCCTTCACCCTCTCCATCACCCCATGGAACAAGGTCCTCACCCGATCCTAAGAGACCCCACCCGGCAGCTCCCACCTCATCATTACTGGGACACAAGGAAAAACACAAGCACAAGTGCAAACGGCGCAGCCACGGATGTCCCGGCTACGACAAGATGAAGAGACAGAAGAGGAAACGAAAGAAGAAGTACTTGCAGCTGCGGTCTCGAAGGCTCGACCCTGACTTTCTAGCAGAGTTGGATGAGATCATCGTGATGCTGAGTGAGATACGGATATCGCACCGCTCCACGGGGCACCGCCTCGGCAGTGGGATCAGCATGGCAACTGGAACCAGTCGGATGCCTGGGCTGGGGAGTAGAGTTGGCAGTGGAATCGGGGGCCCAAGCGGCCCCCCTCCTCATCATTATGTTCACAGGGACCTCCTTCCCACCATCTTCAGGGTTAACTTCGGCAGGTTTTACTCTCATCCTGCATACTCCTGCGACCCTTTGCACTATGTTCGTAAACCAGACATGAAAAAGAAACGCGGACGGCCTCCAAAGCTGAGGGAGTCCATGTCTGAGGTCCCGTTTGTTCCGGGGCTTGGATTCCCTCTCTCCAGTGGAGGTTTCTACCACCCTTCCTATGGTGTCCCTTACTCCTCAGGACCCCTGGGGTTGGGCTATTACAGGGGCTTTCCTCCAGCGAGCGCACTATACCCACACCCGCATCACCAGTCACCTCACACGGCCCCATCACATCACTCTCACCACTCACCATCTTTTCCTCCCCCTCCTCCCACGTCTTACATGCACCATCACCACCCTTCACATCTCCTCCTGAACCCCTCCAAGTTTCACAAGAAGAAACATAAGCTGCTCAGACAGGAGTTCTTGGGTGGAGGGAGGCCCCCCGTTCTCTTCCCACCCATGTCCTCCGAGCTGTCCTTCAACTGGCACCATAAACACAAACACAGGCACAAACACAGAGAGCGATGCTCAGAGGAGGACCGGGAGGAGGTTACAAGGAGTGGCTCAGCGAGCCGTGTTGGTGCAGGGATTCCTGAAAAAGGAGCTGCTAGTAAAGGAGAGCGAGTTGGAGGTCTGGGAATGACGGAGTCTTTACAAAGATGCAGGTTTGGAAGAGAGCCTTCAGGCACCACTACAAGTAAGCAAGCTTCTGCCAACTCTCCATCCTCGTCTTCATCGTCATCAGCAGAAAGGTACAAACGCAAAGAGGGCTCCATGTCCTGTCTAGGACCTTCCAGGCTTACACTGGACAGCAGCTCCAAAGGCCATCATCCAGTGTCGTCCTGGTTCAGAATGGGAGGCACCGAAGCAGACTATTCTAAGCTTTCACGGAGCCAGATGGCCTCTGGCCAGGGCTCGTTCTCAGATGGACGGGCAGGGGAGCCTGTAGACTGCTCAGATAGTGAGGACGATGAGCCTCTCACTCCCACAGAGGATGTGGAAGCTCACGATTCTCCTAATCTGACAAATCTGTTCGCCTCTGCTCTGACAAGGACTTCGCTGAAGGGAGGAAGGAGCAGAAAGAGTGAGACGGTTACGGGAAACTCCAGCTTCTCTCACATAGATCGGCCAATGAGGAAGGAGCGCTTGATGTCAGCTGAAAGGAGAGAATTAGGTGAGTCCAGTTTGATTTAATAAAAAGGTCTTTGATATGGCATGAATCTATCATGTCACTGTATTTACTTTTCAAGTAATTAAAACAAATCTTTATCTGGCTTTTTCCTTTCAGGGGTTGCCACAGCTAGGTATTTGTCTCAGTCTTACCGTAATTAATTTATATTATAAAACTGGTGTATATATATAAAAACTCTACATTATTCAATTAATATAACCAAAATCCAAACTCTGCAAATGCAGGAAATAAGACTTTGAATATTGGATTTAGGAAAAAACATTTTTTCAAATATTATAACTTATACAAAGAAAATAACTGGTAAATACAGGTAATAAACTTCAACGTGTTTCTGCTTTATTACTCAGAACAGTATAAAAACCTTTAGAAAAAGGGGCTGAAATGATCAACCTTTAAAGTTTTTTTATAACATTAAAAATATATATATAAACTAACAGATTTGTAAAGTTGAGGATTGTTATACTAAGCAGATTTTTTTGTTTTTCAAACATTGCCATCTGGCATACCAAGTGGGATCTAATATTTTGTTTGATCTTCACACATCGGCTCATGTGTGCTTGATGAAACCTCCATTGTGTATTGGAGGTTGTTCTGTGGTTGCTGCACGAATGCTCCGTACCTCAGTTGTGGCTACAACAAACAAAAACTGATCAAATAGAAGTTCTGCTTCTGTAGCCCTCCCAGCTGTCTGCCATCTGTAAATTCAAATAAGATCAAAAAGGCAGCCTATTTTTAGCTGATAAAGATGTCTGTTTCTCTGTAAATTTAACGTTTGATTTTGTAGTTCTTTTAAGTATTACTTGACAAAGAAAAATGGATGTGTGATTACTTAAAGTGCCTCAATTTTGTCAAAGAGTCTGCAATGTATTTTCATGGGATTAGTACTATGAATAACTGAAGTGTTTGGTCTATATGTGTAGCGGTGTCATAGTGTGTTGATACCTCAGTAGAAAATCAGTGGAAGCAAAAGACTTCAGGCAGGAGTTCACCTTCCAGTAGGACAACAACCTGAAATGTACAGCCTGGGCTACAATGGAAGCTCCAGACCTACATATGAAAAAAAAAAAAAGACAAAATAGAACCATGAGGAAGTGGAGGGGCTGTTGGAGGATAAAAAAGGATATTTATACAAGTTCTTCCCGACAACTTCTGAAAAGAATCTATAAGAACTTCTTTTTTTTTTTTCAAACTCTGTGTTCTGCAGCGTTCAGTATGAGGGTTTTTTGCAGCATTCCCACCGTATTTAGCGTGAGCCCAGAGTAAGTGCTGTTCAGCAATAAACCTTGCAGCTGGGTTCAGTTAATGTCACTAAAGTTGGATATTGCTTCTCGTGAACGCTTGGTCCGTTTTACTCTGAATGAGGGGATGCTCTGTGTGAGAGCAATGGTAAAACCGGTGTTAATGAGAGTGACCCCGTGTTTATGTGTGTATGCTGAGTAAAATGGGATGTTTAGAGGTCCCAGTGGAGGCAGTTCAAAACAAGCTGAGTAATCTGGGATTAGAGCGTAGGACTTGGGGTCAACCTGCGGTCATAGTGACAGCAGACGAGGCCTAGAGTAGAGAATCTGGGGAATTTGCCGGCGTACAAGACAAGTTGAGAATGACAGAAGCAGATACATACAGATTGACAAAAAGAGAAAGTGTCGCAGCTGGTGTGATGAAAATAAAAAAGTGCCCAAGGGCATCAATGGACAGTAAATAGAATGTTATGTTTATATTGTTTATTTTTAAAGAAGAGCAATCGCCTTCCTCTGGCAATGTGTCATAATTTGGATTCGTTTATGATCGGAGATTATTTCGATGCCAATTTATCCACTTAGACCTAAAGTACGATGACTATAAATCTGTTAAAATCTCTTTCAGCTGATGATGCTCACCAAACCAAGTCAATTCAGGTTTGAGTTTCATATATGATGCAGTTTTTAGCTACTGCTGCCATCTAAAGTGGCTCTTAAGCCACATACAGAATTTAAATAATTAATGTTTCTCGTATATTTTGTTTATCTTTACTGTTAAGTTGAACCAGTGAGTCAGAACAAGAACATCTGCCAAGAATGATTAACATGTCAAGTTTGTTATGAAATCATACTAGAGAAGGATTATGCAGGTTGTACAAATGAAGGATATTATACATTAAATGGAGCAAAGGAAGCATTAAAGACGGTGGATAGAAGCCTGTCTGCTGTATTTAGTGGTTCATTATGTTTCTCTGGGCTAGAATCTGTTCTATCTAAATCATTTTACGGTTTATTGGTCATGGTTAAACCTCAAATGGGATGTTAAGCCTTCCAGTTAGTGGCTCTCATTACCCGTTTCATCCCACTGCTCATTGTTAGGTAAATCTGCTTCCAGCTCTTTATGACTGTTAATATTTTTTGCAGATAAAGGACTTTGCTTCTTTATTTTGGTACAACCAGTAGCTAAATGTATCATTTTTCTATTTGCACATCGGAGGTTTATTTTATATATTTTGTTGTTCAATTAATTAAATTAACGTACCAAATTAAAATCTCTGTAAACTAAATATTTCTTCAGGGTCAAACCAGGTGAGAAAGGTCCTTTTTTGGGGTTAATTTAATCTAAGATGCTTGTAATGCAGAAATGCATGTTAAAATCAAGTCTTTTTGTTTTTAGCAAGTCAAAATTTAATCTGTAGCATTTTAATCAACCTAAACTTAGTTTAGCTCATGTTCAATTAAACTTTTCAGTAACTTTTGCCATCAGTTGTGGAACCAGCAACTCCCAGCTTAAAGTTGGTCTTTCATTCAACAGTTCTGAGCATCTCTTGAAAATGTGGCATTGTTTGGTGATTTGCCAATAAATGAAGGTAGTTAGCTTGTACCCCGTAAAAGTTTAAAAAAAATATCCACTGGACTTGGTTTCCAAGATTTGAAGACATTTCCCCACCTCTCCAGGAAGCTTTTTCAATTCAAATGTGAGAAAGCTTCCTGGAGAGGTAGCGAAACGTCTTCAAATATTGGAAACCAAGTCCAGTGGATATTTTTTTTGGACTTTTACGCAATGACTAGGACCTGGATGACTGAGAATCTGCATCAGCTTAGTTAGCTTGTACTTTTCACCCTCTCCTTTATAGGATATTCTTATATTTTACTATAAAAAATGCGGATGCCTTTATAGAGTTGCTCTTAATAGAGTGTACCATGTTCATCTGTAGATGTGATTGCTATTTGCAGTAGTTTGGATCTATTTGAATGTGGATTCCAGCTCTGAAATGTTAGGAAGCAGAGCAGAGGACTGCCTTTACATGATACTGGCATGCAGGTTGCTGTAACGAAGGAAATTTAAACTACATTCTAGCTGCACTGTAACACAAATGGCTGACTTAGCATATAGGGGGGTGGTGGGAACATGATCACGCTGTAACTTGATTCCTAAAATGTCCCTTAGGCAATTTTTGTAATCTAATTAAAATGATGTTAAGGTGTAGGAACAATGAAGGAGAATTATACTACTGTTCAAATCCTTGGTTTACCATTTCTATCAAAAACCGGCTTGTGCCAAGTAAGACCTGGAGAAACTGCAGCAGCAAAGTTTGGTGTCATCACACAGTAAGCAAAACTTGAAAAATAAAACACCCAAATTTTGATTGAGCAACAACTTACTAATGAGGCAAAAATAGTGATATCTTAAAAAGTCGAAATTGGCATTAGATATAAAGAAAACAAATGTATTTATATTTTCCAAGTGACATGTATTGTCCACCACCATTCCAGCATTTTTCTTTCAGGGTGATTCAGGCCCTAAAAGCACTATTTTTTTTAAATGCATGTAGGTTATTGTTCTTTGCCAGCTTGTTTTCTTTAGTGAAATGTTCTGGCCTGCCACTATCTATTATACTTTTAAAATTACAGTATTTCTTAAAGAAAATAAGCTAACAAAACAAGAATCACAAGATGCATGCAAAGAAGTAGATGCACTAGCACCAGCCCTTTATGAATATGTTTAATACTCTAATACTGCCTAAGATGAGAAGAGTAAGCAAATGTAGACAATATTGACTATATTTATTTTTTTTCCCAGGATCACCAGTTTTCCAATCAAGAGGTGTTGCTCTCTCGACCTCTGATGGCTCTGAAGGATCACTGCACCACCGTCAGCAGCACCATCACCCATCCTCTCTGTTTCACTCCCACATTGCACCTGGTTCTTCCTGCCTTTCTCCCTCCCAGGACTTCTCTTTGAATGTCTCTCTTTCCCGCCACCCTCATCGGGTGCAGACATCCAAGCACAGCCTGCATCATGTCAACAAAATCCTGCGCGCCAAAAAACTGCAGAGACAGGCTCGGACGGGTAACAACGTGGTGAAGAAGAGGGGACCGGGGCGTCCTAGGAAATACCCGCTACCCTCCCCGCCTCCTTCCCCACCACATGAAGTGGAGTTGGACCCAGCGGTGCACAGGGACACTGGGGAAGAGCGGCTAGCTGGGAGAAGAGGCTGGGAGGGGGATACTGTTACAGACGCTATTGAGTCTGTGGTCCAGGGTCAACGAAGAAAAGGTCAGAAGAGGCCACATGTGGAGGATGAGGGGGATGAAGAAGAGGAGGAGCAGGTCAATGAAGACCTGGATGCTGGAGAGACAGAGGAGCTACTTCCTGATGGAGAGGAGAACCAAACTAATGTACCGTCTAAATCCAGAACCGAGACGGGACGAATCTGGCCCACTGAGGAGGAACACCAGCACACTCAGGGGTGCGTCATACCGCAAAGTTTTAGCTACTTATATATTTATGTTTTAACATTTTCAACTTACCCTTGGGTCTATTTTTAGTTCCCTGGAAAGCAAACCTGATGGTCAGTGCTCCCTAGAACCCTCAGGCACCGTCTCCAAGGAGCAGCCTGCACCCATCAGCAGCCAGAGAGAGAAGAAAGCAGCCAGGCTTCCAAAGAAGAAGTTCCAGAAGGCAGGACTGTATTCTGATGTGTACAAGACAGAGGAGTAAGTCCCAAAATAACCTGCACACAGTTTTCTCTTCATGATGCTGATGCAGGTGTCCAGTGGCCTGTACATTTTTCTTTCTTTTTCTTTTTTTAGCCCTCGCAGTCAGCTTCTGCAGCTAAAAAAAGAGAAGTTGGAATACATACCTGGGGAGCATGAATATGGATTGTTTCCTGCTCCGATACATGTCGGCAAGTCAAAACCCTCTGCTTTGATATTTCAGTAAAACTATTCAGCCATGTTTAG
Source organism: Cyprinodon variegatus (assembly GCF_000732505.1). Classification (NCBI taxonomy): domain Eukaryota; kingdom Metazoa; phylum Chordata; class Actinopteri; order Cyprinodontiformes; family Cyprinodontidae; genus Cyprinodon; species Cyprinodon variegatus. The sequence goes on from NW_015150544.1 coordinate 888,489, forward strand.
CATGCAGGTTATTATAATACCAACTCTAAAAAAAGAAAGACTAGAACCCAAAAAGGCTTTTGATCCTGTTATAGTAAAATATGGACTGGGGATAATTATATTTTTACCTTCCCTTTTTTTTTTTAATGGCTGTACATTTCCCTGTTTTGTGTCCTACAGGGAAGTACCTGAGGCAGAAGAGGATTGATTTCCAGTTGCCTTATGACATCTTATGGTTGTGGAAACATGATCAGGTAACAATCTTTTTATAAGCAAAAAGTTTTTACTTTTTTCCTCCCCAGACAAAGCAACCAAAGCTAAACCAATTAAAGCCTTAAGCACATTTTAAAAAATGTCTGTTTGGTTCTATTTTAGCTTCACAAGAGACCCGATGTCCCTCTTTACAAAAAGATCAGATCAAGTGAGTACATGTTTGTTCAACTAATCAAAACTGTCCTATCTTTGTGTAGGCCACTGTTTAAATATTAATCAACAATGAGTTAGTGTTGGTTTATTAGATCATTTTTCATTATGTGCAATTGAATATGTAAGCAGTTAAAACCAAATGTGTGAAACAGAATCACTGTGCAAAACTGTGAAAGTAACTAAAATGGAAGTGTTTTCTAGCTTAGTGCAAGTATGGAAAATATGGCAAACATCTATATTTATTTACCTAAATCCATCCATCCACCCGAAAACTTCTTCTCTGTTTGGTATCCGATTTTAAAGTCTTATCACTGCTGGAATATCTCACTTAAAATCCTGCTGAACTTTTGTTGTTTTATTTTAGAAATTTGCCCAAAAGCGAAAGAGAATTAACATTAGAAGAGTTTAGAATTTTTAAAATGGAAAATGTGTTTTGACCATTTAAAAAATCTCAACACTGTCCACATGTCACAGATGTTTATGTAGATGTGAAGCCTCTCTATGGGTATGAAACGACTACCTGCAACTGCAGAGCTCCTGACACTTCCACGGAAAGAGGGTGCCTGGATGATTGCTTGAACAGGTACAGAAACATACAGACGAGGCTTACTCCTTATTACTACTTGTTTTTTTTAATTATTATGGTATGAAAAAAATGTTTGTTGCTCGCTCAAATGTGTGATTCTGATTTTCACAGGATGAGTTATGCCGAGTGCTCCCCCAGTGCCTGTCCTTGTGGTGATCAGTGCGACAACCAGCACATCCAGAGACACGAGTGGGTCCAGTGTCTGGAGCGATTCCGTGCTGAGGGAAAGGGTTGGGGGATCCGCACAAAAGAGTCTCTCCGCGCTGGTCAATTCATCATTGAATACCTGGGGGAAGTGGTTAGCGAGCAAGAGTTCAGGTGAGACAATGGGATGGTTTTCTGCCTGGGTCAGTTTAGATGTTGTTTTGTAGTAGTCCTGTGGTTTATTTGTATTGCTTCATACGATGTGTGTTGCAGGAACCGAATGATGGAGCAGTACCACAACGGCCACTACTGTTTGAATCTAGACAGCGGGATGGTGATTGACAGTTTCCATATGGGCAACGAGGCACGCTTCATAAACCACAGCTGCGAGCCCAACTGTGAGATGCAGAAGTGGTGGGTGTCATGACAACCAGAAACTTTTTTTCATCAATATGATCCCTAACCTTTTAAAAATGCATCCAAGAATCTGCTGGACAATGTATGAGCAAAGGCTGCAAGTGGTGTTAACCGCTTCCATTATCTTTGTACATCTTAAAATATCCCAGTTGGTTTAGATTATTTTGTTTGTGGTATAAATGGCCAATTAGATTAAATGACATCAGAGAAGCTGGGAAATGATGCAGCTTTACAGTTCAGTATTTTGTCTTCAAAGTGCTGACATCAATCAGTAATTAGGCTTAAAAATGTGCTTTATTGCAGCTGTGCAGATTCTTAATCCTGTTGACTGACAAAGGAGACAAAAGCAGCAATTAATGGCACTGGTTGAATTTAGACATCTTGGATAGAATTTGATTGAACTGTTTTCCGGAACCAAACATGTGAGAAAAAATGCTGTTTGAAAAGGGCAGAAAAACCAACAAAAAACCGGTTTGTTTGAATTTGTTTGAAAGCATCATTTTTGGAGGAGTGGTGGCGTAGGGGTTTTGTGCCTAAAAATGGATCAAAGCGGAGAACTTTCATTGAAATGCTCAAAGATGCAGTTACAGAGTAAAGTTACTATTCCACCTGGAAGCCACAGCCCTGTAGATTCGTTTGTGTTGGTAATCTGATGAGTTGACCTCACTCCCTGACACTACATCAACCCTTTAAAGTCACTTTCTCCCTGTCGAAACTGATCACTGCTCTACCTAGAGATTGTTCCCACTGCATGTCAAAGACTTGTCTGTACAGGCCTGCTTGAGCCCTGTTCTTCCCAAGTGAAGCCATTTCAAAACATTTGTCACCACTTTTAGCTCCCAGATGATCTGCTAGTTGTCCTCAACCAGTTAGGCACTCTCATAATCCAGGACGCCATCCTGTGAGGACAAAATGTGGATCGGCTGAGCTAAAATAAAAATCCTCCTCAAGGCTGGAGGATTTTCAGTACAACGCTAGACGAGTCATTCATCTTGTCACAGAAGAGAGATTGTAAGTAGGCAGGCCTTAGATACAGCTTTGGTGCTTGAAGACGATGTGCTGAAGCAGCTTTTTTTTTTTTTGCCTGTTACAGGAATTAATTATTATGCGCCTGGAAAAAAAAAAGAGAATAATGGCCTTTGTTCTGTAAGGAAAAGTGAAAAGCTGGGACCCAGTTTCATTTGGGAATTTAAATATAAACAACTTCTGTTTGGATATAATTATTTGTAAAAGCTTAGACTTTAGCCATAATGTTAAGGGTTACAATTACTTTTTTTCTGCTGTAGACTTTTAGATTTTAATCCTCCACAACATGATCAAAACAAAATCTGATCTTCTGTTCGTGGTATAGCACTACAAATCTATCACTTAGATTTATTAGATGATTACTATGTATTTTTTAATACGTATTCTTCATTGGCAGCAGTTTCTTTCACATTGTTGGCTAAAGATAGATTTGAATTATGAATTTTAATTAACTATTCTCTTGTAAACATATTTATTTTCCTTTTTCCGTACTATTGTGATCTACTGATTCAGAATTATAGTATTTTCTTTTTTTTTCTTCCATTTCCATTACTATATACTATAATATGCACAAGTAAAAAAATACTAAGGTTCTTTGATAGAAGGTATATGTAAGTAATGATCTAATAAAGCAAATTATCAGATTGTTATATAAATTATGTATAATTAAATATTTTTGTTAAGTAAAACTGTACAGAACATTTAGACTTAGACTTTTCTGTCATTTTGTACACACAGGGTGTATACAAAAATAATTTTTTTTCAGTAAAGCTCTCACGAAATTTCCATTTCTGGACTGTTTGCAGCATTCTGTGCTTTTATTTGAATAGTTCATTTTCTCTGGCTTGCAGGTCAGTTAACGGGGTCTACAGAATCGGCCTCTTTGCTCTCAAGGACATCAGCAGTGGCACCGAGCTCACCTACGACTACAACTTCCATTCCTTCAACACAGAGGAGCAGGTGAAGAACCTACATTTTAGCTCTTCATAGACACCTGATTCTTTAGCATTTCCTGTTTCCTCTGTCTTCCAGGAGCTAAATATTTGTGAGATATTCATAATCCCAAGAAAGTGGTGCATAAAAGAGATCTAAGTTTTGGTCTATTTATATACAGCGATGTCGGCTTACTGCTGTTTATTTACTTCAGTGAAATGAGATTAAATCAGTTATTGCTATTTTCTGTTTATCCTGTCAATATAGAAGCACAGAAGAAACGCATTGCTTGTAGTGTCGGTATGCCCATCAGAATGTTTCCATCCAATCACTACACCTGCAGTGTTAGAAATATGTCACCTGTTCAGGAATAAAGTTTTATGATATACTTAATAAAAAAAACAAAAAGAGGGATATACGATTTCTTTTCATTTTAAGTGCACTGGCTTGAGTCCAAAATATGAATACCACACAGGGGTTAGATCGATTGGAGTCTCCATAGCAACAAATTACTTATATATCAGTTAGTGGCTGCAATTGCTTGTTTGCAGTTTTTGTTATTCTTCCAGAAATTCTCTAGTCAGTGTTGCTCCTTTATTTTTGGCAAAGCAAGTTTCCCCCCACATTGAATGATGATTTGAATTCTGTCTTATATTTACTTTTACTCTTCAGCAAGTGTGCAAGTGTGGCTCTGAGAGCTGCAGGGGCATCATTGGCGGCAAGAGTCAGCGCATCAACGGCCTCCCTGGAAAAGCAGGAGGGACTCGGAGATTGGGTCGACTCAAGGAGAAAAGGAAGTCCAAGCACCAGCTCAAGAAGAGAGTAAGTTACCACTTTAGAGTTCAGTTAGTTAAGAAATGGATTTGATTGTTGGGTTCATTTTCAGGGCCTCATGTCATCATCTTTGTATCTGAGTTAAGATCAGAGTGAAAAATGTTATCATAAATGCTGGGTTTAGAAAGGCCTCAGTGTGTCTAGCCTTATTGTTTGCACTATTTAGTCTGGTAATTGTAGCTCCCTATGTCTGAAAGGGCTTGCTTACATCGATGGCCTGAAATTCACTCAGACTGTGTTTTTACTTTTTTAAAATATTGCCTTAAATTTCTTTAACTTCAGGAGGAGGAATCCAGCGACAGCAACAAGTTTTATCCACATCTTATGAAGCCCATGTCTAACAGAGAAAGGTAAGGGGTGGTTCTCGTCAGTCTTGTTAGAACTTCTTTTACTAAACCTTGTTTGACATTTGCATTCAGTTCTCCTTTTCATCAGTGAAAATAAAGTATATTTTTAAATCTGCACTTAGCAATTAAATAACATTTATTTGCTTTGAGAAAAACTTTACATTATTAAACATAGGTGCTCGTAGAAAATGTCTTTACAGTTGATTTGTTGGGAGAAAAAAAAAATCTTTGCATGGCACCACAGCAGCAATGACCTCCATATATGTTGAAAACCCTGCAGAGCGGAATTAAAAGAGAGGCTAATTATTTATTCCCAAAAAAAATAAAAATAAAATTTAAAAACAATCCACTGGACTTGGTTTCCAAGTTTGAAGACGTTTTTAATTCAAAATATCAGGAATAGCTTTGATTTCAAGGTTTTATACAGTAGCCCAACAAAGCCTTGTTTTTGTTTTGAAATCATTTATTAAGATGCATTTCTCTCCTGCCATGATCAGAAACTTTGTGGTGAAGCACAGAGTTTTTCTCCTGCGAAACTGGGAGAAGATGAGGGAGAAACAGGAGCTGCAGAAGAGAGAGGGGGAAAGAGAGAGGGATTCCAGCAACCTCTCCATGTATGCTCGATGGGGAGGAGTTATCCGAGACGATGGCAACATCAAGTCAGGTTAGTTAACAGGCAGAAGGTCTGGGAATAGAAATATAGAGTAAACGAAAGAAAATGAACCCCTGAGTTGATGTTTATGAATCCAGTTCTGCCTAAGCTGAAGTGTTTCTGAAATCCTTCTGCTCTGTTCAGATGTCTTCCTGACCCAGTTCTCAGCCCTGCAAACCTCACGGTCGGTACGGACTAGGAGACTCGCTGCTGCTGAAGAAAACACAGAAGTTACTCGGACTGCCCGTCTGGCGCACATCTTCAAGGAGATCTGTGACATGATCACCAGCTACAAAGGTTAGATGAGGAAGCCAGCCTTTATTCTACTTTTTATTTTAACCATTTAAAAACTGAGCCTGAAACATACATTGAAAAAAAGAATCATGTTTTCCTGAAAGAGTTTAACTTCTTTGCAAAGTGCTGGTGAAAAAAAGCTCAGTGAATGAAAATCCTTCTACTCAGCCTCTTGGTCTCTACTCTGTTAAATACTTAGATTTAGGTCCTTAAAGGTGAAAATGGCAAAAAAGCAATTTTTTTTTCTTACTTCAGACTCATCTGGACAAATTCTTGCTGCTCCGTTGGTGAACCTCCCATCTAGGAAGAGGTAAGAGTGGAAGCTCTTTTTTTTATTTATTTATTTTTCTTTCTGCAGCGTTGCTTAATCTTGTCTGTTTGTGTACAACATCCACAGTACTGTAACAGTTTTATCTTCTGTCACGCATTTGAGCCGTCAAAGCATGTGTGTCCAGTATTGATGGTAATCAGTCGGTGTCGGAAACAGAAACACCACTTGTACCGAAGCTGTTATAGTGGCTGAGTGAGAGCCAGCAGGGACTTACAAGAGCAACATTTGTTTTGTTGTCGTCAGAGGCAATGACTTCTAGCTATAGACTAACGCTTTGGTGTTTGTGTGCATAAAGGAACAGCCAATACTATGAGAAGGTGTCCGACCCTCTGGACCTGAGCACCATCGACAAGCAGATCCTCACCGGCCATTATAAGACGGTGGAAGCTTTTGATACAGACATGCTCAAAGTGTTTCGCAATGCTGAGGTAAGCTGCTCACTTTAGCATTAAAAGCTGTTGTGGAAACAACAGTGATATTAAGAATGATACAACACCGTCTTTCCTATAGGATCAAATGTAAATATGGTGAAACTATTTTTCCCTATATATATTTATTGGGTTATAAGGATGCAGTTCATGTCTTTTAATGAGGATACATTTTACATATCTCTCATTTTAGTTTCATAAGTTTTACGCTGACAAGAAAATAAGCCAAAAAGTCTGAGTATAGAGGTGTTAGAGTTGCAAATGGTCACAAGGCAAACACCAGGTGTGTGATCACTTTGCCGCCATTACTGGAAGAGGAGAAAGTATTTTTATCAACAAAATAAGGAACCAAAAATTCAGTTGTGACTGAAATTTTTAATGAAATATCCTCTATTCTTCTCTAATTCTATTCTATTCTATATTGAGAATTGGCATAACAGAGCACAAAGAAAAAGCGCAATTTGTCTTATTCTCTAGTTGACAGGACCTGATATGTGACTTTGTGAAAAGAGGGATGAGGCTGCTGTTGTAGAGCATAGTCTTCATCACTGAATCAGAGAGAAACTATTCAGCATAATTTTCAGTTCTGAGAGCTTGCTCTGTTTAACAAAAAAACTAAAACTTTTTTTATTGTAAACACAGCGCACACATTTGTACAAGCGCAATCTGCAGGGCACTCTGATTTGCCTAATTGTTTGAACAAGGGCCACCTAAAACCTCTTGAAGTTGATTAGCCTTTCAGTCAAAGGATTTCGGAGTAGGTTTATACATATTTATATTTTGGTCACCTTTTTTTTTAAATCAAGGTTTGTTTTTTACTGTGTAGAGTGATTTTCTACCTTTTTTCTAATATAAGGGGAGTTGTTGGCTTGCTAGGTGATATTTCTTATATCTCCTTCTATTTTAGTCCTGCATTTAATTCACGCTGAACTTCCAAACAACCCAGTTCAATTCTTTATTAAATTATGACTGCTAGACTTTATTGTATAACTAATAAATAGATGTACTTTCTCCTTTTGTTAATTTTAATATAATTTCCATGTGTAAATGTGAAATGGCGAAAGCATTTACAGCCGTTTTTCTCTCTCATCAGAAATATTACGGCAGGAAGTCATCGGTGGGAAGGGATGTTTGCCGGCTGAGGAAAGCCTACTACAGCGCCCGGAACGAAGCCGCGGTCCAGATTGACGAGATCGTAGGGGAGACCGCCAGCGAGGCGGACAGCTCTGAGTCGCTGGAGCGCGACCACCATCAGCACGGAGGGTCAGGGTCACACGACAAGGACGACGACGTCATCCGATGCATCTGTGGAATGTACAAAGATGAAGGAATGATGATCCAATGTGAAAAGTGCATGGTTAGTAAACTGATTCAAAATATGGAGGAGTGGTATTCATAGAGGATGATGGAGCATTTAAATGTAGATCCCTTTAAGGCTGCCATGAATAACACTTGTTAATTTTAGGAAATGAAAATGAAGCTTTTTGATGATTATTACACTTTAATTCTTATATTTATGTGATTTTATTTGTTTTTTGCTTTTTCTTCGTGCGTCATTTTTTTTCTTTTGATCAAAGGTGTGGCAACATTGTGACTGTATGCGTCTGGAGACCGAAGTGGAGCACTACCTGTGTGAGCAGTGTGACCCTCGGCCTGTGGACAGGGTACATCACTCTCTTTAACGGCTTTATGTATTGTTTACCAGTTTTATTGCCTCCTTCTCATGGGTAATGTGTTGTTATCATAACAGGAGGTTCCCATGATACCCCAGCCCAGCTACGCACAGGCTGGCTCCATCTACTACATATGTCTCCTTAGAGATGACCTGCTGTTACACCAAGGTATGGAAACGGAGGAACTAGCAACCCAAAGCTTTTTTTCAGAATGATTATTTCTGTTGATCATTCTTATAGGAATGATTGATAGAAGTAATGGGACCTGTGTAGAGCAGCTTAATTTCTGTCTGTGCCGCAAAGCAGCTGTGGCTGCATTGTAACTTGCTGCCACCATCAGTGTGTGAATGACTAGCGTAAAAGGGCTATTCGAGTTCAGGACGTTTAGGATCATTCTAGAGCAGGACAGTGACCCTAAAGCGACTGGAGTGGCTTAGCTCAAACCAGATTCACATGTTTAAATGGCCTAATAAAAGTCCAGACCCGGATCTAGCTAAAAACCTGAAGCAAGAGTTGAAAATTAATGTTCAGAGACACTTGCCATCCAATCCTGGGGAGGTTGAGGCCTAAAATGGAAAAAAGACAAAGGCAAAACACTTCCGGCTGTAATTGCACCATTAGATTGCTCTAGAACTTTGGTGCTGAATACAATATATATATATATATGTATATATATATATTTTTTTTTTATTTCTTGTAGTATAAGTTAAAACCATAAACCATTTTACTTTGGTCTGGCACATAACATCCAAATAAGATACGCTGACATCAGGGGTTTTGTCAAAAAGTGAACAAGTTTAATGGATGAATATTTGCACAGGCACTGCATCTTTTCAGTTGACTTACAGTATGCGAAATTTATCACACTGCATATCTGTTGTCAGCTCCAACAGTGACTTTAGGAAACATAAAGGACACTCAGACTTTCACCGGCGTCCTCAATTAGTCTAAAACGGCCAGGTCTTCTGGTTGTAATGTGATCGGTTTGCTGTATGCAGGGGACTGTGTGTACCTGATGAGAGACAGCCGGCGCACGCCTGAAGGTCAGCCCGTTCGGCAGTCCTACCGTCTCCTTTCCCACATCAACCGCGAGAAACTGGACATCTTCCGTATTGAGAAACTGTGGAAGAACGAAAAGTAAGTTGACAGAAATATAAATAATCCAGCAGATTTAAATGTAGAGATGTCCACATCTCACTGTATTGTTGAATTAATCTCCTATTTATCCACTCAAACTGTACAGGGGTGAGCGCTTTGCCTTTGGTCATCACTACTTCCGTCCTCATGAAACGCATCACTCGCCATCACGACGTTTCTACCAGAACGAGTTGTTTCGCATGCCGCTGTATGAGATCATCCCCCTAGATGCAGTGGTAGCAACATGCTGCGTCCTTGATCTCTACACTTACTGCAAAGGTAAAGAAAAAACACCAGTTAAATAGCTAAGACATATATGTTGTGGTTGATGTGCAAAAATGCAGCTGACTGTTAAACTGCAGCATTTTTACTTAATGCCAGCATTCTTCCACTAAAGCCAAACACTTTGTTTCTACAGGAAGGCCAAAAGGTGTGAAGGAGCAAGATGTGTACATCTGTGATTATCGCTTGGACAAATCGGCACACCTGTTCTACAAGATCCATCGGAACCGTTACCCAGTCTGCACCAAGCCGTATGCCTTCAACCACTTCCCCAAGCGGCTCACGCCCAAGAGAGACTTCTCGGTGAGCCTTAGTCGTGTGTTGGTGTTTCACTGGGCTCTGCTTCCGTAAAAAAAAACAGTGCCAAAGTTCTACCATTATTTCTGTAGCCTGCAGCAAACTCCTGCGTTAGCGGTTGAGCTAAGTAGAAACAAATGAGAAAAAACCACACGTATTTATTGCGACCTAAGGGGAAACCACAGAGAGATGTTTCATTGCTGTTTGCGTGTTAACGCAGGATAATGCAAAGCTTGAGGCCATTAGATAATAGATGCTAGGTTTTTATTGTAGGTTTGATTTGTAATATAATTACTTGGAATTAGCGTCTTTGTTGAGAACCTTTTTGTTTTAAAAATGTAATTGTTTCTACTATATAGCAGCTGCTGAACTTTTGTCACTGCTGCACCTAAAAAAAAAAAAGAAAATGTCTTGAGAGCTTTACTTAACGAAATGTCTTTTTGTACACACTCTGTGTGTACAAAATGACAATAAAGTCTGTCTAAGTCTATATAGCGGCTAAAATTCAAAGAATCTTATTGTTCTGTTTCAGCCTCACTATGTTCCTGATAACTATAAGAGGAACGGAGGCCGGTCTGCCTGGAAAAGTGAACGATCCAAAGACGCCACTGGCTGTGAGGATGACGCCTCCTCCTGCGATCGGGGAGAGGACTTCTCACATGGGGTGGAGGATAGAAGCTTGGTGGAGGATGATGTAGAAACGGCCCCAGAAGATCCTGAACCTCTTTCAGCCAAACCGAGACAAAAGGAACAGGCAAGAGCAGGAGATGAGGAGGAAAATGAGGAGGAGGAGGAGGAGGAGGAAGGGCTGGAGGCTGGGGTGCGGAAGGAGCTTGGGGAAAGTCCAGAAAACAGGTTAGGAGAGATGCTTGAACTGCCTCTCTCCTCTGCCTCTTCGCCGCTCCACCACCCGGCGCTAAGCAGGAGGGAGGTCCAGAGGGAACGGCTGGACAAGATCCTGCTGGATCTGCTGCACAGAGCGCCCAGCAAGAACGGTGAGGGACCGGGAACAAAGCAGGGGGGGTAGGTCAACAGATGCATACTGACTATCGTCTCATGTCATTCATACATTCCATTTAGATATGTTTTATTAATCCCGCTTCAGGTTTATCCTGTTTGGTTTTTTAGTAAATATATTGATAGTTGTTAACAATTTGTCCTGTTGCTACCACAGTTAGCTATAAATGCTATGATGTGATATAATGTGATGACAGTGTAGTGAATAACTGCACAGTGGATGAAAAACTGGTTTTCAACTAAAAGAAATCATTTTGACCAATACTTAAAATAGGCTCTAGGATCTTGATCATCACCCTACTATTAACATATTCTATATAATTAAACTTTGTTTGCCGTTATAAAATATGTTAATAGCAGGGTGACGGTTGAAGAAATAATAAAATGATTGATAATAAAGTGAATGAAGATTGAACTACAAACTTAAACTAATAATGTTTATTTGACGCATTCAAAGGTCACCCTAAATACATCTTTAATATGGAAGCTGGTTGGAGATCAGTGGAGAGGCAAAAAACAGATACCTAAACGGACAGATTTTTGGTTCTTTGATATTGGATTTAATCCAGACAGATGAATGGGGCCTCGTCTTTACCAGCAGCTGACTCCGATCCCAAAACATGGACGCAGTCTTTTTAATTTGGTGACAGTATAGTTTTGCCATTGGCCTTCATAGGGGCTAAGCTTAGAAGTTTTCAGTCTAGCCCCCCCCTAGTGGTTAAAAGTTAGTGTTGCTTTAGTTCTCTAATCTTTGCAAAAATTCTCCATTGGATTAGCTCTGTACTTTGGCTGATCATCCCTAACTAATTTTCATATGTTTTGATGTCAAGGCCTCCCAGTTTAGATTTGCAGCTCTGCAATACCCTAAATCTTCTGTTTATGGTATTTTGTATACATAACAAATATGATACAAACACAGGCCTCTGCAAATAGGAACCAGTTTAAATGGGGCCTTGGCTCTGTGGCTGTATAGCTAAACTCATACGCATGAACCACCCCAGCTGTCAGAATTTCGACTCTTCTTTAATCTAATAAATAGTCTTTGGGTGAAGCCCCCTAAATCGTTTTCTTTCTCCTTCCCACTAGCTATTGATGTCACCTATCTTCTTGAGGAAGGGGCAGGACGTCGGTTACGGAGAAGGACGCTTGGATTTGGAGATTTTGTTTCCAGGAAATAACATTTCTGACATGCCAGTTATAAGCACTCTGCCTTTTGCTGCTGTGAAGAGATGGACAGAAAATGGAGAGACAGTAAAGAAGGGAATCAAGCATTGTTGCCTATCCTATTTTTTACGGATCACAATGCATCCAAGGGGATTGCGTCTTCAAAGTTTACCTCTTCCAAGACAGTCATCTCTGCTCTGAGAAGGTGGAAGGAGCTCCAAAAGTTCTTACTCAAAGGAAGTTCCACCTTGAAACAAAAACAAGTTCTCCCGGTCTTCTTATTTAAGTGCAACATGCAAATTATTTTTATTTTTTATTGAACATAGGAGAAATAACCCATGCACTTAAATGCATCGAACATTAGAAAATCGTGGGTCGATAAATATTGCTTGCAGGCATTAGAATAAAACGGTTGGTACTAAACAGAGATGGACGGGGGAGGGAGGGTTTATTTTCTTTAATTTTCTCGTACATCGTGAATTATTGTTCTTCATAGCGGGATTTTGCTGCAGTGCTGAAATTAAAATGAAGAGAGGAAACTGGCATATAGGAGAACATGTAAAGCTGAGCGGTGTGCTCTGATGCTGCGCTTTAGACAGAGAGAACATTGGTGGAGAACTGCACTTTTGGTACCTTGGATATTGTGAAGCTCTGTGTAATTTATTCACAATGAAAGTACACTAACACACTCACAGTATTGGCTGCAGTCTGACAAAAGCAAGTTACAAATCTAGATCTTTTTCATGCTTCTTTTTTTTTTTCTTTCCTAAGTATCTCATCTAGAAATAGGAGGAGGCCTGTAGCGTGGTTTCGGATTATGTTTGCGCTTATGTCAAAGTGTTCTGTTATTATTTCTTACTTAGCCGTGAGGCAGTCAGCTTTGCCCCATGTTTTTAAGAAGCAAAGCGATTCACCAGCTTAAATAAATCAGGCAGGAGGAGGAGGAGGGATGGCACCGGCTTTAACTGTAACGCCTTATGCAGCCGCTGCCGTCTCTCACTGCCTTGCGTGCAAATGTGTGTCTGCCAGATTTTCTGAATATATATATATATATACCTTTTTGTCTTGTTTTGTTTTTTTTTTCTAAAAAAAACAGTAAAAAACAAAAAATAAGGGCTCGATGGCAATTAACCGTTGTAGGGGGGAAACAATACTTAACATGAAATGTATCTTGACAGTCATATTTTCTTATATTCTTTGAGAATTGCGGAGCAGTGTATACTGTATATTTTGACTTGCGTCTCTTTCCTTAAGTTTTTCTTTGTCTTCGGACTGATTGCCATGGAGAATGTTTAAAAAAAAAAAAAAAAAAAGAAGCGATATTTGATGAGATTTCCTTTCTTTTCCCTGTAATGTCCCGGTGTGATAAACTGACAGAAGTGATGAGAACCAGAGAGAACGTGGAACGTGAAGCTGTACAGTGCCAAGTTCTGTAAATATGCACACTTTACATTAACAAGTGTCTCCAAAAGCAATATCTTGAAAATGGATTTTGTTTATTATTGTACTGTACAGATCTCAGCCCTAAATGTATTATTATTATTATTATTATTTCTTCGCTTTGTATTACTATAATGAAGACACTTAAGCTCTGAGGAGAAATGTTTTTCGTAATTTCCAGAGATTCTCACCAATAGCAGTGCTGATGACATGAAATTTGAGTTGTTTGCCTATAAATTAAGTCCACCTGTAAAGTGCATGAGCAAGAAGAATGTCAGAAGGCATTGGGATGTGACAGTGGCTCTGCAACGACACCTTTTCGCCACTGAATTTTGTTAATAATATAACTTTTTTAAGGAGGAATCTGCTCCTTGTTTTTTTGCTGCAAAGTGTTGAACACTAAAAAAACAAACCAACATAAAAATGTTAAGATATTTTTAAATGCTGACAGAAAACAAAAGTAAAGCTGTCAGAAATGATATCATGCTATTATATATATAAATATATAAATAGATATAAATATATTTTTTGTTTTTCTTTCAAATAGGAAAACGGTTCCGTTTTGTGATAGCAGTCATTGTATGATGCTTGTACTTGTATTTGTGTGTTTTGTGTGATCCGTTTAGTTATTTTTAGACAATCACAAAATAAGATGCAAGCATTGTAAATGGCAAAACTGACGGACATTTTGTGATGTGTACAGTTTGTCAAAACAACAACGAAAAAAAAAGCAACGAAAAAACTTCCACTCGTTCAAAGTTTGTAATTACGATTCTTAAGTCATGAAAAAAAAATGTTGGTTTTTACTTTTTGTTTTATATTTGTTTTTGTTTGTTTGTTTTTTAATAAAAAGCACTACACTATTGTGAATTCTGCGTCTGTGGTTATCTCTCAGGATCATGGATGAGAACTGAGCAGCAGTCTGGAAAAATCTCCCCTTTTTTCAACACTTTGCTTTCCTTTCTTACCCTCTTCCTTCCACATTTCTGTACTCAAAGTATTATTTCTTATTTTTTCTACACTTAAGTCCTGTCTTGATTATTTTTCCCTTTATTTTACTTAATTTGTCTTTTTTTTTCACTTGTCTTCCACCTCTATCCCTTCTGTGTGCTTTTGTCCTACAAACTTTATCCTTTTTTCCCCACCCTATTTTGACCTTCCTTGCCTTTTGTCGCTTCGTTGTGTTCTTCTGTCTTTGTGCCCCTAATTCCTTCCTTTCTTTTGTGGAACCTCCTAATCCATCTTGTCTTTCTTATCCTTTAAGTCCATGACTTCTGTAGGTTTTTCCTTTTTCCAGGTTCCACATTAAATCCTGAGCACTAAAAAAAATGTTTGCCATGAATTTATTGTAAAGTTGAGCATTTTAGATCTAAAGTCTAGAAAGTTGTGGGATTTTAAAATTAAAATTTGTGAGTGACAATATCCATCCTTCCACACTCTGTTTATAATCTTTATTTTTATTTCTTTTTCTGTATTGAAAGCCTGCCCACTGTAATATGTATCACAAATTAAAGGGGACTTTTGATTCAATGACTGAACAGCTAATAAAGACCTTGGAAAGTAAAGGTAAAGGATTGTTACAGGAACCCTGGAGCAGATATCGATTACTGCCTTGCCCTCACTATGACATTGCTCCTGTCTGCCCTGGTGAAGAAAACATTATCTCAAACGTTGAAGCTCTTTTTCACTTTTCTATGTTCTATTTACCTATATTAAGTGTTTTTAAAAATTTTTGTAGTTAAATAAAATGTATGTTTATTAATCACATAATGTACTTAGACTTGTTCTGGAATTGTAAAAAAGAAAAAAAAAAACTCAAATACAGGTGCAAAATGTGAATATTGAATCATGTAATGTATTTTAATTAGTGATTCATACGATTATAGACTGAATTAATTCCTACATTATTATTCAAATCTTTTTTAAATATGTTTTAAGTACACATATTCAATCCTGGACCAGAGAAGGAAAATCTGACCCCGAATCTTTTTCTCATTAAGTCGCTAGTGATTCAGTTGCGCTAAACGTTAATCTCGCGATAGACCTTGGAACTATGACTCGGTTGCCTTGGTAACAACTTACACAGAAGTAAAGCCAATAAACCGTTGTTTTAACTCGAATTTTGGCTAAATTGAACAATTTCCCCAGAAATAATTTGGTTCGATTAAACAACATAATGTCTAGAAAAAAAGGACTGAGAGATAAATTCAACCAAGAAGCTGAAGGGTCGAAAAACGCAGGTTAGCTAGAAAATAACGTAGTGATTTAGTTTTTAAGTAGCGCTGACAAGCTAACACAAATTTAGCTACCATAACTGTCTCTTAGAAACGTTTAAATCATGTTTCAATTAACAATGTAATATGAATTGTGTTACGGATTTTCAGTTAAAACTTATTGTTTATGGAAATACTTTTTAAATGCTGTTATCATTAGATTATAATGATGTTAAATAATTAAATTCAGCCGGCTGCTTAATCCCTGCCTGTACCCTGTACCAAATCTGATTTATGATATATATATATATATATATATATATCGATCTGTCAATCTATCTATATAAACTAATTATATATCTATATATCATCACATGTCGTTGTGTTATTCCACAGGTTCCAATGAGTTGTCAGCAATTCTGACTTTTGGTAAGCAGTGAATCCCCTCAGTTCACACATTGGTATAAAATTTGTATAAAATTTATTCCCAGATTAATGGTAATCCAAAAATGCAACAGATACCTATCAGTGCACTGGAAACGTGGAGGTCGACTTTCCTGCGCTTTGTGCTCTCCTGAACATAAAGGAAATCTTAGCTGTCAGGACCAAACATCCACACTCCACCACTGATAAAAATGAAGGCGGTGTTCGTAAGTATTAGGCTTCTTGTGTTCTTAGGAAAACAGATATAAACCCTACCAAATGTGTTTTTAATTCCTCAAACCACAACCTTCGTTGTGCTTGACGTGGATTTCATATGATGACAAATTAGTGAAAAATTGTGAAGGAGAGGGAAAATGATGTTTGATTTAAAAAAATTCTGCTTGCAGGTTTATCATGGATTTGTATTTTACCCCCTAATGCCTTAATCAGATTTACAGCTAATCTGAAAATTGAATCAACCTGTGGATAATCTAATCACAAAATCAAATCTGAACAAACCACCCCCAAGGTGACAGCATCATGATATGGACAGAAGAGACAAGAAAGAGACAGAGTTGGATGGTGCTAAATGCAGGGCAGTCCTTGAAAACAAAAAAGAAAACATAACAATAAAGTTTCTAAAGGCTCCATATAACTGGAAAAATGGAAAACCTTATAGTAGGACGGCAACCATTAAAACACAGCTATAGCTACATTTGAGAGGTTTTGAACAGAGAATATTTACAAGCCATAAATCTTGTACATATTCTTTAGCGATACTGAAATGGCTGAAAATGAGTCTGCGTGTGTAAAATATTTTGAAAACCATACCAAGTTAGTTCATTTATAAACCACCAATTAAAAACAGCACATCTCAAAGTGCTTTACAGTGTCAATTCAGTGATTTCATTCAGTTTGTTTCTATCAAAGGAAACCAAGCAGGTCGCTTTGAGCCAAACAAGGTCTTACTTTTAAAACACTACATTACATTAATCTATCACATTAATTCCTCATAAAATACACATCTAAATGTTTAAATGATATGATTAAATAATCCAAAATAATGAAAAAGTCCTGGTATGATACTTGTGCTGGATATTTCTCTGTGAAACTTAATTTTCGTGCTGCTATTTTCTGAGGATCAAAATAATGTTACCTACAGAGGACGACCTTCCAGAGATGAAGACCTTAAATATCTGGTCTAAGCCGTGTTTAAACATTGAGCTGGAAAACGAAGACCCCCTTAGTGCCAAGAGGATGTGGATTTCTGGTAAGAAGCAAACAGAACTAAACCTGATTCAAGAACTAAATAAGTTATTTAAATTTATGTGATTTGGTGATGATTAGACACTGCATCCTATGCCGAAGGACTTTGTTTCTGACTGATTACCTCTTATGGCATATAATAGATCATTACTTCCTATTATACCAAAAACGTCTATTTATCTGAGTAGTCTCCAACTCACAAACCTCATTTCTAGGCTAAACATAAAGCATTTGGCTTGAAATAAAATAAAAAACATAGAGATTTCTTTTCTATAACATGTAGAATTATATATTGATGTCCTGGTCTTGAAGGTATCACTGAAGCGACAGTGCACCTTTTTCTTATAAAAAATATGCAAATTAAACAGAGCCACAGATACTCTGTTAAAAACGTAAACTTTTTCTTATTTTGTCACTTTACAAACATAAACATCAATGTAATACAGAATAATACATAATAACCTCTAGTCATTTCTATCTGACACAAATTACACAAAGCAACTATGAATTTCAAGTGGAAGACTTTCTTAATTTATTTATAAAGTTTGCAGCCACCATGTTTCCTAGTGGAGATGGTGCATAGAGGCTTTTTTTTTTTTTTTTTTGCTACTGAAGGAGTTTTGCTTTAAGGCCAAGAAGTTCACATTAGGTCTGACCAGAGTGTATTTTTTACACTACTGTGTCCATCGTTTGGTTTGAATATGAGCCTGTCAGGAAGGGGCAAAGAGGAGGACACAGGAAAAGGAGTCTTTTTATGACAATCATAGGGATGAGATGGCGGCAAATGGAAGACCTTAAAGGGATTGTCTGGAAGAAAAATAAAAAACAATCTTTCTGTTAAAGCAGTATTGAAGAATTTACCCTTTATTACTGTTTTGTTGTTGTTGTGGAAAATAAAAGGACCACCCCAGTAATGGGCCTATATCCAACTCACTTAATCTCGCATTATTCACAGATTTTACTCTTTCAAAAAAGCAATCTAAATACAAGTTATCAAATGAATCCCAAAATATAAGCAGGTTCTATAGACTGCGGTAACCGTAAGATTTGTGCTTGATATGCAGGATGTAAGGTAAGTGAGCAGACCTACAGAGCCATGCAGAAGATGCTCCCCTCCATGAACCACCTTCAAAGCCTTCAGTGAGTAATGAGCAGACAGAGAGGCGCTCTCTTGTTACAGCAAACAGCTGCTGCTGTCTGGTTGTTATTTGCTTTTTCTATCTTGTCCTCTATGCTGCAGGTTTTGGCAGGCTGGACTCACCGATCCGATGGTGATTTCCCTCACTAACACGACATCTCTGTGCTCCAACCTGAGGTGAGTGGATTCTGTGACATTGAAACTGTGAAAACATTGCTTTAATTTGCACCTAGCAGGAGACAAGTCAGGAGTATTTTTGGATTTGGAAGTAAATGTGCTGTGGAATATGTAGAATATGAATTGCTTATCCAGCTTGTTAACTCTTCGCCATGGTAGAGAGGTGTCACTGGAAGGCAATCCTCTCCCAAACCTGAGCTTCCACCATCTGCTCTCTGAAGACAGCAAGTGAGTCCAGCAATCCAGCACTAATAACCCAGTTTTTTTTTTTTGTGCATAAGGATGTCTAAATTCATGTCACGTTTCTCTGGTCAAGATTCACCCAGGTGTCCTTGCGGAATAATCGGATCGGAGATGAAGGCGCCCGCCTGATAGGTTCGGCTCTCTCCACCATTAAATCGGCTAATAAAAATCTTCTCTGGCTCAACCTGGCATTCAACAATATTGGGGATGAGGGTGCTGCACATATTGCAAAGGTATAATTCAGAGCTAAACCGTGTTCTCCCTGCATGTTCCCATCAGAGCTGCTGATACATTTTCAGCTTGTTTTCCCTCTCAGGGCCTGAGGCTGAATCGTACTTTACTCTTTATATCTCTGTGCAAAAATCAGATTGGAGACCTTGGAGCTGCCCATCTGGCTGAGGTATCCGTTTACCTTAAAGACTTTAAGTGGCAGATAATGCATTTAAATTTACAGTTAAAATTTCTTAATCAAATTCTACTTGGTGGACTAGATATTATACAATTTAATAACCCCCCAGAGCTAAGCATTTCCATTTTTAGATAATCGGGGAGTTTTCTCTCACACATGAGGAAGTGGAAAGAAGAAAACTCCTGTTTCAGAGAATACAGGCTGTAAGTAACATTTTGTGTTTTCTAACTTAAAGAAGTTCAATCAAATAATTTATTTCTCCAACTTAAAAAGAAAGATTTTTAAACATCTTATTTAAATAGATTTATTGCTTAAAAAAAAAAAAAAAAAAA
>NW_015150544.1:908921-924334 GCF_000732505.1 Cyprinodon variegatus
TAAACAACTTTATTTAGTTCCATAATTGCTTTAAAAAAGTTAAACCTGTATGTTATATTAATTTATTCCACATGGACTGATTATTTTTAATAGTTTCTTTTCATTTATAACTTCAATACTAAACCTTTTTACAATATTCTAATTTTCTGAGAAACTGAATTTGTGTTTTTTTTTAATTTGTTTTCTTTTTTTCCATGTTTTTTTTATAATCATCTAAATAAGAAGAAATAAACACTGGAAATATATCAGTCTGTGTAATGAATGAATACAATATACAAGTTTCCCTTTTTGATTTGAATACTTCAAATAATCCACTTTTTCATGATCTTCTAATAACATGACCAGCTGCTGTATATAGATTAGTGACACATGGACTGATCTTCAGCCTCTTCCTCTGTTAAAGGATGATGATTTTCCATATATAGCTAATAAAAACACATTTGGAGAGAATATTTCATCAGCCAAAAAAATTATGTTCAGGTGATTATTTAAAACATTACATTATTTTCCTTCCATTTTTGGTGG
Organism: Cyprinodon variegatus; assembly: GCF_000732505.1. Taxonomy (NCBI): domain Eukaryota; kingdom Metazoa; phylum Chordata; class Actinopteri; order Cyprinodontiformes; family Cyprinodontidae; genus Cyprinodon; species Cyprinodon variegatus. The sequence goes on from NW_015150544.1 coordinate 909,447, forward strand.
AAAACCACATAAAAAAAAAGAGGTTTCTGATTGCAACATCACATACTTTTGAAGGGGATTTTAGGGAATAAAAACAATTATACATTTATTAAGTTTGTATCGGATGTGTTAAACCTCTTGTTTTTGCTATATTCACAGTCTGCTCCTAGGGCTGATCTTGAGCAACTGTCTTCAAGCCAGCTTTCCCCAGAACACCCTGCCTCACACAAAAAGTCGAGGAAGAGCACGTCTCAAAAAGAGGTAAAATACTAAATAAGGATCACTGTTGTCTGAAATGATCTAATCCTTTGCCAATATTCTGATCAGCAGAAATCTGCCATGAAAGATGGAAAAACTGCAGCAGTCAAGGAAAAGCCTCACAAGAAAGGTGATCGTCAGTGATGTATTTCACAAGGTGTCCTAGAGCAGTATTTGGTTTCTAATTGATGTTGTTTCAAAACGCTTCCAGCCTCTGATAAAAAGGAAGCTCGCAGCCGGAGTGTAACTAACGGAGGCAGAGAGAAACTGTTACCTGCTCTTGAGGTGCTTAAAAAAACTTTACCACATATTAACATCCTCCATACTCATACATAGAGGTGTCAAGTAACAAAGTACAAATACTTTGTTACCTTAAGTAGAAATTTTGGCTTTCTATACTTTACCGGAGTAATTTTTTTAGACAACTTTTACTTCTACTCCTTACAATTTTTTTGCAATTATCTCTACTTTCTACTCCTTACTTTTTAAAGAATGACTCATTAGTTTTTTTTTTTCTTCATTTAAGCTAATGTTCATTATGGCCTGTTGATATTTAAAAATAATTTGGATCATCCAGATAATTTATGTCTTTGTGGTTCGACTCGGTACTGCATCATTTTTTTTGTTGACCACAAACTAAAACAAATCATTTTTCAAGATGATGCTGAGTTAAATTTGACACTGTTAACATTAGTTATAGTATAAGGAGTATAGGGAAGTTATCATCCAGTATTGTAGAGAAATATATTCCTTTAATAGGGTAGTGCAGTAACCAGTATAAAGCTTAAAGGATCTGACCTTAATTTTCTTACCAGCATTACTTTTATACTTTAAGTAGTTTTAAAAATTATACTTTTACACTTTTATGGATACTGCATACTTCTAAGTTCTACAAAACATGTTTTTAAACAGTAGGATTTCTACTTGAGTAATAAACATTAATACTTTTGACACCTCTGCACATAAAGTATATAAAGTATACATAAGTATATATAAAAATTTGGTCACACAATATGGGTTCTTTTTTTTCTCTTACAGGATAAATCTGTTTCCAACCTGAGTGAGGTTTGGCTTTTCAATATCTTATGGAAACATCAGTTTAATTGATGCATCTGAGTGGAACTAACCGTCTCTGTCTGTACAAACAGGCAGAAACCATGGAGACAGGAACCCCCCTGCTGGACCCTTCAGTGTATCACAAGGATGGAAAGCTCTTCCTGCCTGGAAACACGACGCTCGAATCCCTCAATCTTTCAGGTCTGTGTACATGTTCAAAAATATCTCATATTAACAATGTTTATATCTATAGACAGTTGCTATACCCTGATTTTTTTAAACCCCTACCTCCTGTTTAATTTGTACATTACAGAATATTTAAGGTGCTTCTTGATTTGCAATGTGTTTTTGATAGATTTATGAAAAATCGATCATAAAAGTCAATGATGCAATACAAAATGGATAATTCTTTATTTAGGAAACAAAATTACAGAGAAGTCTCTACCCCTGTTCCTGGCATCTCTGGAAAAGCAGCAGGAAGTTGGAGGGAACCTGTGGCGTCTTTGTCTACAGGTATGTTTTTACAACTATCTTAGGGGCAACAACTGCTTTTGGTCTGTAGGCGTCTGTGCACAGACCTCGAAAGATGAACATGGAGCTGCACCCAACAGGGAACAGGGAACAAAAACAAATGAAATGCACCTTGGTGGGAAAATAACAATTCCAAAACTTCACATTGTTGCCTGTTTGCTGCGTTTTTTGGTTGAGATGATGCACCAGCAGCAGGATACAGAACCATACACCAATGACACTGAATCTAACATTGTGGCTGCATTTTTGTTCTGTGGAAGGAAGCCAGAGTGCCTGGAGAAAACATGTGCATGCACTTGGAGAACATGCATATTCTATATGGAGCAACAGAAAATAAAGGCTTTTCTTTTGGATAGGTTCTTTGAATGTGGGCAATTGGGACTTTTTGCTGCGGCATCAGTTTTAGACTAAATTTGTTGTTATTGTTATTTTTTCTCTCTTACAGTTGATGGGAGAGAAAGACATCATTAAAAACTTTGACATACTAAGAAGACAGTTATTAATTCAGAGCTTAATTAGGAAGTCTAGACTCCATTCAGCCAACCATTTTATTTGCAATCTGGCTGATTCATTTACAACCTTATTCACTGAACACCATTTCTTATTAAACTGGAACATTTTGGTAAAAATTAGGTTTAGACTTCCAGAAAATTAGGAAAAATTAGGAAACATAAAGAAAAAAATGTAGCCTGATTAAATTTTGATTTAATTATTTTACTGTAATAACTAATGGAAGCATGAGAAGCATGAGAAAACATGTCAACCTCTTCTATAAGAATTATTGGTGGGTAGCAGCCAAGTTGTTAAGCTCCAGGGTTAAATTTGATATTTGCATTCTTTGTCTTCTTTGGCTCTGCAGTCAGATGAATGAGGTGTGAACTGACATATCCTTGGGAAGAGAAGATTGTTTCTTTTTGTCAGGTTTTACACCAACAATAACTGGATAGCTAAGAATATATGCCTGTGTAACAAAGAGGATTCCCTATGTAAAAAAATGACCTATTCTTGTAATCTACTTGTACTGCTATTTTTTATTTAAATTGATTTTCTCTCCATGTTTTTAAAACAAAGCTAAATAAAACGTGGGGGTGGGGGAGTGATGGGTTTACTTAAAGGTGTGTGTTTAGTTAGACTGATGTTTAGAAACAGGGTTGTGTATTTGATTTCAATAAAAAAAAGATTGTGTTTGACTAGAGCTAATAATCTGACATTGTTCAAGATTGGACTGGGCCAAACAGGAATCAGAACTGCTGTCAGTAAACCTATAGAACAACATTAATTCTCAGGAAAAAAAGATATTAAACTATAGTTTGGATTTGAACATATTCAGGAGAAGATATATCCACATTCTGAAAGATCGACGTACTTAGAGGCTTAAATAGTAGATAGTAAAGATTGTCGGGACAAAGTGGTTTGAACAGATGATAGCTCAGCAAGAGTCACAGGCAAGGGTCTAGTTGTATTTTATTTTTTAAATTATCCTTATATTTTCTGCTTTAGTGTTGCATTCTTCAATAAATCTCTATATCATTTGTTTCCCCAAATTTCAGATGTTATTTACAATAATCCGGATATTTAACCATGTCAGCATAATATCTACTGGAAAAAAGTTAATAGAGTTTACAAAGGTATCACTAAAATGCAACTTTTAGGTTTTGTTTCTTGTCCTAATATTTTAAAGAAATAAACCGTATTGATGTTTTGTCACCCAATGTAAATCTTTTTAGCTGCAGTTTCTTTTTTCTGATGACTTCTCTTTATTTATTGTATTGTTTAAATTGCATAATAATCAGGATAACCTTTATGCAAATTAAACAATGAACTTGATGTATTAGAAAGAAATAAACTCATTAGTTTTCAGTTTGACTAAATACAGCAGGTAAAATAAGTATCTAATTAATTTGCCAGCATTTTTCTCAGTAAATATATTTCTAGAGGGGCTATTGACAAGACATTTTCTCCAGATGTCAGAAACAATCCCTGCAATCCCTCAGCAGAAGACTGCTCTTTGATGCACCACAGAGCGCCACAGGAAATCATTCCTGCCTGTGGTCATCAATCTCTACAGTATAACGCCTCCCTAAAGTGATTCAGACACCCCCCTTCTGTAATTTATTTATGCACTATTTTTGCACGTCACTATCACTTTACTTGGATTTAGTTTTACATATGCATATATATATATATACATATATATATATATATATATATATATATATATATAGATATATACAGAAGAGCTTTATGTGTATATGTTTTTATCTTTATTATCTTGTGTGGTTGGTTGTGTATATAAAACTGTAACTGAAGCGTGTAACAAAAGTAATTTCCCTCTGGGATTATTAAGGTATTTCTGATTCTGATTCTGAATCCACACAAAGAAAGAAATAAAACCATGGAGGTCCAGAAATTAAGTTATGTGTAATAAAGCGAAATTGCATAGGGAACAAGTATTGAACACATAAATAAATGTAAAAGCTTGTTGCTCCACAACATTTACACAATCTGTGAAATATTTGGGGAATAGAGTCGGGTCAGACGAGACCAAAATTGAACTCTTTGGATGCCTAAATACTCATGTTTGGTGGTCAAAGCACTGCACATCACCCCCAAAAAACATACCAAGAGGGAAGTTTAGAGGTGGGAACATTGTGGTGTGGGCTGTTTTTCGGCATAAGGTACTGGCAAACTTAAAATAATTGAAGAATGGAAAAAATGTACAGAGAAATTCTTGATAAAAATGTGCTTGCATCTACCAGGATGATGAAGAGGAAACCTAGATGGACATTTCAGCAAAACAATGACCACCAAATACACAGCCAAGGAAACTCTCAACTGGTATCAGAGACAGAAAATAAAGCTTCTAGAATGGCCCAGCCAATCATCTGACTTGAATCCAATAGAAAATCTATGTAAATAACTAAAGATCAGGGTTCATAGAAGAGAACCACGAAACCGGAGGCATCTTGAAGCTTTCATTGCCAACAAAGGCTTTTGTACAAACTATTCAATACATTTCAGTAAGTGTGTTCAATACTGGACGTTTTCCCTTTGCCATTTCACTTGATTAAACATAACTTAATTTCTAGACATCTATGGTTTGATTTATGGATTGCATGGATTGTTTCCCACATCTGGTGAAAATCTCATGTCAATAGCAACTCTATAAATATTTTCAATACTTATTTTACCCGCAGCATACTTTATTAATTCTAGATACAATAAAGACAATTACGTATCTTAAATGAATAAGCTATATTAAACAATGAAATGACTATGAATCATTTAGGGTTTATTTAATAGGTGTGTGCTATAATATTCTAATAAAAGTAAATGGTAATTTTTTATGTAAAAGAATTGCATAAATTTTAACATTTGGTTGAAATATTCTTGTACTACCTAATGAATATGTACTTTTTGTAATTTTTGATATCTCTCAATTTCTCCTTTAGGGAAACCTCTTCCCTACAGACTCACAGTGTTACACCCAGATAAAAGAAATGGTGGCCCTCAAAAATCCTCTGGCCAAAAGTGGATCAACTGTTTGAAGAGGAGGGAAAATCTGATATAGAAGAAGAAAATTGACTTTGTTGTCTTATAAAATAAGAGGCAATAGGAATGTTTTTTTTTTTTTTTTTTTACCACAGTTAAACTTACTAAAAGTAGAGAAACCTTTGACTTTCTGCCAAATATTTAATTTAATTCAACCTGTTTAGTTTGATGCTTAACTCTCAATACGTGGCTTTAAAATAAAAGCATCAAATAAGAAATTGTTTTGACCATTTTTCCCTAACTTTCTATATTCGTCATAACTGTAGGAAAGTAAGCATGATGATATATGTATCTCATAGAAACTGGGATCAATTTGAAATGATTTAGCTTTTCTTTAACCTGCTCATTGAGGTCAAATCAAGTTTAAACAATTTAGTGGAAAAATATATGCACAATATGTTATATGTGTAAAAATTATAATTTTGTTAGGAAGGTATAGCATTTTTATTTTATTTTAAAACAATTCCATCCATCCATACTCTGTCACGCTTATCCCTGCTGAGGGGCAGGGATGCTGGTGCCTATCCCCAGCAGTCTATGGGGTTTTCTGTGTCTTAAAGGGAGTGTACACTTGCAAATGTGACCACCAGGCCTAGGTTTTCACTCCACTGCACTCCATCACCCCACATAACAACCACATCCAGTCCCTGACTGATTAATGCAACACAAAATTACATATTGTTGTTCTGTTGATTCTTTATGTGGAGTTAATGATATATATATATTTATATTCTGTATATTAGTCAATATAAGTAGCTTTTTAAAAAGTAAATAATGCTTACAGTAAAATAATACAACAACCAAACAAATATTGCGAAATAGGGTGTTTTTTTTTTTTTTTTAGATTTCCTAGCCTTTTTCCATTTTTTTTTTTTTTTTTTGCATTCTATTTGTTAATTATATTTTTATTTAAAGGAATTATACAGATTTAAAAGGGATCAAAGAATGGGGAGCTATCAATTAAATTTAAAGTTATAGAGAATGCATCCAATGACCAAATATCCAATGACCAAAATACATTAAAGTTTATTTGTTGTTTATTTGTTTTAAAGAAATAATACATTTATCTTGTTATTTTTTTAATTGAAATTAAGTTTAGAAACTGGTCCAAAGTAGAGAGAAACACTTTAAGGCACAAAACAACCATTTTCTCTCATTTTCCAGTAAAATAAAGTTAAACTTACATTTTTGACCTCACCAATATGGCCGCCATGTTTCTAAGATATCGTCACATCCGGCTTGCGCTCAGAAGAGACGCCGATATGAACCCCTTGCTTCCGGTAATACCTCCTTTTCGGCAGCGGCTATTTACTCGCCAACATGCCAGTGAGTATCAGGAGGCGGTTAAATCATGTAATACGTACTTTAGACCGACGTTAGAGAGATGATACCGGGTTGAAGAGCTTTATAAGAATTTATCGCTTTCATTGATACCAGTTCGAGCTAGTTTGGTGTGGTAAAAGATGCTGTTTTTGTAGTTATAGTGGAGACCTCGAGCGCGTTTTATCACAAGATGGCTGCGCTCACAGCAAACATGGAGACAGTTTAGCAAGCGGTTGAAAACGGAGGCACGAGGAACACTTTCACGATTCGGTCTAAATCTTTGTTGGGTTAACAGTAACTTTACCTTCCGGTTAGTTATAGCAACATCGCAGATATTAATGAAAACACGCAGGCTGTTGTCAAACGTAGTAAAGTAGGCCTTGACGTGGGCCTGAGCGGGGCGATGCTAAAACAGCCATACATGTGAATCGGCCTTTTCTATTTTAGCTGAATAAGGCATCTGTTTCATAGTTATTCACTTACATCTAATCTTTTACAGTAGATGGCGGGCTATCACACTCGGTTTTCTTTACATTAAAAAAAAAAAAATCATTTTTATGCCGTTACTTAACGTCTGAATGTTTCCCGTTTTGTAATACAGCTCGCAAAAGACTTGTTGCACCCATCCCCTGAGGAGGAGAAAAGAAGGCACAAGAAGAAGCGGCTCGTTCAGAGTCCAAACTCTTACTTTATGGATGTCAAATGTCCAGGTAGGTTTCTGTCTTAGTTTTTCAGTTTCGTTAAAACTCCCAGACTAGCACTATGAAACTGATGGCGGTCCTTTCTCTGCAGGATGCTACAAGATCACGACGGTGTTCAGCCATGCACAGACAGTCGTGCTGTGCGTGGGCTGTTCCACGGTCCTGTGTCAGCCCACTGGAGGCAAAGCACGTCTCACAGAGGGTCAGTATCTGATAAACATGGGTTATAAAAGTATTAAAAAGTACAGAACTTAGACATTGAGAAGTACCCACTCCTATGGAGTAATTGTCTAAGGAGGAAGATCATTGACCTATATCCTACCTTAATTTAAACTGTAAATCAGTTTTAGTAAATATTAAGCGCATGTTAAGGGATGCTCAATTAAAGTTTAATAATGGAAATAGGCTGGGGGCTGACTTATAAACTTCAGCTTTCTATACATTCTGGAATGGGTTGATACTCTATTTGAATATACTTCAGTTATTTGGAAAAACATGGGGATCTAAAAAATATTTCCATATGATTTCCTATATTCATTCTCGTTAATCTGCTTACCCCTATATTTTTATAATAGCTACTGAAAATATTTGCCATATATTCCTAGTAAACCTTTGTCATACTCATGGGGCTCAAAAGGCCTGAGGGTATGTAAAATTTTAGTTTGATCAAAAACTTTCTTTTTTTTTAAGTGGATGGATTATTTGACTCTTTTAGATGTAGTTCTGCCGCACTGCTAAGTGACTGGACTTCCTACTCCATGGTTTTCCAATCTCATTCCAGTGCTAGATTAACCTCTCCTAGCAGAAGGGGTGAGCTTCCTCCATGGCTTCCTCCTTTCGAAGGCAGAGAACAAACAATATCTTTGATCGCTTTAGATATCTTGTGTTTGTCAAATTTGGAAAAATGCAGAAATATTCTATTTAAAGCATGTGCTCAGCAGCTATGTGCCAAACTATAGCTGTGTTCTGACTGCAGTGTTTCTGCTTAGTGAGGCTTCTGTCAGCTGTAGAATAACAGGCTGTTTCCTCCTGCAGGGTGCTCATTCAGAAGGAAGCAGCACTAACCGTCTCCCTGTAGCTGGAGGGGAGAGGAGGGGATGGACTGGTTGATGCAAGAGTCTCCTGCCTCCGAGAAGACTGCGACGGCGGAGCCTGTGGTCCCGATTTGAAACAAGACCGGGCGATTTGACAGGACAGCAGATGCTTTCTCTGCTCATGTTGACCAAATGTTTGCTTTGGCTGCACCCTCCAACCCCGTCTCTCTAAATAAAATGTTTTGGCTAAAGAAATGGATTCATATCTGGTTCTTATTGCAGTTTGTACTTCATGTTGATATGAATAAATGAATAAAGTTTTCATTTATTTTCTTGGATTGGAATAGGAGTCATCGTTTCAGTGCTAAGGGACCTCTTTGCTTTTGCAAAATCAAATTTGTCCAGAGTGATACATTTTAAAATATGCACTTGTATATTTCCAGATTTTAGTCAAATGATCCTCAAATGGTGAAGGAAAAGTGAGCCCCTTCCATAAGTATGAATAAACTATAGTTGAAGATTAAATTCTAAGTCATGAACTACAGTTTCCATCTGTTTGAGATATTGAACATGCAGAAAAACTAAAATCTTTTATTACATTTGTAATTGAAGCTCCTGTGGTTCTGTCTGTAATATACAACTTCAAATTTTTGCATTAATTTCACAGGTGTCTAAATTTATTACAGTAATTTGTAAGGAGATAACGGACATTATTTACAAGTTTAGTTTCCTTGAAAGCTTCAGAATTGCACAAATGCAAAATTAAAATTACAAGTACTGTGCCGTATATGTAAGAATAACTTGTCTGAGTTACTCTATTGCTTGCAATTTGGCTTTGAGGAGATCAACCTGGAGTTCTAGGTTGTTCAGGCAGCTTTGTGGTCTCTGGGCATGCATTTCTTTGATTTTTTTTCCTCCCCAGTTCACTATTTTGGTTAATGTCAGGCCTACATTACATGCACTAATACCATACCTATTTTTGCAGGTTATTGATGCATTGGATAGTTTGAGCAGGTGCCAAGTTCAGCTTGGAAAATGAAAGCATCCGTGCAAAGCTTGCTGTCAGGAAAAAATGAACTCTTAAAAATTCTGGACTAGAGGGCTGTATTGGATGAAAACACAGTGGACAACATGACCTGTCATCACTGAATGGAAAGTTCACACTGCCTCAAGAGAGACTGATGATTTACATCTCTACATGCACTTAGCTTGATTGATAAAAGGGCAAAATCAAACCCCAGTCCAGAGGAGAACACACTTCCGTCTTCCACTAAGCTTTCCATTCATATATTTACATATAAGTAACAGTAAGCCTCTTCATCAGTGACCTTCAGGGACTTATCATCCTTCTAGAGGTGTCTGTGACAGTTAAGCCCACAGTCTCGCTCGTTTCTTATTTATATATATTCCTGAAGTATTGTATTTTGCCTCTTCATTGATCTAACATGTCAACTTGGTGAATTGAATTTGCGACAAAAACTTCAAGGTAGATTAATTAATTTGTTCAGAGCTGATCTAAAAACTGAGGAAGAGGAATTTTCAAAACAATCTAAATTGGAAGCAAACATCTAGATAATGTTTCTGACTTTAAGAACATGCTGATAAAAAAAAAAACCCAACAAGGTTAATCTATTTTCTTCAACATCATAAAAGCTGACTTACGTATAAATAAATTAAAGAAATTACTCTGATAAAGTGTAAAATGTGTATTAATTTTACCGTGTCTTTACAAAATAATTTTGAATGTTTTGTGCTTTTATAGCAATACCACACAGTTTAAATATTTATAATGTTTATTGCGCAGTGACAGAAAAATGTGTTTACAGATGAAGCTCCTTAAAGACGAGGAAGAACAGTTCTATAAAACAAGCAGGTTGCTTTAAAACATTAAAATTACATTAAAACTGGAGAAACCATCCAAAGGGTGACAGTAATTTCTTACCAGGTCAACTGTAAAATTTGACTAAAGTAGGATCCGTAAGACTTAAATATTCTGATTAAGGTTTGATTTTCTTTGTTAATCCAGGAGAAAGGTCTTGAAAAAAAGCCATTTAGGACAAATTTCTACTCATGATTGTGTTTCTGCTACATGTTTTTCTTTTTAAATATAGTTTTATGAACATCAGCACAAAGTTCACTTCATAATCACGGAACTGATCCCACCTGAGCCAGGAAAACTGTCCAAGAATGGTCACCATAGCTCAGAAAAAAAAAAAAAAAGCACTGGAGACAGCCCTCTGCTCCTCACCCCTCTGCCCCGCTGGCACACTCGCTCTTCTCCTCCCTCTCCCTCAGCAGGTGGCGGATGGAAGAGTTCTGTGTGGACAGAGTGCTGGATAGGAGCGGCATCAGGCTCCTGAAGCCCTCCCTCAGCTCCTCTACGTTCTTAACCAGGCTGTTGATGTGCGAATCCAGCTCCCCCCTGCAGCCCTGCACCTCTGCCAGAACATCGTACATCAGACTTTGCATCTGTGTGCAAATTTGGTGGAGATAGAGGGAAGACAAAAAGGACTTATACCAACGTTCAATTGAGCACTTTTCTTTTCAGGGAGGTACAGTTGCAGATAAAATGATTTAATCCATGCTGAAAAATTGGGTTTGTTTGCAAAATGCATGAAGGCTGACTGAGAAAGTCTGTTGTCATAATTGTAGCCTAGTCCTGTTTAAAACAACCCAGACATCGCATCCATTGCATATGTCTTCTGTAAGGTTATTGGTATCAAATTGGGGTCAGCATCTGGTTGTGTTCCCGTGCACATCCTGTTAGATCATCCAGCTTAGTGTAAGGGAGTTTGGTTTGACTCCTGACATTTTAGTACAAACCCCTCAAGATTTTTAACGCAACATTAACTGTGCTAAGGCCTCTGAATGCCTGCTAACTGGGAAAAAAAAAGTGTTCTCAAGGTATTAACAAAGAGAGCAATGTTTTACTTGAGAGGTATAGTCTATAAATCATACTATCTGTTCAGATGCGGTTAGTTTTTCCAGTTAAGGATAATGACCTTTTATGTGGTTTAATCAAACATAATTTCAATAAACTCAAGTTTCTTTTCTTAGGCCCAATCCATAACCGGCCCCTAAGCATAATCCTGATTGCTAACCCTTCGTTTGCCCTTTCAGGCGATGGTCCGCCACATTAAGTGCCATCCCAAACCCTTTAGTTGTTAGGGTGAGTGGACAGTTCAATGCTTAAATAGCGATACTGCATTAAGGGCAGGCTCTTTGGAATTTTGCAGCAAGTGTAAAAGCGGCTCGATGGCAGAGAAAACACGTGCATTAAAATGTCCCGATTTACTGCATCTTCATCACACAGAAACATCTCAAGTGAGAAAGAAATGCATTTAATTCCAAAATGGAAGGTCCTCTTTTACGGTAAGTAGGAGAAAGGGACAGATGTTATATTCTATGTCACACTGTGCAACAGAGCTACAGCCACACACATGGTGTCACTGTGTTGCCTTAGCAACAACTCATTTCTTTTTCCATATGAGGCAAGAAGCCTTCCCGTTCTCGTTTATACTCCCCCACCTTTAATCAAGGTGCCTTCCACAGCTGCGAGTGTGACTTTATTGCGAGTGAGACTTGATAGTGAAGTGTTAGTGCTTAGGGAGCGGTTTGGGATTCAGCCATAAAGATACAGTCAGAATGATTTCCAGATTCCTAAGGACATAGGGGTTTAAGAGTTCTATTTGGTGATGGGTTTGGAAGTCCTAATTGTTATTGTTTGATTTCTTGACTATGGGTTGCATGCTTTTATATTTAGCTCACAAACCAATTTCTCTTAGGCGGCTAAATAATTTCAGGTGCAACTGTACATGATGCCTTCACTTGCCTCTCTCACCTTGCAGAGGTCAACCAGTGAGTTTCCCTGATCTGCAAGAATCCTCTTTTCCATCTTCACTCTCCGTAGCCTAAAGAGGGAAAGACAATCACCACTCATCAGGAGAAATGGAAATCTGAAAAGCTTGCATTCATTTTGGTTCAGTCGCCTTTCTATTACTTCTACATAACATCCAAAGAAGCCAGTTGCCTTCCAAAGTCATTTGATTAGTGAAAAGTTTCTAATTGCATCTAATTTGATCTCAGCATAAATCCAGCTGTTCTCTGAAGGCCTCAGAGATTGATTCAGACAACATTAAAGAACAAACCATCTCACAAAGACTAAGGAACAGAGCAGATCTACCTTCAGGTCAATCATAAAACTGTGGAGTTTAAGTTTCAGCGTTTAATATTTCATAGAGCTCTATTTAAGGTGAGTATAGTAAAAGTAAAAAGCGCAAACCCCCTTAATTAAAATGAGTGGCTGGGCAAGTAGAGCCTTAATGATAAGGCCAATGCTAACTCTGGATGAGTTACACAGATTTAAAGCTCAGGTGGGAGGATCTGTCAACAGGCCAAAAATTAGTTGTTCACAAAAAATGTTGTGCCTCAAATGATTGCATTTCCTGCCCAGCAGCCTCAAAGGGCTGGAGAGTCCTGTTGATCAGACAATAATTAAGTCAGGTGTGTGGAAGTTGGGGAACACCTAAAATATGTTGAGGAACAGGGTTAAATACATGTGATGTAGAGGACAGAGCAAATATTTGGAACAAGCCACTCTTACTGGACCAGAACTAGAGACTGATTCAGGTTGAAGTGCTTTACAAAGTGCAATGGGAACAAATTCCAGTCTCTAAAATGTTTATGACTGTGTTTGCAACAAAAACTGATTCTAAAGAGTGGCTGGATATAAATGCATTCCACACATTTCAGATTGCATTGTAAAAACATAAAACAAAACCTTTTTATTCCTCGATAATCAAGCCTACTTTGCTGAGGTGTGTAGTTGCTATAGTACAAAATGTATAAAAGGATGTAGGGAAACACATGGATCATTTTATAGATAACAGAATGTTTCCATTGATGCCCTCTGGACACTATTCTAGTGGTGGATGCTCATTTTTAACTGATTAATTTAAGTATCAGTCCCTAGAGTGCAGATGCAGCAAATTCCATCTCAAAAGAAGAGTTATAGAATTTAACTGTAAAGAGATGACCTGTGTATCATGGTGGCAGGTGCTGCTAAATATAGACAGGAAGCTTAATAAACCTGAAAACATATACCTCTTGACTGACTGGATAAAATATAAAATGTTATGTAATTATTTATTTACATAAAATAAAATATTTGATGCAGAAATGCTTTTTTTTTAAGTTGTTTAAGTGTAGTAAACTGTATCCAGATTTAAAATAAGATTAAATCTGATATTTGGCCGTTTCCCTGCATTAAGCAACAACACAACGTTTAAAACAGAAAAGATGATATGTGCAAAACAAAACGACAAACAAACAACAAACGAGTCTTACTGGTGGATGGCCAGCAGCAGCTTCCTCTGGTGCATGCGGACTCTGGTGTGGTCTCGCTCTCTTGACAGCTTAGTGTGCTTGTAGATAAGCCAAGTCTCTCTCAGCACATTTGCAGCAGCAATTTTTATCTGGTGAAAGGATGCAGAAAATCAAGAGTTATTGTGTGTTTATGCACATAGCCTCTAAGTGCAGCTAAAAACAGGATGTGCTGACTAACACAGACAAACCGTATATAGAACTGAGAGCTGCATTCGTCGTTTTGACTCATTAAAAACTTTTACAACAACTTTTATAACTAAAACAGGAGTCTTCTCCTGTTAACAGTGTTAAACAGTGAATAAATCCACCTGTTAAGGGAAACAATGTTTCTGTTATTTACAGTGTTTTGCTCTTTTTAAATCACCTTAATTTGGATTTTTGTAGATAGATTAGGTGCAAATTTCTAATTTGTTTTCATGTTGATCTACATTAAATACACAAATATATGCTAACAAAGTAGGTTGTTGTTTTCATTATTAAGAGTTATATGTTTATCACCCTTTTGGAGATGTGGGAGTCCATCATGAAGTTGTGGACGTGTTTCTCGGCTCGGGTTAGCTCCAGCTTCCTGGCCACCACTGCCACCACCAGGACCGTGCAGCCGGCTCCCTGTTTGCAGACCGAGATTGTTTCTTAGGATTTGGTGAAAGTGGACTTTTTGGTGAATTAAACAATCTTCTTCTGTCTCACCATGATCCCAGTGAGCAGGCAGATGCTGCGGCCGCAGTAAGTGTGAGGGACCACATCTCCATAACCGATGGACAGGAAGGTGACAGAGACCATCCACAGGGCCTCCATGTAGTTGCTGCTAAGGTCTCTGTAATTGTGGTGTCTACAGAGAAAAGAGATAAGATAAGATAAGACCCATTTCCCCACATTGTTGAACCTTACTCCTATTTTACTATATCTGGTACACCGGTTTGAATTAAATTAGGATCTTCTCTAAATCACTCATAATAATACTTTTCCAAATCGTGAACCGGTTCACAGGGGCAGCAGTCTCAGTAGAGACTCCCAGACTTCCCTCTCCCCCAGACACCTCGTCCAGCTCTGCTGGGGGAAGCCTGAG
>NW_015150544.1:924793-935684 GCF_000732505.1 Cyprinodon variegatus
ATGTTGCTTCTATTTTCAAATATCCATTACTGTTAAAATTTCCTATAGCTGTATATTAGTTATTTATTCTCCAGGTGCACAGTTTTATAATGTTAAAACACTTTACAGTACAGTATGTTATTATTTATCTTCTAACTCTTCACTATTATGTTATTCCTATACATTTTTCTAAGATCCACATTCGTCTGACCATTTTTTTTTCTATAATCTTTTTGCTGCTGTAAACACCACATTTTTCCTATTGTGGGACATAAAGAGATTTACTGTTTCTATTTCTAATTCCAAGATCACATACACATACAATACACAGTAGATATTATCAGTGGAAGGTCTTTATCCTGTTCTGAAATGTACACAGTTGTTACTGTAAGGATTGGTTTTCTACATTTTATGCGGAAACAAAATATGGTAAAAGTATTTCCTCTGCATTATTTTTTCATACAATTTTTTTGTTTTTAACACCAGATTTTGCACATTAAGTGTGTCTGTCTGCATCATTTCTAAGCATTAAATTAGATGCTACTATCCAACAATAACTCAGTACTCAAGTAGGCTTTTTACCAACTTTTTATCTTTAACATAAAAAAAAAACATTAAAGTAGTGCTTCTCTTACTTGCGTTAAACTTTTGGCTCCCTACCCACTTCTGCCATCTATGGATCTCCCGCTCCCTTTTCCCCTCACTCGTGAACACCCAAGATACTTGAAGCCCTCCACTTCAGGCAGGAACTCTCCTTCTAATTGAAGGGGAAAAGCCACCTTTTTTCTACTTGAGAACCATGGCCTCAGACTTGGAGGAGATGATTCTCATCCTGGCCACTTCACATTCAGCTGCCAAACGCCCTGTATCCACTGTATGCTGTGGATCTTGGCAGGAGGGAGCGAAAAGAAACACTACATCTGCAAAGAGCAGGGATGAGATCCACTGGTCTGCAAACCAGACCCGCTGCGGCCTTTGGCTACGCCTAAAAATCCTGTCCATAAAGGTTATGAAGAGGATCAGTGAAAGAGGACAGCCCTGCTAGAGTCATAGAGAATGGGTCCGACTTAATGTCGGACCACCCGCTCTACAGGTATAAAGACTGGAGGGCCCCACGTAAACAGTCCTCTGTATCAACTATGCAGTTTGTACAGTAGGAAAATATTATAACACTTAAAAAATTATACTTAAAAAAAGCAACAACAAAAAATAAGCCAAACAAAACAAAAAAATTGCTATGATTTAAACAAAATCAGCAGTAAAATACTAGTTTGTCCAAAGCTTTGATCGAGAAATAAATACACGGTTTTGTGTTATTAATCAGCAGGGAGCAAATAATATTTCAAGTTTTGAAAATAATTAGATTTGATAAAGTTTTAGAAATGTATGCAGTGGATTCATCAGAACTGACTGGAGATTTTGCTTGATCTCTTTGAGAGCAAAACAGAATAGAAAATGTGAACACACATTATATACACAGGAAAACTGGTCAGTGATGTGATTAGGGAATTTGTGAATTGGACTACTCTACAGCATGCAACCAGATTTTGACTTACAGGGATGAAAAGCTGCAACAGTTGGGATGAATATATTTGCACACATTTTTTTCAACTAAATTGCATCGTTCAGTTCTCCTTAAAAGGAATATATTACTGAAGCTCCCACATCTTAGCTCTACATTGATAAAGCTCTGCTGATCATTAAGGACTGCTCCTGTTTGCAGCCCTTTCTCATGATCCCATGTACTTTGATTCATTTTGGGTCCTAAAATGTCTTCAATGCATTGTTTACCTGAACCCACATATTTCCGGTAAGATTTAGTTTTTTTTTTAGACTTTTCCACAACTTCAATATTCTTCTTACAGAGTCGTTTCTAAATGATTTTTGACTCACAGTGATGCTCAATAACAAAATCTCTTTTCAGATTCCCTTTTCTGCCAAACAACTGATGTTTTTGGGGTCAAAAGCAACTGGTATTTAGACATCATTCATACACCTATGGAAAAACACTATTTGTTTTAGAAGAAAGCAACATCAGATCATGATGCTGGAAGCATGTGTTGCTGCAAGGATGGTTTCCTGTGGTTCTATGCATTGTTATTTTGCCAAAATGTATTTAGACATTTCATTTAAAAGTTTGTTTATTTTTATCCCATCTATGAATATTCTCCACCGAGGTGATAGGAAACTTAAACTAGGACTACCAGGAAGAAAATCTGCTTACCTATACATTTTTACAATTATTATTTTTAGTCTTTATAACAGCTCTGCAGACTTTGAACAATCCAACCAGAAAAGCTTTACTTCAGTATTCTGGGAGGCTGAATGCTGAAATGCCTGGCTAAGGGTTCTCATACTGTATGTCATGTCAGTTAAAGTTTACTGCATATAGTCATGTTAAAGTTGTGACAAAAATCATTTATTCAGAGATGTCTACACCTCTGAAAATGAGTGCAAGACAATAAATACAATAACATTTGACTGTTTTCACGATGTTCACAACAATGTATGGCTTCTTCAACAAATCAAGAGGGAAAACAAATAAATAAAAGGAATCAGTTATGATACAAAACCTTTGTATGGTATTTGTGGGTAAAAAAAAGTCTAGGACTTTTATAGAGATATATAAAAATTTTTAATTTATATGACCTACTATGAATTTCCTCAAACAACAGAGAAACAATCAACAGGCCTACCTTTCACACACATGTAGGCCCCATGCTGCCACAATCCACAGAGAAACACTGAAAATCATCAGGACGGTGCCAGGGTAGGTAGTCATTAGCGTTTTCCCAACAAACCTGGTGTTGAAGTGGATCTAACGATAAAAAAACATGTATTATGTCATAGTTTTGAAAAAAAAAAAAGAGATGGTACTTTGCCAGACTATTTAAAATAGCACCTGTCAGATTATCCTTACATAACACAGAGGAGATGAGGGATAAGAAGAGAGTTTGCAATCTGTCTGGATACATGGACAATAGGTTCACTTTTGGGAAGGAGGGAGGGATGCAGGCATCATTTTCATCAGTTTTAAATAGCACTAAAATGTGAGGGATTAGCCGGGTGGACATGTGCTGATATGGAAAAGGAAACGTAAAGGAGTCACTGAGGGACAGTATTAGCATGTTTAAGACCAGCAGGGTAAATGAAAGTGAAACTGTTAGTCACACCTCAAGCGTCACACTTCTACAGACCTCTCGGCCCACCTAGACACAAACAGATGAGGATATAAACAGATGAGGATGAAATGTACAAAACTGAAAGCTAGCACAAGTCATTGCCCAATATTTTCCCTTTAAGACAGGTTGCTTCCCCCTGGACACTTTGTAATTAAAAGTTTTAAGTTTGTATTTACACATTAATGTACAGTAACTGCCGTTGGGCCAGATTAAAGAAAGCAGGTCAAGGAAAACCTTCCCCCGACCTTGTTTAGTGCTCCGATGCTCCGGGAGGCCGTGTCTGTGAAGAGGCGGCTGTGCAGCATCATTGCTCGACCCAGCAGGTACAGCCTGAGAAACATGGGCAAAGCCAGCATGATCTCCAGCTCCGTCTCTGAGAGCGTGGTACGGACCTGGGTCTTCTGGAAGTATGCCAACAGCCCCACCGGATAGGGATGGATGGCCACTATTACCAGCTCCAAGACAATCAGAGCAAATCGGTCCGTGGTCATGGCTATCCTCCAGTCCTCTGCACCAATATCATGAACGTAAAGCTGTCACAGGGGTGAGAAAAAAATATGAAGCTGAAGCAGGATTCTATTCTAGTTTTTTATTTTGTTTAGGATAAAGTGTATCATAATAAATAAGCTACTTTTACCAACTCTCTCAATTTTAACTTGTTTTTTTTTTTATTTAAAACGGGATACCACATGGTAGCTCCCTTAGTCCCCTGTTTTTTAAGTTATATATAGGATTGGGAGGAACAACATCTATATGATGTGGTAATATTAAGGACTTTATGTAGAGGGCATTTGTTTTGGTTAAAAACTGTTGGGAAAAAGTTCAAGTCTAAAACCTTTCCCTCCAGTCCTTCCATTGGAAGAAAGCCCAGGGAACGGCCCAGGACTGCAGACACTATTTCTCTGCGGACAGCATTGGAAAAATGGGAATTGGAGAAATAGACCAGAGATAAACAACATAGCCACAATTCCAAGATCCATTTGAATTCCGCATTTTATTCTAAGTTGGATGAAATCAATTAGAATTTTTCTAAATTAAACTTATTGTGCCAATGAATATTATATTATACATTATTTATCTTAAGGATGTCCAACTTTTCAATAAAAACACATAATTTCTTCACATTTACACTGTGTGACATAAAGATTTGCTCACCTTCATATTATTTTGGTGTTATGATAGAGAGCTTCAGCCATTCGCTAAATTCTGGCACGTCACCCAATCAGCTCGAAGTATTGTACTATATGTCCGTCCTTTTCATGGACAGATTGAACTGCAGCCATCCCAGATTGATAACTAGAACTAAACTCAGTTCTACACATATCAATCTGGCTACTGCCAGGTTACTTCTGAGTAGCATGGGTTCATAAGTAAAGTAGAAATCAGGAAGATGGTGTTACAGACTAGAGAAAGGAGCTAAACCCCAAACCGCTCACTAACCACTAACCCTTAACTATTAAGTGTCACTCGCAATAATGTTACACTTGCAGCTGTGGAAGGTGTTTGGACTGTACTTGAGGGGTATAAATGGGAATAGGATGGCCTCCCACCTCCAAGAGAAAGGAAAAGCAGTCATTCCTATGTGTGTGGTTGTAGCTCTGTGGCACAGGTTAACATAATATAACACCAAACATTTGCCATTTTCCATCAATCCATCCATCCATCCATTTACTGACACATTTATCCCTCTTGGGGTCGCGGGGAGTTCCTGATCCCTATCTTCAGCTGTCTACAGGCGAGACGCAGGGTACACCCTGGACAGGTCACCAGACCATCACAGGGCAACAAAGAGACAAACAGGACAAACAACCATTCACACTCACACCTAAGAAGAATTTAGAGAAGCCAATTAAAATATATATATATTTTTTTTGACTTTTTGGAGGAGGCTGGAGTACCCAGAGAGAACCCACACATGCACAGGGAGAACATGCAAACTCCATGCAGAAAGATCTCAGGCCGGGAATCGGACCAGGAACATTCTTGCTGCAAGGCAGCAGTGATACCTACCATTTTCTTTAAAAAAAAATCTATCCATTCAAATAAAACTACCGTATTTCAAAGAGGACGTTCCATTTAGGGATTAATTACATCTTTTTCTTTTTCCTAACTTATAATTTTCTGTATGTTTGATAAAGATGCAGGAAACCAGAGGTACTTATATGCACATGTTTCCTCTGCCATTAGTTCACCATTACACCTGCTGCCAGATTCTAGTGAGCCAGCACTAATGCACTATTTAAGGGCTGAACTGTCCACTAGCCCTACCCACTACGTGGTTTGGGACGACCCTTAATGTGGCTGACCCTCCACGGGGAATGTGTAAATAGAGGGTTAGTGTTTAGGGGATGGTTTGGGATTCAGCCTTCTTCTTACCCATTTTCAGACATAAGCACTAAATTATACATATAATATATTCTTATATTTCATTATTTATATTTAATGTTTTTATGCATTCAATTTGTAATTTTTTTAGAGTGTCTGAGATACAGTTCTTCATTTATAGTACCGGTTTGGAATGTTTTTGTTTTCTTCCTGTAATCCTTCCTTAAAAATGAGGGAGTAGGAGCTAAGAATGGCCCCAGGAGCTACAATTAGCCAAATTTGGAATCAGCAAATATATAAATCTCTCCTCTGGGGATAGGGTTTTGTATCTATGCCAAAAATATGTTTTGAAAAAAAGTTTGCATTCATACCGCTGAGTATTTTTTTTTTAAACACAATTCAGGAAAGAAGATCCTAAGAAATAAAGCAGTCCATTGTAAGCTTTTCAAAGATACCAAAATGATAATAATAATAATGCCTTTGATTTCAGAGATTTCAACAGATGCATGAAGGATCATTTTAAATGATTTAAGAATGACCAGCTGTTGTACCTGCACCTCACAGCAGTGATAGGCAACAATGAGGCCCAGCAGGATGAGCGTTGACAAACTGATGACTGATTTGAAAGAAAGGGAGTAGATGGAGCTCTGGAGGAAAAGCACATGAAAAAATATTCACAATAAACATCTTTTATTTTAGCTCACCACCGCAAACACAAAGCTGAAAAAATGCAAGCAGAATAACGTAGAAGAACTGAATGAGAGATATGAAAGATTTCACAAAATGTATATTCATTCTCAGTATTGACTTATCTAAAAATAAATTGCAAATAATCCCCTACTCCAAAAAGGCAAATGAATGCAGAAATGTAAAAGTAAAAAAAAACTAATAGTGGTGCTCAAACTTGCTGCTAATTGAAAACAACTTAATCTAATGTTGCATTTTCCTGTCCTTTATTATAAATAGTGAACATATTAGTCACTAGAACTGGGCAATATGATGTGTGAAATTACTCTTGCAGAGTGTTAGTACTCCAGAAGCACTCTGACCTTGCTGTAGATGCTCCAGGACAGCTCCGTCTCCATCACCATCATGAACACTCCAAACAAGCCCACAGCCAGGGCGCAGTCGTTCAGCCGCTGCCTCCTCAAAAACAGGGCCCTCCTGCGGACCAACCGCCAGCCGATGTTGTGTGTCCTCCAATATGAGTCCTTCTTGGCGTCCTCTTTGCGTCTGGGGCTGTGCTGAGGACTGGGGCTGGGGCTCCTGCGGAAGAGCTTGGCCCCTGGAAGTGGACCCCTGGTTTCTCCTGGGCGCTGGTGAAATTGTGGCGCCTTATGCGGTTGCTGTTGAACGTTGTCATCCTTACTGGTGATGATGATCTCTGGGAGACTCTTGCGATCATGCATTTCCAGAGAAACATTGCCCGACTTGCGGCACCCTCGACCTTCAACATCCCTGATATCCAGGTTGGACCTGCTGTGGCCCTTAAACGGGGATCCACAAGGGGAGATTGGTACATCAGTGAAGGACGTGACTGTCTCCTGGAGTCTATTTGAGCCAAGATATTTAGCTTTGCTTTGTTGGTTGCGCTCCTTTGTTCCTGGATTTTGTGGCCTTTTCTCATATTTTTTCTCCTTGCCCTTAGTTTTCTCTCTCCTCCTGCTGGATCGAGGTGTTGCCGTCACATAGAGGTGGCCGTTGTATAGAGGTGTTGTAGCCATTGCCTGGGTTCTGTCCAACCACACTGTGTGATCAATGGACGTCTGGACCGTGTGGTGTGGTCCACACTGCGGCGAGTAGGCCTGAGGTGGGACCATCCGTGGTGGAAGGAGGGGTCGGTGGTCCTCCGGCTCGTCTCCATCCACCACTGTTGAGTTCATTGATGGGGAGTGCTCCATGGTGAAGGGAATCTTTTAAGGAGTTTTAAGCTGTAGATGAATGATTTTATTATACAAAACAAGAGAAAGGGTTAAAACTGTTTGAACAGATGGTGGCAGCAGTTTGATGGAACTTGGATCTGAAGCTTAGTAAGAAGAGATTTCCCTCATTTTCCTTATCTGTCAGATTCATATATGCTCACCTTTTACAAGTCTTCAATGCAATGCCCGTATCACTTCTGCATAGCTCTAAATCTAAAAGAGAAAATATTATTTCTTCTATTTCTTTGTTCCTACCTTACTGTCCAGGCTCAGGTCTGAAAGTAATTCACAGCAAGGATTAAAAAGCAGCTTTGTCTGCTTGCTCAGTCCTGGAGGTCACATCAGCCTGAATCAAAAAGATCTTCATGTAAACTCCTTAAAAGGACCCAGCGGGATCATTTTGATCCGAAAACCATTAAACAAAGATTCAGCACCAATAAACCTGGTTCCATTCACAGCCAAATGTGAATCCAAATGTTTGCACCTTTCATGTTTAAGCTTTCCAGCATGCAGTATCAGAGAGATCCTCCAATAGATGTAGATGTTGCTCAGGAACTTCCCCTGAAGGCAGAGAGTTGGAGCTATTGATATCCATCGTATCTATAGACATTTATTCAGCTGCTTTATGATTGTCCGCCATCAGGGCATCCTCCTTAAAGCTCAGAGGGAGCTTAATGACAGCAAAGACTAAGTTGCAGATGTTGCAAAGGCAATGACTAGGTCATCTGTCAGAGGGGATTGGCAGACTTCATCCCCTGGCCTGTGGGTGTGTTTATGTGTTTGGGTGTGTGTGTGCGTTTGGAAAAGGCCCCCAGGGCAAAAGATCAACCTGGAAAAATTCTCAAAGTCCGCACAAATATGCTATTTTGCTACATTTCATCTATAATCTCTTTAATTGGACTCATTATTTCAAAATGGGAAGAGCATTTATGATACACTCTGGAAAAAAAAATAAAAATAAAGAAATAATCCTATATCAGTTCAGCAGATTAGTATAGAAGATTATTCAGGTGAAATAGAGATTGTGAGGTGATGAGATTATGAAATATTAAATATGTCAGCCGATTCGAGCAATAGGGTGGAGTATTAAGGGCCGGAGTCCTAACAATGACATTCAGCGTCATGAATTTATCTAAATCCCTGTGACAGATGGGTGCAAAGATAATAGAACTGCCTCCGAGTGGAAATATCCAAGGAGCAAGAGTGGGTGGAGTGCAACCGGATAGTACAGGACAACAACAAAAAAACTGTATTTAATCAGAAGACAGCATGTATTTAAGGGCGGATTGAGTGAGAAAAGCGGTGGAGTAACAGCAGGTAACATCCACTCTGATTTGAACTTCTTCAGACTCCTCCAGATGAATCCTTAAGTGTTTTAAAGTATTCACAAACCCTTATTTTTGGGAAGGTTTTATTTAATGTAGCATCACAAATACTGCCCACTTGTTAAGTAGAAATGAAAATATTAAATGTTCTGTCTAGGTGTTGACTTTGATTGGACCTTTCTATAACATGAATATGCTGTCATTGCTAAACTGGCTTTATGTATAGGGTCATCGTCCTGCTGCAGCATCAGGTCTGTTGCGACCTACCACAGGGATCCATGTCACATGTAGACACATGCTCTCCTTCTCTGTCCCTTTTTAAAAAAAATTGCACTCAAAAGATTGATTCCAGTTCCGATGCTGAACTTGCACCAGTTACCTTTGCATATTTTCTGGGTTTGTGCGTCAGCATCATTTCCTGAATACTTTGTTCATAAAAATGAAGACATTTATTCATTTAGAAATGGCAGTGTACTTTTTGTACAGCTTTCCAATTCCAAATCTTAATACTCCTGGAGTATGGATGGATGGATGAATAGAAAATGTGCAGTTTCAGTTTGATTTCATCTGCAGCAGTGAATTGCAGGATAAAGCCTGGCCAGGGTTAAATCTGTTGCAGGGAAACATGGAGACACACATGACAAACAACCATAGACAGAATCCAGGCATGTGAAGAGAGAACAAGCAAACTCCATGCAAAAGACCCCAGGCTGGGATCTGAACTCAGACCTTTTTGGTACAATGCAGACTGCAATGACATCTAGTAAAACCAACATTTTGGTTTCATTTAAAGGAACTATATTCTCCCAGTTCTTTCCTGGCTTGTCAAAATGTTCTGCAGCAAACTTTAAGCAAGTTTCAATATGATTCTTCTTCGTCAGTGGAGGTTTGCTCTGTGAACAAGCATGCCATGATAAATCTATGGATGCATTGAGTGCATTACTCACCATCGAAACAGCTGCTTCTGCTTAATCCTGTTATTTCTAAAGCTCTCTTTGAATACTTCTTGGCTTTTGGACAGCTGCTCTGATTATTTATTGGTTTCCCTTTCAGAAATATTGTAAGATTAAAAAGAAATCACTCAATTTACTTCAAGGCTAGTTTACAGTAAAATTACATCACGGTGCCAGCGCTGCTTCCTGGAACATTTAGATCCTTTGAAATATACGTAATACCAGTACAATCAATCAAAATATTCTGCAAAAATAATGGTTGGAAGGAGTGTTCAGAAAACTCTCTGCTTTAATGCATTGTGAGATTCATCTTGAGGCCAACATTAGGACTATACTGTATAAGGTTAAATGTATCTTATCCTGATTGTATGTCTATATTTGAACTTATCTGCATTTCCATGAACAGTGGTTTGTGAGAATGTGTCTGTGAAGTTCAATTCATGAATAAATGAATTCATACTGAACGGGGGCAGTGTTGCTTTCTAAATACTTTCAGATTTCTGCTGTTTTATTAGCCTTCTTGGTTTCCTTTTATTCATATATTTTATTACCTTCTCCTTTTGAAAAGGTAAAATAATGTTTAAGTAAAAAAAAAAGATAATGTTCACAACCAATATTCATTCCCTGTTATATTCTGAATTAATACACCTAACATGACCCATTTATTTCTTTTTAAATTTTTTTTAATGCACAATTTTATCTAATAGTTCCATTAAATCTATTTACCTAAAAAAAACATTGTGAAGTTTAATATTGATTGTATTAGGCTTAATGCTCATCATGGTTAATCCCAGTGTTGTTCGGACTTTGTGTCTGTATAGTACAGGTATACAGTATAGTAGCCCGGAGGTGCAAATGCACTGGAAATACATAAACAGTCAGCAAATACAAAAAGTACTAGAAACAAAACAATGGGATTATAAAACACACAAAAATTGACTAAAATAAAATACATGCAAAGGAAAACACTGCAAAAGAGAAATGTTGCAATCTTAGAAAGTAGAGAACAGTAAGGTTCAGCTGCACTGACAATGTAATATGTTCTGCAAACAGTTGAGGGTAACTAACAAAAAAAAAATATCAAAACATATTTAGAGGTTAAATGCTAAAAAAAAAGCAAAAACAACTGTATTTTCAGAACACCTGCAAACTAGCTATGGTCAATCAATCAATCAATCAATCAATCAATCAATCAATCAATCAAT
>NW_015150544.1:935694-943094 GCF_000732505.1 Cyprinodon variegatus
TCAATCAATCAATCAATCAATCAATCAATCAATCAATCAATCAATCAATCAATCAATCAATCAATCAATCAACCAATCAATCAATCAATCAATCAATCAATCAATCAATCAATCAATCAATCAAGCTTTACTTATGTAGTGCTTTACAGCCCCTGCTGAATCAAAGTGCTTTCCACAAGTGCAATAAAAACAGTTTCAACACAATAAATAAAAAATGTATACATTTTATATATGCACCCAGCAGTTGAAAAACAGATCTAAACAGCTATGTTTTCAACCCAACTTTAATCAGTGTTGGGTCAGTGATGGCTCGTAACTCAGAAGGGGGAATGTTCCAGATCCGAGGACCAGCAACTGAAAAAGAACAATAACCTTGCTGCTTACTTTTGGTCATGGGATCTCCAGCAGGGGTTGTCCTGCAGACCGCAACGCTCTACTGGGCTGATGTGCAACGAGCAATTCACATAAATAAGAGGGTTTAAGTCCATCAATTGATTTAAAAACATAGTTTAATATTAACCCTGGCATGTACTGGGATAACAGAAATGTTCCACACCACCAAGGGGATAAAAAAACCGACTGATATGGGACCATAAGTGCGTAAAGGGGATATTCAGAGATTAAGTGTTTTAAAAAGTTTCAAAGGAGAACTTACCTTTTTTTCCCCCTCAAAATCTCCTCTGGTTGGGCATCCTGTTTATATTTTTGCTAAGGGTCTGCCTTTAAGGACCTTTAAGTTGGTGAACTCCTCCCTTTCTTAAGGTTGTGTCCCAGTTTCTTTTAAACATGATGTGGTGGTACAACCTATTCTTGAAAGAAGAAACTTGGATCTTGAACTTAAAGCCAATTTCTATGCTGCTTTTTCTCTCCTAAGTACTAGAAAAGGTTGTTTTATCACCTTTAAAGACTCTTTACGATCTAAACATTTTTCCCAACATTGCTTTCATTACATCTCTTTTGAAAGTATCTCTCAAAATTGATTATTTATTCAAATCATTTCTACTAGTCTTCCCTGTGAAAACACTGCCCCTATTGGTTCTTAGTCTTTGGTTTTATGGACCCTTACATATGTCACACTTTTCAGATATTTGTTGGTTAGAAAAATAAATATCTCAAAATCTAGTTGTATTTTGCAGTTCTGTTCTCCTGCATGCTTTATTTGCTGCATTACTGGCAATTTTGAAATAATTTCACTGTTATCGTTGTAACTTAGTGTTATACTTTGATTATACTTTGAGCTTTTTAAATCAGGACCATTCAGTTTGCTTCGATCGGAGTGAACTATTGCATCCTATGTGTGTTCCAGTTACAGAGGCCATAAATGTTCCTAAATGATGATGTCCTAAATTATACACATCTGCAAGGCTTCCAATTAATTCAAACCTCCTGCCAAAAGCCTGTAAATCCACACCGCTATAGCTGGTAGCTGAGTGTCAATTTTTCTTGGCTCGGTGGACAGAAACCAGCAAATTTTCAGTTAGTCTCCTCTGGAGCAAATCCTCCTCTGACTGTTAAGAAAGTGAAACGAATCGGGGGATATTTTCAGCCTCTCTAATTGCTAGGGCTGGTAAGTGGCAAATCTGCTCCATGCCCTAAATCTTCAGCCTGTGCCAGTTTATCTGCTGGTCAGGTTAATTGCTTCAGTCCAATCTGTTGGGAGAAAAAAAAATAAACATGTCTCCCTTGAACGCCGACAGGGGTAACAAATTAGACTTAAAATGATAAAGGTTGTGATTAGAGCTTAAAGATTTGTCCTACATTTGTGACAGTTCTTTCCAATATTCAGTTGAGAATCTCTTGATATGTGTAAGACCTCTAAACAACCGGCTAATCTAATCAGCATGATCTTCTTCAGTCTGAATATGCATGTCCAAAAACATGCTCCCCTTGCAAGTCTTGATTTCATACCTGTAAAATATGATCAGGATCTATCTTTGAAACAACAGTGATTCAAGTTGTCTACACAGACTACAAAGGAGTCTAAAAGGGAAAAAACAGCCACAGCTATTTTTGACCCTGCTGCCTTCTGGCTATTGATAAAAAAAAATCTACAGGAGCACAAGCGTTCTTTGCATGTACTTATCTTGTTCTACAGCTTAACTGTTTAACTCCTTGCAGTTTGTGTATTGAAAAAACAGAGGTCTCTCTGATATATTAATTTACATGGTGCAGTTGTTAATTATATTAAATGTTAATAAAACATGAAACAGACCAACAGAAACAGCAAATCCCCAAAAAAGATAACTGACCCACTAAACCTTAAACTGATTTTGACCGACTGACCAGAGAAAAATACCAACCATGTGGTCTAGACCAGACCAAACAGCTGAAAAACTAACTAATTAGCCTCTAACTAGTCACCTGACCAACCAACTAACTAACCGACCATCAATTAATGGGCCAATGGAGCAACTAACTAACAAACAAAGTAAACATGCAAAAAAAAGTCAATAAATTAATTCATTAATCAGTGCCGTCTATTATTATTTTTGATGGTCCAAATATGTTTACATTGACTTAGAACATCTCTCTTTCTGTTTTTTTTTTTTTTACCGGTTCCTTTTCTTGTAGCAACAACAACAGCAAATATTTTTGTTTATCAGTTTGCACCTGATTTTCAAAAGTACTAAAAAAAGATACAAAAACAGCTTCTGCAGTTAAGTTTTCCATTCGGAAAATTGCTTTGTACCTGGTAAATGATTTCTATTTGCCTATCCTCCACCCATGAATTTTCCGCAGTTTGGTGATTAGAACATGATCTACATATTGATTGAAGGCACAGACGCAAAAAAGTATTTGCACAATTTGTCTGGTGAGTTACAAACTCAAATTGCTTTGCATGTTCTTTAAAAATATGCTCTGCACGAACAGTTTCTTTTGAACCTGTTCTAAGATGCAAACCTGAGTACCAATCAATAAACACCCTTTTCTTTCATCCTTGAAAGAAAACATATGCACATGAACATGTAGTATTTAAAGTAGGATTGAGTTGAAAAGTATAGAAAATGGGTTGTTGGTTTATAAGACTGTGAGCAGGAGTGGTTATGTGTGTATGTGATGTTTTGTCTGTCCAAAGAGGGGTGTGTTTCTGTCTATGTGAAGGTGTGGTATGTCTGATATTAGGGGGACAATTGTCTTCACAGCTTTACCCCCTCCAGTTGCAGTACCATCCAGTCAAGACCATGAGTCTGTGTGGAGCTGGGGCCAACAGTGGGGCCAATGGAGGGAGCAAAGAACGACGAGGAGGAGTAGGGTATTTTAGGGAACAGCGTTAACCCTCCAGCTATCGCTCTCGGGACTCTTAAGAAAAAAAACTGTTTCTGATACTATTTGTTTTGGATTTAATGTTCCTGAATCGGTTTCATGATGAAAGTGGAACAAACAGTGCAGGTGGGATCTTTGGCAATATGTCTGCCCCTCTTCTGAACTTGAAATAAACTGAATCCAGGTCTGGTAGATGACATCCCACAATCCCCCATGCTGTCTTTACCACCAAGACTAAGTCCTTCATCTTCTGTGCCAAGCAGCTCCCATGGTCTCAGTGTGGGAGGGGTCAGAGATTCTTTGGTAATGTTCATGTGAATGACCATGAATCTTATGCCGTCGACATGGTCCACCACCACCCCCTGTATGTAGAAATGAGCATTTTCAGGTATTCCTGGACTTCCTGTTGTCCACTGTGAACTAATTGGTCTAACTGGAGTTCAGGGTGAGATTATTGCTGGAGAACCTCTGCATTACATTGTTTGACTCTTCTCTGTAGAAGCAGTCGTATGTGAAGAAACTGAAAAAGGCCAGGGCTGAGAACTCGACCGTTTGGTGGGCCTGTGTTGATGATCCTTCATGCAAAAACCAATGCACATGTCTTGGGTCCAATCCAGAACCATGTCTTGACCTGTATCCCTATTGGTATTGATCACTGTCATAATGGAGGTCAGTTGTTGGAGCTGCAGGATGAGAGACAGATGCTGTACCTCTGGCCTAAAAGGATGTTCAGTCCCTCTGCTGCTAGGAGAATCAAAGTGTGAGAAGCAGCTGTTTGACGTTATAGACAGAACTGGGTCATGCTGGTTGCTGTGCTTATATTCTGTGATGGTCCTGATTCCTCTTCACATTTTTTGTGGGTTATTGTTGTTAAAGTTCTCCTCAATAAGCTGCTGGTTCCTTGGCTTTTCCTTCTTGATGCCCTGTTTCAGTTCTTTTTTAGCAGTTGTTTCTCTGTGTTCTTTTTTGCTTTTTTGCCAAGGGCTTAGCAGGCATCTTCAGTCCAAACCTGACCGGTTCAGATGATGATTGTGATTCTACAGATAAGAGGTTCTATGCTTGATACATAGAACTCTGAACCTGCCTTCAAGCTCTGTGGTTCCTGGAACCCTGGATCTGTCTGTTCCTGTGTGGATCAGAACCCCTGATTGGACTGAGGACTCCTGGATTCCGGAACTGTTCCTTTCTAATCTGTTTCCCTGACCAGGATCAAATCGCTGCCTGCTCACTGTGGTTGCTGCATCAGGGGACATGATGGGTGGCTCTGAACCGCTGCTCTTTTGGAGGTCCATTGGCTCAATCCTAAGGTATCAAAGGGGAAGGGTGACCTAGTGATTAGTGCATTGTGCTTGCAATCCAGATGTTCTGAGCTCAAGCCCCACTCCCACTGACTGACCCATTGTCAGTCAGTGGGAGTCTGGGTCCCTGAGCAAGACCATTAACCCCACACTGCTCCCAAGGGGATCGGTTCAATGCAGAGAGTCAATTTCGTTGCTCTGTATTTGTGACAGTGTAATTACAATAACATTAGGTACCATGTGGAATACCTCATGTAGGTGTGAGACATAACAAAGATGAAGAAAATATCCAGTTACAAATGTAATTTTCTCTGGATTTGTTTTACAGGTAAGCAGCCACAACATTGCAGCAACATGTCTGCACACTGGTGCAGTTGGTAACACTGCTGCTTTGCAGCAAGAAGGATCTGGGTTTGATTCCTGGCCTGGGGTCTTTCTCTGTGTGTGTGTTTTTTTTAAAGGGGAGTGGAGGCCTAGTGGTTAGAGCATTGTGCTTGGGTCCGGGAGGTTCTAAGTTCAACTCCCACCAACTGCCACTCTTGGTCCCTGAGTAGGGCCCTTAACCCCAGGCTGCTCCCCGGGTGCCACATAGTGGCAGCCTGCTGCTCCCCAAGAGGATGGGTCAAATGCAGAAGTTAATTTCTCCAGTGTGAGATCAGTAAAGCTAAATTGTTATTATTATTCAATTACATGATTAAAGATTGAGTTTGGTGATGTGCTTAAAATAATCTGAATTTGATAAAAGAGGAATAATGTGGTGTTTTAGCCACATTATGACCAACATTATAAACAGTATAGAGAATCTAGATCTATTTAACATTATTTTAGATGTAAAATTGTTAAAGAAAATGGTCAGCAAGTTTGGGCTTCTTTAGTTTTTTTCCAAGATAACTTTACCTTTATTGATAACACAGTATGTATCTCTGAATGAATGTGCAGTAAAAGCTTAAACTACTAAATTCTTCCCAAATCCCACCTAGCTGATGCAAACATTATGTGATTATTAAATTACCGATTTTCTGCCAAATATCCAGTTTTATTGTTTGATTACAAAAAATATTTTAAAATCTGAATTTTAACCTGGTTGACAGACACACTATAAGCATGTTCATATAAAAAAAATGAAAAATCAAGTGCTGAGGACCTATGTACTATGGAAAACATGTGGACAGTTGCTTCAATGAAAGGATGGAATGACCTCCGCTTTAGGTGGATTATAGAATATGCTCACGTCATGAGATCTGATTTTATCAGTCAACACTGTGAGGCATATAAGCATTACCTGAGCCTCAGACTACATGGATATGCAGGCCGAACGGCATTGCCTAAAGTCCATCACATGGAGTCAGTCACAATCTACAAAGAAGCTCTATGTCTTTTAGGGGAGCTTTAGAAAAAGGTAGTTGGCATTTCCTTTATTTATCCTCGCTAGAATTTGTTGCTAGTTTTCGGCAACAAAAATCCTTCTTTGTTGAATTTACGCTTTCACACATTTTATTGGATTAGGGTCTAGTTTTCCTTCTCCTGGACCTGCTGCGACAGGCTGTAACTAAAATCCATCACAGGAGAACTTCATCTACTTAATTCCAGACAACGGAAAAAGCGACTCTGACAAAAATCAGACTTCGCAGGGAAGTGCTGGTTTTCGTCGATAACATCCTATTAGGCAGAGGGACATGTCAGCGTAGGAAAGGGCCTAATCCAATCAGCAGGGTAATTAAAAACACACAGCACAGCAGGAGCAATGGTAGATGGCTGATGGCTGCATTGTCAGGAGTGGCTTTCATCATTGAGCACAGTGGGGCATTAACTGTGGTCAGACCAGAATAAAGGGAAATCAACAGCAAGTTTTCATACAGAGGCTCATCTCTCCAATCCAACTATCCTCATCATATACAGCAGCTTGCAAAAACATTCACACCCCAAATCTCCTCTCAAGTTTTGGCACATCACAAGCTTCGGTGTATTTTATTAGGGCTTCATGTGATAGGACATTATAATGTGTTGCATAAATGTAAAGCAGGATGGAAAACATACATGGTCTTGGAATAAAAGTATAAAAATTAATGAGAGTTTGAAATCAACCCCCTTTACTAAAATAGTGCTAAATAAAACACTATTTTAATTAATAAATCATGAAATCACTTTTATCAGATGCACTGCTTTATTTAGATGTCAGTTGTGATTTGGTGTATTTTTCTGGCCCTTTAGTTATTGGACTCACCTAATTACATGGTCCATCTGAGCAGAATGTAATCTCATCTCAAATCCAACTGTTTTGACTTTACAGAAGGAAAGAAGACTTAAAATGATGGCAAAGGTTTATCTTTTAAAATACCAAACTTGTAGTCAGAGCCTCTATAATTACGGTTTAGATCAGAGCATG
Source organism: Cyprinodon variegatus (assembly GCF_000732505.1). Lineage (NCBI taxonomy): Eukaryota > Metazoa > Chordata > Actinopteri > Cyprinodontiformes > Cyprinodontidae > Cyprinodon > Cyprinodon variegatus. The sequence goes on from NW_015150544.1 coordinate 942,643, forward strand.
TTCATATGTCCGTATGGCCCAGTCAAAGTCCATTCCTTTATCCAATTAAGAATCAGTGTCAAGACTCAAAAAACGTTGTTCACTAACTCTATCCATCCAATCTGACCAAGCTCTAGCAGTTTTGCAAAGACAAATGGTCAAAAATTCACAATGAGAAAAGCTGCAACATATAAAAAAAGATTTCAAGTACAAATTTTAAAATAGGCGCAGACTGCTGTACCCTAAATGCACCAGGGAGCGTTACCACAGAACCTTCCTCCCATCAGCTGTAAGACTCCATCACTGTTCCCAACATAAGTTGTTACATTCATGCAGATTTTCCCACAGTTTCTGTCTTAGTCACTTAGATAAATAAGTTAAATAACATGCAGCCAGAGATGGGAAGTACGGTAACGAAGTACAAATACTTTGTTACTGTACTCAAGTAGATTTTTCTGATATTTTTACTTTAC
>NW_015150544.1:943244-946464 GCF_000732505.1 Cyprinodon variegatus
ATAAGTTAAATAACATGATGCAGCTGTCATATTTTCACATCACTGGTGTTTGCTGCTATTTTTTTCACACATACTGAAAAAATGTCCACAGCTGTATATTGATTATTTATTCTCCAGATGCAAACTATTTATACTGTAAAAACACTGTACAGTACAGTGCTATTTGTTTGTTTTCTTCTGTAATTATTCTGTTATATTTATAAACTTTTTAAGGTCTACATTTGTGTGAACTCTTTTGTTATAATATTTTGCAGTTGTAATTTCCTCAATAAAGGGATTTTCTTTTCTATTCTTCTAACTAGTTTTATTTAAAGGTGCTGAATACAAATATATGCAACATATTTTCTAATTCGGCTTCATTTTCCTGACAGCATAGTTTCTTAATAGACATCTTATATCCATCCTGCTTTGCTTATCCCACCCTCCTCCGTGTAAAGTAAGACCACCACCTTACTGCTCCCTGACAACACTCCTGCCAGTGCTGAGTTAGAGCCAGTGTGCACTTGGAAGGCAAACCACCAGATGTCACCCACGCCTCAGTGCCTCCAAGCTGTGTCTTTATGAGGCTTAATGAATTTAGTGTCTTGGCTCTGTGTCACACTGGTTGCTCAGTGCACAACAACATGCTATGCATGAAATCAGTTTTGCACAAATTAAAAAGAGGGCCATAAGAAGCTTTATAATTCTGCTTCCTCTCCTGTTTTAAATGTGCTGTTGTTCCTCCTTTTTTTTGACTTGGCCATCATTCTTTTCGCCTCAAAGGGTCACTCTCCATCCTATGTGTGCAGCAGAGCATGAATGTGGAGCTCCGGATGTGCGACAGGCTTCCTGGGAGAGTGGGGGGTAATTCTGAAGGGTAGCAGAAGTAATAGGGTAATCTATTATACAGTCTAAGTCTTTCTTCCTCGTTCTCTTGCCCCCCTCCTCCTTTCCGTGCCTCAGTCTTTCAGCTTCTCGCTGCCTCTGCCCTTGCATCAGCATTTCACTAGGACAAATGAGAAGTAGAGTTTAACTATGCACATTCCCAGTGTCCTCCTGCAGAGCCCAGCACTTTCTCAATTAAACAGGAGTCCGCCTGCACCGCTGATTCAAGGATGCATCTCACATGCTCACAAAAACACACAGGGTTTTCAGTCCATAGGTGCATGCCTGCACCACAGTACTGTTTTATCATAAGGGAAAGAATCTGTCATGTAAAATTTCTGAAACATGCTTTCTTACACATGTTAACAGCAGAGACAACAAAACAGGGATGTGTGAAGGAGGAGGAAATTATGTAGAACTGATGGGAATAATCAACAGATTACTATCTAAGGAATGGAAAGGAAAACTGACCTTTTTTTGTTTTGTTTAATGATTTGAAATAATAAACTCTACATAAGTATTTTTTATCCTCTTAAATTTTTGTCTACATTTTTTGCTTGGTCAAAATTGCATTATTTTGTAATACAATTGATTGTTCTCTGTTTTCCTTTTTCATTAATCATATATTTGACTTTAATTATTGGTAAAAACCTTTATTTCTCTCATTATATTAACCATAAATACACTGATAAGACTATACACTATTGTCTAAAAATAGGTGCCTTGGAAAACACTGGTCTAAAAAAAAAAAAAAAACATTACAAAATTATGTTGCAGATTAATGCATAAAAAAGAAATAAGAATAGATTAACATAATATTTTTTTCATCCCTTTGTATAAAACAGAGATAAACAAAATAATTAAAATGGTACAAAAGATATATATATTTTTTAGAAATAGCTAAAAACGTGCCTGAATTATATAATATACTTTGTGTTCTTTACACTTTTGGTGTTTCCCACCTGAATGTTTCCATTCTGTATCTTTTCCAAAAAGTATTTCTGTTTTTTAATGTTCATCATCATCTGTTCCACCAATTAAAACCTCTCTATCCTCACCGTCTTCCTTTTTTATAACCCTTTCACCCACAACACTGACATTTTCTTTTCCATTTTGGACCCACCTCCCTGAGGTAGACAGAGCTCCCTCCTCCTCCTCCTCCTCCACCAGCGAGCACATGCTCATGCTGCTTCCATCTGATACCGACTGGATGCAGAGCAAAGATTTTCCAGCAGCTTCCCGAGTCTCTGCTCCCATCTCCATCCTCTCTTCATCCCCTTCTCCTGTAACATCTAAAGCTTATCCTGTTTCTTTTTCTTCCGCTTGTTCCCGAACAGGATGTGGCACTCTGTGGCTCTTCTCCTCTCTGGACTCTTCGCTTTGATCAATGGTGAGCCTGACTTCATCTCTCCTCCTTATTCATTCAGGTTTCTGGTATTTCATTGGAATATAGTAGTGTGGGGTATGTGTATTTTCATTTTTAGTTTATTTTCTATGTATTTAAAGAGAAACAAAGAAAGGCAAGAGTATTGCTCACCTGTTTGCTTGTCTATTGCCATGTAGAGAGTTCAGTTAGACTGATGTATTCTTGTTTGTCTGGAGACATATGTTCTCTGCCTAGATGATATATTCTATCAGGCAGACTGACACCACGACGACAGATGCAGTCTGCAGAAAGATCCCAGCTGTCAGAATATTTCATCATTCTAACATTTTCTTTATGACCACATTTGCACACACATCAAGCCCTCCTCCTCCTTGCGGGAAATCACATCAGTTTAATGACACATACAGATCAGCATCTTGCATCTCGCCTTCCTGTTGCTGCAGCTGAGAAACTGTGTGCGTTTCGGGCTGACGAGGGATGACAGAGCTGAGAGGCGGTCGGTGAACTTTCCCTACAGGCAAAAGAGTGGCAGCATTGAGATGGTGTTCGGTTTAAGTTTGCGACGAGACTGTAGATCAAACAGTGAACTGACATAAAAGACAGGAGGACATGTAAAAGTTTCAGACTGTGTTGCTGCAGACTGTGAAAAACTCTGAGGCATCCAGAGCTTTACCATCACTGTGAGCGGCTTTGAAGCAAACTGCCTGGAGTGTCCCTGATGTTCCTCTCACTTACTTTGTCATCCTTCTCCTTTTTTAATGCAGAAGTTTTTAAAATCACTCCCAAATTCTAAGTTTTGCTAGCAATAAACCTTCCCCCTCAAAAGTTGACAGAACGTTGTGAAGTTTGTGCTTGCAGATGAAAAAAAAATGGATGGATGAATGATCTATCTATCTATCTATCTATCTATCTATCTATCTATCTATCTATCTATCTATCTATCTATCTATCTATCTATCTATCTATCTA
>NW_015150544.1:946619-988972 GCF_000732505.1 Cyprinodon variegatus
ATCTATCTATCTATCTATCTATCTATCTATCTATCTATCTATCTATCTATCTATCTATCTATCTATCTATCTATCTATCTATCTGCTTCATAGAAAACCATGAAAAATATTTATATATTTCAAGTCTTTTCTTACAAATTACCTTCTGCAGGGTCAGTCTATCTTGTCATCTTTCAAAATCCATCTCAACGTCATCATTAAGTGTTATTCAAAATTTATTTTGTGAGCTTTTTTGGTTCGTGTGATATTGGAGAATGGGTTTTAAAATGTCTGTGGGTTGAGTCCTTGACTTTGGGATGTTTTATACTGCTATGTTCAGCTGCTGATCGTTTTGTCTCTTTTCTATTTGGTACTTCTATTCCCCTTTGAGCAATCTGCATCTACCATGTTAAAAAAAAGGTGTAGAAAGAAAAATCTCAAGAACATATAAGGATATTTGACTATATTATACATAAAATTCTTTAAGATGCTTATATGAAAATTATTTATATGCAGTGTAGCGAGGTTGTAAAAATGGTGGGTAATGGCTGGTTTATGGTATTAACTGGCCAGAAACCTTGATGTTTAGTTGGCTTAACACAGAAGAAATAAAAGAAGTTCATGATTTGACTGAAAGTAAGTGAAAATAGCTGCTAGAGTTAAAAGAAAAACAAAAATACCTTCAGAAAACCTTGGAATCTACTATTCATGCGCAAACTGAATATATTTTCAGAAATTCTGGATCCATTGACAGAAACAATTAGAACAGATCTTTGAAAACTTTGAAAACAATAATTACACCCACAGCATCACATTTTAGCCACAGACCTGAAGATCTACAACTGCAAAAGGAAAAAACAAAAAACATGTGATGATTATTATTTAGTTCTTGCTGGGGTCAGACTTTTGGATCATCCAACGTCCTACACATCAACAAAGACAGAAATTAAATAATTTAAAATTCCTGTTTTTGCTCCCTCTCTTTGATTCACTGTGAAGCAAATTAATATTTTTTACTTTAGTCGTCCCTGATTATGTTTAAGCATTTTTCTAGCTTCTGCTGCACCTTTAAGCGCCCATGGGTGCCTTAAAACAAGCTTTATAACTGTACTCTGATTGGACTTCAATGTTTTTCTGTAAAAAATACAAAAACAAAAATCATTCTAAAACAGGAAGAAATTGTACAGCAATATAAATATGTTCAAACTGGCAAGAGTAATGGTTTAATCTAAAATATATTTTTTTTGTGACAGTGATTGGTCAACCTGGTATAGCTGTAAAACAATGCTTATGGCTGTTTGTGTTTAAAGGCTATTTTTTAAGGGTAGAAAGTGATCATTTCCAGAGATTTGCTTTTACTGTGGTTTTCAATCAAAAGGTCACATTAATTTGTGGTTCTGAAATAAAAAAAATATAAAAAAATGTAGTGAAAAGGAAAAGCGAGTGTAAGCTAGTTAAACATCAATGATTCTAAAGTCAAATTTGAAAATAAAACTCAGGTACTTAAGTATAACACAATGGCCATCCTACACAAAGTCATGGTAGCAAAGCCTACAGCTTGGGTTGACGTTCATGAACTGAACATTTCAGTAGTAGTTTATGTAGACCAGGGCTCTTCAACGTTTTCCAGGCTAAGGACCCACAAACTGATGAAGAGATAGACCGGGGACCCCCTAATTATATATATTGTATGAAATTGTGTTATATCAAACTGGTCCTATAGTCTCTCTATTACATATGGAGTAATATAACAAAAGTAATTTCTCCCTGGGATTATTAAAGTATTTGTGATTTGGATTCCTGGTTGATGGGACAGGTGTTGTGAATGAAACGGTGCCCAGCTTCAAAGAGCTCCTGTGTGTCGCTGAATTGATGACTGAAAGACATCTTCTGCCTCCATTTATCTGTTTACGGCAGTGTGTTGAATTTATTGTAAATGTGTATTTAAAAACATTTCAATTAGTGGAAAAAATTGTACGTGGCAATATAAAAAAAAAGGTCTGATCAACCAAAACTTTCGCGACCCCCATCCAGTAACTCCGTGGACCCCCTGTGGGTCATGGACCCCTGTTGAAGACCTCCGAATTGTAGAGAGAAAGCCCAAACACCTGGGTGCAGCTGGAGACTTGACCTCTTGTTGGTGAAATTTAAACGCATTCTGAAAGGAGTCAGATAAACGTCATCTTACTGTTCTTCTGTGTTCCTGCCAGCAACTACTATCACCAGAACAGCTTCGATTGTCTGTGACAGTTGCACTTTACTCAAAGTTATTAGCATGGGTTTTACCTGTCAGGGTTTATGTAATGTAGGTGACAAAACTTTATTTTCCTATAGCTGTCTGTTAAGCAGCTACAACTACAGTATAAGTAGCCTCTTTTCAGAAATAAATATGCAACTGGGTCATTTGCAGGAAGAGAGTTTAGATTTAATACAAACTGCTGACATCAGGAGAGACTTTGTATAGATGGAGAACAAATACAAATTCAAACACCTTCAGTAGAAGAAGATAAACTTAATGCTTTCATGCAACATTCCCAGTTGTCTTGATGGTCTGGGGGTATTTCTCCACAGCATATATCTTTATCTCTGCCACAGGGCTCACTCTTGTTTTCCAGCTTTTTACTTTTGCATGGCTAATATTAATATTAATATGATTTATTTTCATATAATATGATCTTTTTCTGTTATTATATGCACATGTTTCCTGTTTCTTTTTAGGATTTTATATTTTTGGGCCCACATAGTGTGATGATAGAAACTTAAGGATCTCAAAAACCCGAAGTGACACAGAAGGATACATTAAGTTATGCAAAACAGTTTTTCACTTTGACCTCCAAGCGACTTGTGCCCTGATATTGTTTGTTAATATTTATCAAGGGTTCTTTGAGTTTCCCTTTAAAGCTCTTTTTTAAATTCCCTCTGGATCCTATTATTCTGTTATAATTGTTAAGTCATTTATTCTAAGTGAAGAGCAGGATTTTTACATCATGCCTCATCCCATGATAAAGCACCGGATTAATTTCTCAATTAAATTTCCTATTTCACCCCATTTAACATTTTCAGCGTAGTCGCATTTCCCTAAAATTGACCTTATATGTAAAAGTTAATTTTCTCTGAATAAAATGTTCTGATTAATATCTATTACAAACGACTTTTGTCTTTGGGTGTTATTAAATCCCATTTATAGTTTACTGATTGAGGTTTTCCTTTAATGTTGTAATAATCTTTGTTTGAGATTTTATGGGAGATCACACAGTCCTGCTTTGCTGTTTCTGTAGTGTCGGTGCAGGGGCCTCACCAAAGGAACCTGCTAAAAAACCTCCTGAAGGACTACAACCGGATGGAGCGGCCAGTGGGAAATGATTCCCATCCTCTGAAGGTCTACTTTACTCTCAATTTGATACAGATCATGGATGTGGTAGGTTCATGCAAGCATTGCTGCTCTAATTACATCTCTCTTTGTCAGACTATATTAATCCAACATTATGTCTTTTAAATTTAATGTCTCAGTTTTTTAAAAACGTCTTTAATGTCTTTGGACTGGATATTACTTAAGAAATCTACAGCTTGCTGACTAAAAGTTGCCCTTTAAAATTGGACTTTGATTAATCAGCTCTCCTTAGAGGATCTAAGAACTTGTTAGGGATGCAGAGCAATCGGCAGTCAAAGACTGAAATCAGATCCATGGCTTTGGATCTGTGGGCTATCCAGTTTTAGTTTTGGCATTAAATAGTTCACTTTGATTTAGTTACCTGTTTAGCTTGATGGACCTTTAAATAGGTTCTTATCATGGAGTTCCAAAGGGTTCTTCTCTTTGCCCCCTATTTATTTTTTTATGTTTTTCCTTCCTTTTGTTAAGGTTGTACAGTGACATCACTGTTTATTCCTGTGCTGAAGAGATTTAATAATTTTATTTTATATATTTTGTTTTCTTTTAAACTCCTGTGCGTTGGAGAGTCCCACAGAACTGTTTGTGAAGACTTGGATTTTACAATATGTAATAAATCTGTGTCCCAAATCTCAGTTCGTTAGACCCATTGTTAGACTCACTTATACAAGGGATGTTTGATGGTAATTTATCAACTGAATATATTAAAAGTGCTTTCTTCGTTATTAATTTTAAAGGAATGTTTTTAAATAGAGCATTTATATATTCACTGTTGAAATATTAAAGGGATGTTTAGTTTTTCTTTTCTCGCAGAGAACTGGGATTCTACTTTTAGCTTCCACAGTAAAATGTCTCTGGATCGTAAAGCTTGCATAAAAGGCAGCCTTCGACTAGATTTTTTTTTTAGGGAGTCCCAACTGATCCCAAGAAAGAAAAGGAGCTTTACAGCTATAAATGCTCACTAACATGCTTAATTAATTCTTCCTAATTTAGTTACAGCCATCATATGCATGAATAAAACTACTTATGCAGACCATGGAAACTTGAAGCATGCCTTGTTATTCTGCATTTGTTATATTTTAAAATCTGCAGCTACTTTCCAAAAAACATGTCTTTTGATTCACAGATGACATTATTCAAAGAAAATACATTGAAATGTTTTTCAGGATGAGAAGAACCAGGTGTTAACCTCCAACATGTGGCTTCAGATGGTAAGGACTGTTTGTTTCACATTTCTGCTGTTCTAGGTGTGCAGTTTTTATGAACCACATTATATAATCTGTAACACCCCAATTAAGGTCAGAAGACGCAGCGTAACCCAGTATTTCTAAATTTAGAGCTGGAAAAAAAACACATGCCTCACTTTGAAAAGTACCATTTAAATGAATCCTAATGGGAAATAAGGGAAAAAAAAACTACAAACAAAGCAAGTCTTTACCTTAATTTAACTGTGCAAATGCATTAATTGTTAAAAAAACAACAATTGGACAATTGTTGGCAATTGTTGGCTCTTGCACCACTAAAGTGTAATATAAAGTCACACAGCAGATCTGATGCCATAATGATAGAAAAGCTGTATCTATAGTCATGTTCACACCATATTTCTTTGTGTTGTAGAAAGACCTTTACCAGCATTCCCTATAATAACTATTTTTCCATCTTACATCATTTTGCAGGGATTATTATCCACTATGTTTTACAGCATTGCTTGGGGTTATTTAGGGTTTGTAAACACTGGTTTCTGCACAGCTCTCGCAATGTCCCAGATCAGCAAATTAACATTTTAGCATCTTTCTTTTGCAGCTATTGTTTTGCAGATGTGCAGCTTTAAAGGCTCGACTTTATGGGGATGTGTATTTAAAGCAAGCTTAAGCTTGATAAATAGCATTACAATTGTAAAAAAATATATATATTATAAAGCAGAATCAATGTGGTGTCTCAAATCCAAACCTAACCCTTACCCTACCATGCAGTTTAAATACAACTTTGTTATTCGGTTATAATTCAGCTTCCTGGATGGTTTCCGTTATTTTTTATTTTTTTAGATATTTGATTTTCTTTTTGCAATATGTCCAAGAGGAAACACACTTATTGAGGTTTAGTGATAATAACACCAATAACTTTAACCTTAATATGATTACCATGGACTAAAGAGCTGGGAATATAAATCTTTGGTCTTTTACGGTACCAGTGAGCTTTACACCATCTTGATTTTATGTTGAATTTCCTAGGAGATTATCTTCTGGGAAGACTGGTAATGATCCTTAATGATCCTTAATTAGACAGTATTTAATGTTATTGCTGATGTTTTCCCCCCATGACATTCTTAACATGCAAAGCTGTGTGCTTCAAAACAGTTTTAATCGAGCTCAACACACCTGCTGATGTTACAGGGAGCGAATCTGATTAATGATTCTTTTTTTGTGTGAATTTAAAACCTTTTTTAGGACCTTATCATCCTTATCATTTCATATCAATCACTTAGATCAATTAACTGATTATATACTTTTTATTTAAGACTGTATTGGTCTTCTCAGTAAAAAGTAACAATAGTAGAAATTAATATACTTCAAATGAAGACAAATGCTTGCTGGCTGTAACTGTTGATGGTGCACAAGGTTCTCTTTAGAAATTGCTGAAGAATAATTTTTGCTGCAGTCTTTGCAAATGTTTAATTTTGTATGCTGCTGTTGTATGGTGTGAACTTTCTGAGAAGGCATGCAATGTTCACACATGTTTCAACTGCATATTAGATTCCTCTCTTAGATCTTTTTGTATATTTCTATTTCTGATAAGGCTGAACTGATAATAAAGTATCTCTCCTGTAAATCTGCTGGTCCGTATAATCTTATCTGTGGGTTTACAGAGTTGGTACGATCACTACCTGCAGTGGAACCAGAGCGAACACCCTGGGGTGAAAAATCTTCGCTTCACCACCGATCAGATCTGGACTCCAGACATTTTGCTCTATAACAGGTAAAACACCTGAACACAAACCTCATACACACACACACACCTGCACATCAAAAGGTTGTGACATTTCCCTCCCTGTCCTCCCTCAGTGCAGATGATGACTTCGACTCCACGTTTAAGACCAACGTCCTGGTGAACTCCAGTGGCTATGCCAAGTATCTGCCTCCAGGTTGGATTTTCTCTTCCTGTACCTACTTTCTTCATAAACCATAAACCTTTTTTTTCACATTACAGCCACTAAATTCAAAGTACTTCATTCATATTTGTTGTGATGCATTTCCCTTTTCTACAAATAAGAATCAAGATTGTAAATGCATTCATTGTTACTATATTTGCAGCTTTTATAAACTAAATCTCAGTCAGATTAGACAAAAAGCTTGCTTGATCATCACTTTTTAAAGTTTTCAACACATTTTCAGCTGAATTCACAGCTCGGCATTAGATCTAAACCTTTACCTTGCAGCTCTGATTACATAACAAATGGATCTTCCCTGTTAGCTCTCTTATATAGTGGTGTTATGCATCTAAACTGACCTGAGTTCTATCTTCCTGTTTTTCCAGCTTTCTCTACATATCTTGAGTAAACTACAGCAGTAATTATTATAGCTCACTGTCAGCAGTGGCTTTGTTTTTGCAATGCTTGAAATAATGGGTCTACCGCCATCATATTTTCCCACCTGAGCTGTAGTTGTCTGGAGCTACTCTATAGTTACCACAGGCTTCTTGGTTACTTATGTAATCAGTGTGTCTCCAGAATAATTATACTCTTTCAGTTTTCATATGATAAACTAAACAGGGCTTTTTGAAACATTAAAAGTTATGAAATCTTGTTTAATATCATAATGCCGCTTTAAATTTTTGCCCAACATCATGCCTTTAAAGAACAGGAATTTATGTTAAGACTAAACAATTGAGATTATCTTTGGTGACTTAATGAACTGACCTCTAAAAGAAATTCAGAAGGTTGGACTATATTTTCTACGTCACAATGATACGATACTGTCTGCATCAATGATTGTGGTTATAGTATGGCTAAAATGTAGAAAAGGTGAAGTGGTGTGAATACTTTTGCATTGCTCGGTACTATGCATAGTTCAAATAGTTTAAATTCCCTCTTTCTTCATTCTTTGTCTCTTACCTCATTTCCCCGAGGTGCAGCGTCTCATCCTGCAGGCTCTGCATGCCTTCTTGTTTCTACATTTGACATAAATATTTCATCAATATAAAAACAGCATTGGTATTCGTATAAACTGTTTACAGCGCTAACTTCCTCCTCCTTTTATCTAAACCTCCTGTTGCAAAGGTAACAACCCCGTTGAGCTTTCACAGGTCTTTACTCTGTGTTTTCCCCGGCTGTTCCAGATTAAAGGAGCCTCAAAGTGAGTCCCATTGCAGAGTCAAGAGGTTAAAGCTTCAATTACCCACTACAGTAAAAAGCATGGACATCGTCCAGCTCATGGAACAGATTTACTGAATCATTGCTGCTGAGTGTATTTATGTCTCCCCTATGCTGTGATTTAGATCAGAGTCAGCAGAGGGAAGGTTTAAAGGAAAAGCTCAGGTGTGGAAAAGAAAGAGGAGAGATTTTTGATTGCCTGATCAATGACACCACTGCAGTTAGAGCTGCTGACCACTGTTGGAGGATCCTACTGACAGTAATTAGGAGGCTAGAGGCATCCTGGGTCAAATGCCAGCTAAATTCATTGGGACAACTTGTAAAAATTGATACAAGGTCTTAAAATGAGTTGATCTTTTATTGTAGTAGTATGATCTCATACTACATTGTGGTACATTTATTTATTAGGGAAAAACATCACATGTTAAGAAATTATTGTCTTTCCAAAATCATTGGTTGATGTTACCCAAAACAATCGTTATAAAACTAGTGTCTCTGTCGAACTTTTTCATTTTCTTATTCACTTTTCTCAGTACGTTTCAGTTTCTAGGAACTTTTAATTGGTAATCGATCAGTTTCTGTTTTTCAGCGTTATGAAATAATACGAATCAAAGGCCATTTAGCCACTCGCCATTGGGCTCCATCAGGTCATATATTTATCTTGTTCCTACACACCGTAGGAAGGATAATAGAGGTGAAAAAAAATTCAAAAAACACTGATGAGAATTGCTACAAAGTGTGGCTATTGTAGAGCAGTCTGCTCTTCCCCACACTCTGTCACGCTATCTACACGCCAATTGAAAAATAAATGCTTTTCTTCCCTTCCATCTTATAAACATTTAACATAGGGAATTTGCAAAACTTTAACTATGTGTGCACTTTGGTGCGATGAGAGTTAGATGAAATGATTTTGCCAACAAATGGCTGTTTTTGGGTGAAAACCAGAATAAATACATGACAAAGCACAGTAAATAACAGCTTATGCTGTGGGACTGATTTTCTTTCAAATGGATTCTCTTGAGAAATCTAAACTGAACAATTTCTGACATTATAGGATACTATTGAGTGCTCTTAGTCTGGGTTATTTATAGCACGATTTCTAATTACTCTACCAAGATTTTTTTGCATAATAACTAAATTTACTCTAACTCCAAGTTAGTCTTTTAAGACTCTTTATCATTATAGTTACCAGGGTGCCAATATGTGACTATACTACATATCTTAGGTTTCCATTGCATGCCCAGTTGTGGCTGCTTTGCTCTGATTGATGACATTTCAAACAAAAGGTGCAGCAGGTGTTGGCTCTTATCTCGACTGTGTGCCATTTATAACGGGCAGTCTGCTCTCAAGGCCATGTAATGCCACATGAGGAAGTGATTTTTGCTGTATGTTTTTGCCGCTGCTTTGTGACAGCAATGAAAGAAAACTCAATAGGATTTTTTTTTCCCCCCTTCAAGGTCATTTGGTATTGCTGTGAAAGGGGACACAGAAATACAAGGAGAAGCAAAAGGAAGGATAGGTGGATGTTTTTGTCTTATCTGGGTTATTTCAGGTCCGTAAAGGAAGGACTGTTATGTCATTTCTTTCTAATAAAGTAATGTAAATTGTTATTGCTGATCTGTCATCAAAATAGAAAAAATAACAATAACAATAAAAAGAAAAGAAAAAATGAATTGTTTTAAATAAAATTATTATTTCCTTGTCAGGACTAAGCATTTCAAACACTGCAAAAATGTTATATACACACACACACATATATGTATATCTGCAAAAACAGCTAAACATTTCTCATTGCCAAGCAAAGACTGCATTTTCTAGAATTGAAAAAAACAAACTCAAGTTAAACTGAAAAATAAAAACAGACAAAACCTTTGTTTTGTTTTAGCCCATTTATTACTCTGTATGCTGTTGTTTTTATTATAATAAAAAAAAAAAAAAAAAAGTGAACTGAAAGGAGAAAAAAAATCTAAAAGTAAAATAAATGCTTCTGAGAGAAAATATTTTTTGAGAGAGGTTTTTTCCCTTGGAAATCATTTCCAAATGTCAATTTTTCTATTAATTATTCTATGAAAAAATATTTTCTCTCAAAACGTTTTCGTCGTTTATGACATTTAGTCTCAAATAACATCAGTTTTTACTTTCAGAATTATTTTCAGGATTTTCCTGAATTCAATAAAAAGTCAAAATTAATTTGTATGTTTATTTAGAGTACTGTCACTTCAGTTTTATGCAAATATATTTCTTTTTTCTTACCTAAAAATCCAATCAACTTAATGGCACTTGATAGTAGGGCAAATAGGTCGTACACTCCTGTTATAGAGAAGAGAATAATCTCTAAACAAAAATTTTGGTTGATAGAAGAGTTTAATTCAATAGAATCAGAATTAGTTTAATTGGCCATCAGTTTGTGCATATTTAAGGAATTAGACATTAGGTCCAGATTTACTATGTTGGTGGAATTTCAGTAATACCTCCCACTACTGTTACTTATTCCTAATACCGGTAATAAGCAAGGAAATGGAAAAACTTTCTTTGTTTTATCTTTGTTCCTTCTGGTTCTAAATAATGTTATTACTAAAACAATTTGTCCCCATAAAACAAGGGCAAGAACTAATTTTCCAAGACCAAAAAGCCCTTGAAAATAATTTCATAGCATAAATCGTAGAATGCATGCTCTGAAACTAGAATTAATTCTGCTGACTTCTTCTCGCTGGCCTCCAAACTCTGAAGACTCATTTGCGTGTCGACAGGCTCACAATGAATGTCTCTGTGAGCTGCAAGGCTTCTTTGACATTTTGCCTTGGTGTTTGTGTGTGTGTGAATGTCTTAACAGGCCTGATTAATTTTGTCCTTTAAGTACATTAAGAGCCGCAGTTTGCCAATGAACCGCTGTGCGGATCATTGCGATTTCCAGGAATAACACCCTGGGAAGGGTGCCGTGGTGATGCATACATGTGAGGGCATTTATTTTGCATGATAAAAGGCTGCAATCTCATTAGGGCAGTAACTGTAATCTCGTTTTTTCAGCTCCGCTGTGGATGTTTTATTCTGTTGATGCTGATGCTTTGCGAACAGCTGTGTGATGGCAAACGAGGCAGAGCCAATCTGAGGAGCGGAGAAAAGCACCAGGATTTTTATAGACATGTCTTTGATGGGAAGCAGTTTGTTATCTGGTGTCAGCTTTCTTTTCTTCAGGCTGCATACTGAGTTCCAAAACAGTTAACTATTTGGACTGTTGCTGCTTGGCTGTGCAACAGAGTTTAAAAAAAATATATACTAGGTATAAAAATAAAAAAGAATAAAAACTCTGAGAACTTTTCTGATATGCGCAAGGGTGATCTGATCCCTCAGTGCCCCCATATTGGTCTGTCTCTGCAGGAATCTGCGAGGGGCAACACAGTCATCTTGTCCATTGATTGTTTGGCTGTAACTCCCTGCCCTCTAATCTCACTTCGTTTTCTCAGGAATCTTTATGAGTACTTGCAACGTAGATGTTCGCTGGTTCCCATTCGACATCCAAAAATGTGAGTTAAAGTTTGGCTCCTGGACTTATGACGGCTGGCTGCTGGACCTCCAGATGATTGATGCAGACATCTCAGGATACATGCCAAATGGAGAGTGGGATCTAGTCGGTAAGAGGGAGGAAACATCTTGAATAAAAAAAAAAAAAAAGAAAAAAAAAATAAAACAGCTCTTATTCATGAATAATCAGGGACAGTTCCTCTGTTTTCATTCCTTTAGGTGTTCCTGGAACCAGAAATGAGCTTTTTTATGATTGCTGCCAGGAGCCTTACCCAGACGTGACGTTTGTGATTACAATTCGAAGACGGACGCTCTACTACGCCCTGAACCTGCTCATCCCGTGTGTGCTGCTTTCTTCTATGACCCTGCTGATCTTCGTGTTACCAGCTGACTCTGGAGAAAAGATCTCTCTGGGTGAGTGGATCAGTTTTACTCTACATGCCAAATTCATTCCTCAGGAATATGCAGAAAGAAATGACATCCATGAGATACTCATGGCCATGACGTTTTCTTGAATACTCCACTTCAAGGAATTATGACTGTGTTCCTCAGCTGTGGTGTATACCTTGACATGGAGTTGTATTATTGTGTCTGACTTGGAAATCCTACCATACCATTTTAACATCCTTTATATGAGGTGCTTTTTTGGGGGGTTTTGACCATTATCTTTGGTGAGTTGAAGTGGTTTGCAGCTGGTATTATAGTGTAAAGACGTGTTTCTGCAGAAACGTGAACTGGTGAACTGTAACTTCCAGGTTTGGAGTCAAGTGGAAGAGCTCTAATATCTTGGTTATTTGCTCATGAGTGGCAGCAGGATAAAGCAGAAGATGAATAGATTGATTGCTTCTGCTGTTTTTCACCAAAACCAGTCAGTTTTGATCAGACATGCCCAAAGCCGGTCCTCAAAAGCTGCTGTCCTGCAGGTTTTAGGGGTTTCTCTGCTCCAGCACAGCTGACTTTCATTGATTGCTGATTAACAGGCTTTGGCTAAACTGCAATCATCAGAATCAGCTGTGCTGAAGCTAAAGGGAAACCTCTAAAACCTGCTGGACAGCGAACCTCAAGAACAGTACTTTGTGCATGCCTGGTTTGGATCATCTTCCAGGCCATTTCTCAGGTATGTTTCTGGCTTACACAGAACTCGTTAGAGGAACTGTCTAACCTGCCTGACATGGAAACTCTTTTTGATGGAGAGTAGGGCTGAGCAATATGCACTCTTATGATGATACTGGTTAATTTTATTGTGATAACAATAAAAGCGACGATAAAATTAAAAAACATTACGTCTTTGCAGTTTTTCTTACGTAACTCTATGGCTGTGACTGCTTATAGCCACCAAAGCCTTAAAATCATAAATAATACTCCTAAAGAATACTCGTACTCGTACTCGTACTCATCGTCTCCCGCTTTATCCGGAACCGGGTCGTGGGGGCAGCAGACTAAGCAGAGACTCCCAGACTTCCCTCTTCACAGACACCTCCTCCAGCTCTGTTGGGGAAAGCCCTAGGCGCTCCCAGGCCAGCCGAGAGACATAGTCTCACCAGCGTGTCCTGGGTCGTCCCTTGGGCCTCCTCCCAGTGGGACGTGCCTGGAACACCTCCCGAGGGAGGCGTCCAGGGGGCATCCGAAGAAGATGTCCGAGCCACCTCAACTGACTCCTCTCGATGTGGAGGAGAACCGGCTCTACACTGAGCCTCTCCCGATTGACCTAGCTCCTCACCCTATCTCCTAAAGAATATACATATTTAAATTCAGCTTCTTCAGGACATCAGTTCCATAAAGAAGCATTACTTATATCCCTGATCATCCTGCATTGAATCGTATCTGTAAATGTGTCAATGCCCCAGTGGAAAACATGAATGGAAAAGAATAGAAAATTGTAAAAACTTAAACCTTTTGACAACTCAACCACTGTCTGGAGTTTTTAAGGATCACTGATTCTAATTTATTGTTCAGAAAATAAGTTAGAAGTCTTATCATGACGATAAACATGTCATGATAGAGATAAACGGTACAATAAATGGCCTCCCCTACTGGAGGGTGTTTACTGGGAGAGGGATGTCTGGGTTTCCCTCATAAATCTGTTGTCCCTGTGAGGTTGACCTGATATAAGCAGAAAAAAACAATGAATGAAAGAATAAAATTAGACTAAACATGTGTTATTTTCAACATGTGACAGCAAATATCTAATATAAGACCCATCAACTGGTTCTAATAACCATAATTAAATCTCAGATACCGATGAGGTTTCTTGTAGCACCACATGACCATGGAACACCAACAGAGAGGCATGGGTCCAGTGGTTTGTGATTACAAATGATCATTATAGTGATGCATGTGTTATATTCCAGTGGGCCATCTCTGGGAAGCATTTGGAAATGTCTTTTGGGGCAAATATGGCTACTCCGAAGGTCAAGAATTGCCTGAAGGCCTGAATTGAATACCTTTTTCTAAGAAGACAGAAAGTTCTTGCTTTGTTCCTTGCATTTGTAAACTGATGGACACTTAGTTTGCAAAAAAGTTTGCTTTTTTAAGAATACCTACCAGCAGATATTCTGAGCCCTTTCTAATGGAAACATGATGAATACTCTTTTTAGTTATATTGGTAAAGTTATAATACTGGGCATGGTTTAAATGCATCTCAGTATCACTGTTAAAATGAATCACTATCATATTTGTGATCATTTGATTCACTTACCCTATATGTTCTTGAGTGAATCATCTAATAATAATCCTTTATTCCTAATCTCTCGTGTTAAGTAGCCATTTAAGTTGTCGGGCAGTTATGAGGTCCGGACAGCTCCACGGGGAGAAATTAAGCTGTTAAGATAATGATTAAGAGAGCCGAAAGATCATTAGGTTTGAGCAACAGCTTAAATAAGGTTAGAATGCTTTTTATCAAAAGAAACAGCTTATTTTGCTGCAAAAAGTAATATTTTGTTAAAGCCAGAGTGTTTGGACAATACTAATGCAGGCTGTGGGATCTAAGCCATGATCAATCAGCACTAAGGAGCCCACACTGTGCATAGTAAACATGCCTGAACTGTTATTACAAGGTGGGGTGGATCCATGCTTCCATGTCTTTCTGGTCGTACCTTTTGAATATCACAGCTGACACTGAGACAAAGAGGACCAAGCAACCCTTTTTCTAATCTGTTATTATTAATGATGGTGAACTGCAGCCTCCATTTCTTAGCTGACAGGAGTAGTCCCTGCTGCTGTAGCCATTATGCTTTCAGGCTTGATGCGTGTTTCTTCAGAGTGTAAACATCTCTTCACCATGTCTATATGCTTAGAAGGGCCATTAAGTGTGTGTTTGTATTGTGCAAATAAAATATTTCTTGGTTATAGTTAAGGACTGCATCTGCGATATAACCTCAGCATCTCACATAGTAATTGTCTGCCTGAGGTGGTATTTCTTTATGTATATGTTTTAATCTGTGCTGGTCCAGAAACACAAAATATCAACAACACGATGGAAAAAAAAAAAAGAAATGTTTGCAGCATAACTTGAAAGCAATCTGATTCATCCAGGAGGAAGGGTCCATAAGCAGATCAAATCTCCGACTTCACTGCCCTCAGACCGAGGTTGTGAATATAGGCCGACTTTAAAAGTGAAACATTGCAGAGTGAAGGCACAGGGGAGGCTCAGGAGATAATCAGGGGGTACAAAAGAGGCGAACTGGGAGCGAGAGAAGATGAGAGAGGAGAGGGATTACTGGATATCTACAAACAGGGAGCGGCGGGTGTGGGAAGATGGAAACAAAGTCTAGAGAGGAATTAGAAAAAGGGTGAAGAAGGACAGACCAAGTAAGAAACGAAGGAGTGACACTATAATAGGATAAAAATGAAGGCAGTATGCAGCAATATTAAACTTTAATATCACCATCAGCCTCTTTAAAGATCTGACAGTCTTGTCATCTCAGCCTTAAAGACTTTGCTATCTTGATTTTACAGACCCGAAGCGAAGACTGCTTCAGCTTTTTAGGAAAGAAAACATCAAACATCTTTTTTCTTGTTCACTCACAGTTGATTGTTTTCCACAGCATTTAGTGTTTGAATTTCACCTTGAATTCAATGAGAAATAAATTAAGTCTTTTGCTTGAAAAGCTGAGTAACTCAGATGAAAAAACTACTAACATCAGCCTTGTTTTCACTTACTGTACGGTAACATCACCTTGGGATATTGTGGTGCTCCATCCTCTCACTTTATTTTAAATTAATAATATGTTTTTTAACATACTGAGTGGGAATGAAAGTGGGAGGGAAGCCAAGGCAGCTTTGTCAAAACATATCCTCAACCTCAGTAGACAATGGTTTATACAGCGTTTCTCTAAAGGAGGGAAAAATGCCAAGTCTTACACAAGAGGCTAATTAACCTATCAATATAATTAAGGCTACTGAATTGATTAGAGGCGGGCAGGAAGAGGTACACACTGTCTTCTAAGAAAGTACAGGAATGTAACTTCTGATGGTACCACTTAAAGATCGGATGGCGTTCCTCTAAATTCAGGGGTTTAATTGAATACTTGGATCAGGGATGGTACTAAATGATGTGGAGGTGGATACACAGAGAGTATAAGCTGTGCTTTCCAGCTCTCTGACTCAGTCTGAGAGGATTTTCTTCTGCTGTTTTGGTTTTACATAAACGTTACTGATTAATTTACATAAATCGCACCAGATCTCATCATGAGCCTTAACCGTTTATCAAAACACTGAACACACAAGGAAACCTAAGTCCAATATCGACTGGCTAACGAAGTGCAGCTGAAGTATCAGAAAACCACCTGTGTCTCTGTGTTTACCTGCAGGTATCACCGTGCTGCTGTCTCTCACTGTTTTTATGCTGCTGGTTGCTGAGATAATGCCCGCCACATCTGACTCTGTCCCTCTCATAGGTATGTGAACAGCAGAATTTTTACTTTTTTTTTAGATCAATTTTCACTCTACTTCCTCTCATCACTAAAAATAACATCTTCTTGTTTATAAGCCACTCATCTGGCTCATCATTCTGAACAAAGCCTTTATCCAAATCCTCCAAATCCTTTTTCATGTCCACTTTGCATCACCATTTACCATTTAAAAAAGTTTTTATTTAAATATTCATTTTCCTAATTTATGACCCCTTATCATCTCTTTTTAATTTCTTTTAACCCCCATACCATTCCTATCCATATAGTGCTATTTATGACTCTGTAAATCCCACTCATCCTCTTCCTCCCTCTTTGAGTCCAGTTTTCCCTCTAATCCACTTCATTAATGACCCTCATCATACTCATCCTCCCATTTTAGAAGTTTTCTTTCACATTTAATATAATTTGATTACAACATCTACAAAGGTTTGTGTTTAGTTCAGATTAATTTGCGTACAATCCAACTAAGGTAGAGCCGTAGATACATAAAGTTGTGCTTAAAAGTTGTTATACACCTCCATTATGGGGGAGTGCTGGCCTAGTGGTTAGAGCAGTTGTTCTCTGAGAAAGCTGCAAGTACCTGGTTCAATCCCCACAGCTGCCCCTCTGGCTCTCTGAGCAAGACCCTTAACCTCACACTGCTCCCCGGGCGCCGCACAGTGGCAGCCCACTGCTCCCCAAGAGGATGGGTTAAATTCAGAGGTCAATTTCTCCAGAGTGAGATCAATAAAGTTCAATTATTATTATTCACTTAATAAATTAACTTACCGTAAGCAATTCAAATAACACAAAACTGAAAAAGTAATAATGAATACAAATGTACTAAATAATAATTCAGTAAAATAAAATATTGATTTTCAATTTTTATATGAAAAAAAATCTATAAAAACAAACTCCCACAAAAATGAAAGAACCTAGCTTAACAATTGTTAAGAGAAAAAAAAATGTAATTGTAGGAGCCATTTATAGTTGTTGTGTTTAGGGATGGTTTGTTTCTGGGTTATTTGTTTTGGGTGGCGGTGACCTATATTCTGCTCTACCACTGGTGGCGGTGTGGAGGGGAAGGCTTTATAGGTAAGACGTGAGGGGGCAGAAAGGGTTTTGGGTGACGGGAGGTCATACGGTTTTTACCGCTTTCTTTGGCACACAATAGCCTGCGTCCTCCGGTTAAACTCTGTTATCTTTCACATTCTCCATAGTTACCTATCCATCTCACTTGATGTAAAGACCGCTACTCGGATTGTTTGGAAAGTTTGTTCATATACAAACGTACTTCAATAAATGGGAACGCCCATACCTTATATCCTGGTTTCCATCTCCTCTTTTAAGCGTGTTAAATTTCAGATTCCCCGCACCCACAAGCGACAAAAAGGTGGTTGGTAGTCGCTATAGTAATGTTCATCCATCATAAATAAAACCATTTAGACAAAAATACGCTGTGTGCAAGAAGTAATGGGTCAACCAATCCAATGAGGAAATTATATGTGCGCCTGGAAAATGCACCTCTATTTTTGAGCTGTTTCTGCAGGACTGCTGTGCTTTAGATATGCTGTTATTGTCCAATTAGAGGACAGGTTGGTGGCTCTTCTTAAAGGACTTACAATGACTGATAAACAATACTGATTGTCTGATAATTAAAAAAAATAAAATTAGATTTTGGGAACAATTACCTTATAATGTTCTCCAGTTTTTGACAAAAATCATAGTTTAATAAAAGATTATGTCCATCATTTTAAAACAGTTTATCATCATAGAACTGTTATTCCTCTTTCCCCTTTTTATCCCACTTATCTTCCTCATCCCTCTTTATACCTCTTTTTTAACGCACTTATCTTCCTCATCCTTTTTTATTTCCCTTTCATCCCACCTATCATCATGAGCCCTCCTTATAATCTATTTTCATCCCTCTCATCTTCCTCTTAGATCTTTATGATTATTTTTATCCCATTCATTTCTCTTTATGACAGTTCACCATCCCACTAACCCTCCTCATCCCTTTTAAAACATCGTATCATCTAACTGATCCCTCACACACCCTTTGCTCACCTCTGTTTATCCCACTTATTGTCTTTTATCCTTCTTAAAGCATTTTCTGCCAGTCCTAATTACTATCCATAAAATTTTCTATCTCTCCTCCTAGATCCCCCTTTAGACCCTGTTCAGAACATTCATCCTCTCGTCTCTCATTACTTTTCATTCATTTTTATCTCACTCATACCTTATTATGCTACCCATTTTAACACCCATTTTAAAGACTCATTCTTTTTCCACCTCTTTAGCTTATTTATAATCTACTGTATATTTTTAAATCTTGATTGTCCTTTAAATCCCTGTGATACTTTTCCCAACATCCTCATAGATGTTCTTAATAATCCATTTTCATCTGTCATCCTCCTCGTCTTTTCTATTTATTTTTGTACCATACATATTCTTTTCATCTCTTCTTCATAAATGCATTTCACAATCTTTACTTCTTTTTTAATCATTATTCTGTCTCTTTTATTCCACTATCATCTCTTCTTAGGGTTCTACTCGTTTCTGTTCCAATGTGCTTAAACTATTTCCAACCCTATTGCACTATACAACAAGCCTTAGAGACAAATCTAACTGAATAAAGTCACATTTAATTAATCTTACCCCTTAAATTAAAATTTGATTCTAAAACAGCAAATCAATTCAGTACACTACCTCACCCCCAAAAAAATCCATTTAATCTATTCTTTATCCTTCCTGCTTTGCTTTTTCCAAAGGTACAGACTGGTTGGTCCAAATTAATGCCAAGTTATTTTCCTGCTGAAACAAAAGGCCCTTTGGTGTCTCCTTCTTCAAATCATCTCTCCTTTTATTTTCATTTATCTATGATCTGGTCATTGCTGGCTCATTTATTGTCTAGCTGAACTACATTGATCTGCAGGGCCATGCAGTTGGCGGGTTTATCACACAGGGTATCATTATCAAACACTCTATCCTACTATAAGAAAATGATACGGTGTCATAACATGAAGCTGAAAAAAAAGTACCCCGAAAAAAGAAGCTGAATTTACAAAACACACCTGCTCACCCTGAAATTTAATGGACTGAATTTATAGCGGCCACACTGCTGAGAATTAACTTTAGAGGGAAGGAACCTCAGCCAGAGACAGATGCAAATCTTTTCTCAGGACACAACACCTTGAGTTTAAAAGCTTAAAAAAAACATCAGCTGCTGCTGTCAGCTTTTTTCATCCTTTATAAAGACTAACTACCTTAATCTTCATCTGTTTGATTTTGCTGACATGAACAGAATAAGCAAGTAGGCTCTTATAATGACATCCAGCATCAGAAAAGTTTAAAATGACGTTATGGATTGATTTACGTCTTCAAAATCTAAATATGACTTAGTCTTTGACCTCAAAGTGCTTAGAAAGAAATAAAACTTTATTGCGAACTCCAGTAGCAAGAAGGTGTATGAATGAGATGTTAACCTTGTCAGTGTTTTTTTTTTTTTTCCGGCTAAAATATTAGCTCAGAAACTGCCGGTCTGACTTTAAATGAATCATTACAGGGCCTTCACCTCCTCCTCCTCCTCCTCCTCCTCTTCAGGTCAGTACTTTGCCAGCATAATGATCATCGTTGGGATGTCAGTCGTTGCCACAGTGGTTGTTTTACAGTATCATCACCATGATCCAAACGGAGGAAACATGCCAAAATGGGTAAGGCTGAGCTCAGACACATTAAAAGACACATTTATCATGCTTTTAGTCATTTTGCAGCTGAACTCAGCCTTTCTTGACACGCTCCTTCTGTAACCCCGATTTTCTGCCCAGTTCTCAGGGACGTTTTTATTCGCTCGGAAGTGAACAGTATGCTGCTATGCCACTTTCTCTTTTTCTTCACCGACTTCATTGGCAGTGACTCATCCAGCAGTGGCAGTCCTCCTTCGTGTTTTCATCAAATGCCTCATCGCAAACTACAGCAGGCATGCTTTTCAAAGCACCCTGGATATGTGGGTGGATTCAGTTTGACTTGTTCTCTGCTTCTGTTTTTCTTACCTTCTGTTCCAGGAAAAAAGCATCAAGTCTTTATATAGAAAGTTTTTTTTTTTCCTGCACTGTTTATAATTTTAACTATACATTTACTGGTTTCTGCGTCCCCCTGCAAAACATGGCTTCAGTTAATGATATGTGGAACTTTGCAGGCTGCTTGTGCATGCTGGTGCCTTCTGCTCTGACACATTGCAAGGACGTTCTGTTGATGGATGGCCTTTGTAGACAATCCAATGGCCAATTAGCAAACTAATTGATGAGATTTAGATTAGTGCGTGAAGTGTGTGCAGTTCATAATTAGACCACTGCACAAAAACAACATCAGTGTCGGAAACCTGACTTGGGAAGATGTTCTGCAGACACTAATTGAGCAGTCATCTGGACATTAGGTCTCATTTAGCAGCCAGACCCCCATCTGGATGCTGCTGGGTCCGTCTGCCTGTACATGAGACACATGGGCTTTTTTTTCTTTCTATTATGGATTGGACAGAAGGAGAGGAACAGAAGTTTTAAATCCAAACCAATTTGTGCTGTTTTTATCTAATGCTGTAGCTCACTGAAACACTGCTCTGCCGGCTCATGGGGGTAATAAAACGCTAATCACACAGTCCATCTCAGTGAGTCCACAGTTTCAATATAAGGCTACACTTTTAAGTAACTGGGAGTCTCTGTAGGAAATCTGGCAAAGGCTAAAAGAATTTTTATTTTTTGCCTGAGGGACTCTAACCAACCAACACTTGAAACGATGTTAATACAAAGACAAAGCTGCAGCAGAGTAAAACAAACCACAACATTGAAAACAGAGTCAGCATCCAAACCACAGAAGCTTTTAGATCAACTTAATTAAAGCTCTGCGGAGGGCAAGAGGGGATGATTGTAGTGTTTTTATAACAGTGTGGTAGTCAATATTAAAGGTCATTCCTGTAGAGGCTCACGGTGCCTTCAAAAAGTATTCATCCCATTTGAAAATGTTCAGAATTCATCATGTTACAACCATAAAGTTTAATGTTTCTAAGATATGTCTTTTTCAAGTTTAAAGCAGTTTATGTAATTTTGAAACAATGATCCATGATTTTTGATGTTTTTTAATAAAATACCGTAAGAAAAAGTTTCAGTCCTCCTGATTTGATGGTTTGTCAGACTATGTTTCGCTGCAATTAAAGCTTCCAGTCTTTAGGTACATCATGTCTTTGCTCATCTAGAAACAGAAAATGTTGAACGTTCTTTGCAGAAAAAGCCTGTGTTCAGTTTGACTGGATTTAGGATTGTTGACAATAACTCAACCTTGATTGAGCCTTTCTTCACATTGCTGCTCTGGCTGTATGAAGGAACATTCTGATCTCATCTGATCTGCATATTTTCGCCGGGTCCCACACACAGGTTTTACCAGACAACACAAGAACTAATGATTTTTTTCTTTTTATGAAGTGCAGCACTCATAGCTGTGCTGGCAACAGGTTCCACCTGAGCTGTGGATCCCTGCAGCTCCACCAGAGTTACTATTCTTCTCCTATTTCTTGTAATGTTTTGAAAACCTGATTTTCCATCCTTGATTTTTCAGTGCCTACTGTTGGTCTTTGGCAAATGAAATGTTAATTAAACACATTGAGATTTTTGGTTGCACCACAACAAGATGTGAAAAACATTAAGGAGAGTGAATAGCTGTGGAAAGGTTTGTATCTCAACGTGTTCTTTTCTCCCTTAAGGTGCGGATCGTTTTGTTGCAGTGGGTAGCCTGGTTCCTCAGGATGAAGCGTCCAGGGGAGAACGACGATCCAGAACGACCTCCCTGCGCCCCTCACCTGCGGCGATGCTCCTCGGGATCACAGAGCGGCAGCATTCCAAACCCTCCCGATCCAACCCTCCACCCCCTGCACCCACAGAATCTGACACCTCTCCAGACGGGGCCCCTCCATGCTGGACACCCTCATCTGCAAACCAGTGCCAACAATAACGGGAATCTTCTCTATATGGGTTTCCAGAGCATTGAGGATTCTTCTGTGCTCTCAGAGCCCGTCCAGAGGAATAACATTTCTGTTGGACCTCCCCGGGTGGCAGGAAGTCCTCCTCCTCACCTTCCATCTCAGTTCTGCAGCTCCCCCCCTCCTCCAACTCCAAACATGGATACAATAGGGTGTCCCAGCACTGTCTCTAGTGGCGGAGGGTTTGGAGGGGGAGCAGGAGGGTGCTCGACGTCCGTGATGGGAGACCCTCAGCTGCAGGCTATCCTGGAGGAGGTGCGCTACATGGCAGACCGCTTCAGAGAGCAGGATGAGTCGGAGAGCATGGCTGATCAGTGGAAATTCGCAGGTGCTGTGATTGACCGCCTCTGTCTGGTGGCGTTTAGTGTTTTCAACATCATCTGCACCATCTCCATTCTCATGTCGGCTCCTAACTTTGTGGAAGCTATTTCTAAGGACTTTGTTTGAGGGGGGGGAAAAACAGGAAACAAAAGACACGAATGAACATTCTGAAGAAAAATTAGCTACAGGATAAAGAATAGATTGGGCTCTGATCCAGGGAAACATGATTCAAGAAAACTGATAAGCTCTGTGATTTGTGATTGCAAGGGTCTGGGGGAGCGGAAAGAATCTAATGGTTTTCTTGTAATACATCCTGTTTTGTTACCAAAAAAAAGAGAATGCTGAAGATGAAGGGAATACAGAGTGGAGTTAAAAGGGAATTAGACTGTGCTGGGTGCTTTATCAGATTCGTGACAAGGTGAGAACTGGCTTTCATGACTGATTTAAAGACCTTTGCTTAAAGTTAAAGAAAAAAAGGGGAGCCACTGCAACAAGAGGTAATAAGGAGCTTTTTAGGGTAGAGTGAAGACAAGAGTAAAAGAAGAGACAGATAGATAGGCAGAGACAGATAAAAGAGACAAATATGTATGTTTTTTTTTTTCTCAGATAGGGGAGACAGCCTCTTACTCCCACAGGTGGAGAAAATACTGCATCACTCAAAGTGAGTTGAAAAGAAAAGAGTGGGAGAGCTGCTTTTACAAGGACACAAAACAAAGAGCAGACACGAAGGACAGACTCTATTCCCTGGGGACCCTGAGAGAGGTAGAGTTTTGGGAGGCTGCTTGATGTTCAGATGCACAAATGATGACCGAAGATCAAGACTGTCGCATTGCACAGGAACTTGGGAGGATCTCATCTATTATTCAATCACAATTCATCTAATGACAGTCAAATTGAAAGGCTTGGGATAATCCTTCAGACTAACAAGCTTTTCCGAGACGAACTTCCATCTCCGTGAGCCACTTTAAATCTCAGACCTTATCTCTGTCAGAGTATTGCCAATCAGGACGCTCTTCAGCAGCTCCTTTGCTCGTCCCGATCTGGAAACTCGAATTAGTCGGTCATCAACAATGCAACGGGCCGTCGCTGTGCCACCGTGGAGGCCAATGAAAATTCATGCACCGGTTACCTAACTGCATCTGGCAGGTTATAATGGACCAACGAAACTCATCAGATTTCATCTTGAAGGTTTAATAACCGACAGGAGATCTTTAAAAGGGCACCAGAGGCAAGAGGAAGGGGATGAGATCACTGAAAATACTAACGCTGAAGCAGAGGAGCAGGTTTTACTGGTTTACAGCATCATGAGGGAGGAACCTTTTTAATTTTATATAAACTTTGATTTAGAGAATATGATGATGCAAATTAACACCGCAGCACCATATAGACACCATAAAAGGCAAGTCCCTCTGGTGGCAGTTTGAGAGGTCAAAACCAACACTTCCTCTTTTGTTTTTCAATCACGGGTCGACTTGCTAACAGCATTTGGCTCCCTTCCCATTGGCAAAAAAAGCTGGGTCTACCGCCACTGGCAGGCCGCATGGCCTCTGTGCCCTGCCACTGGTGACACCATCACACTGGGTTAGTGTCAATGATGTCACCAGTGCTACAGAAATCAAGAAAGTAAACAATGGAGAACAACATGTAAGGAACCCAGGGTCATAGTAAGTGTGCTTTATTGTTTTGCTCTTTTATCCTAATCCCTCTCACCAGTGCTGGGTCATGTTTACCAAATGTTAAAAGTTGTTTGGCTGGTTAATTCAATTCAGTTTATTTATATAGAGCCAATTCACAAAACATGTCGCCTCAAGGCTCTTTACAAGTCAACCTAATCATACAGTCAAATTGATTAAAAGTTTTCTATTTAAGAAAAACAGTTGATTGCATCGACTCACTGACTCAAAGGCAATCCCTCGCATGCTTGTAGCGACAGGAGAGGAAAACTCCCTTTTAATGGGATAGCCTCCAGCATACTGTAGTGTAAGCGGCAATCTGCCGAGGCTGACTTGTGTTCAAGTTTTTAGATCAGTACAACTTGCATGGTTTGTTGACGTCTGTAAGTTGCAATGGTATAACGTAAATTAGCGGGGAGATCAGAGCCGATGCAATTTTAACACGAGTCGCTTGCTGAGTCGTTTGACCCGTGTCGACACAGGTCTGAGCTGTTCCCACTGCCACTAAAACCCAATTGTTCCCAGTTTTAAACTGATTTTCCGGCCAGTGGGAAAGGGCCAATTTACATATGCGTAAAACAATTCAACTTGTTTTAAAAACTATTCATACCTTTTCAACCTTACATTAAGTCACGGTACAACCTCAAACTATAATAAATTTAAATTCCTCTATTATTGCCTACAGCGTAAAGACTCTCTAGGATTAAAAGAAGTAGGTCTGTAAACATCAGTTTATTATTCTTGCCACAGATCATCAGGTAGATTAAGTCATTTCATTGCATGAATATTGATTCAAATTGCTCCATAGTAGCTGTGGCTGTATGTGGGAAGGAGAACCTTTGTCCCAATCTAAAGGGATTTTTTTTAGCCTTCAAAAGCATTTTTTCCAGGATTGCCCTGCATTTAGCTAAATCAAACTTCCTCTTCCCTGAAAAAGAAAACATCCCCACAGCATGATGCTGCCACCACCATGACTATTTTGCAAAGCCTAACTAATAACTAAATGTATAGTCTCATGTAGATGAATGAAAATCTGTGTGAAAAGCCAGTTCACTTAATGATGCATCAAACATCTTCTAGACTACCTGGAAATATATTTCAGAAACAGGCCAGAGTAGAGAAAGTATTGAACCTTGAATATTCAAACATTTATTTGGTTGGTGTAAATAAAATGTATGATTTATCTGTTTTCACTATGGTGGACAGATATCAAAGGAACATGAGAAAGGGGATTTGTTTCTGATTTTATAACAGTAATCTAATATACAACATATTTGTTTTTAATTAAGTTGACTGCATTTAAAATGCAAAATTTGCTGCAACATAAAAATGTATTTTTTCTCCCCCTTTGTATGTTTAAAGGCTGCAGCAGTAAGAAGTTACGTTTAGTTACCGTAACAAAGAACAATGTTTCTGTGCTTTAAATGGATGGTTTCTAGTTTCACTTTTACTTACCATAAATAATATTTTAAATAGAGCAAGTGTTTTGAAAAGTGCTAATTTTGAATTTTATAAATAATCTTAAATTATTTTAGATTTTCTTACCTAAACACACAGAAATTTTCCAGTTCTACAGAGGATGAGGCAGAGGGGTATGCTTTTTTTTTATATCCAACCCTTCAAACACCGGATGTCTATTTTTGTAATAATTTTGCCCAGAAGCATATGTTGAAAATTGTTTGACTTAATTTAGTCCGTAGGTCTTTTCCAAGTTCAATTTAAACAAATATGTTGAAAGCCAAGCTTGGTAATCTCCATCACTAATCCCTTTTTAAATAGAAGGCGATATTGTTTCTTCTAGTAGGTTCAGTGCATTAAAACTAAGATCATTTGAGGAGGCGTTGTTTTTGACCTCATGTCAAAGGTCTCCTTTTCGTCTCTTCTTGCAGTGATTCACTGTCATTTCACTACACTTACATATCTGTGCTTAGGTATCCTGACTACTAATTCCTCATGCTAGTCATTAGGTAATAGTTGATCATGTGCTTTAAAAACAGCTAGAGGTTTCATAAAAACTCAGACCCCCATAACTAGTTATTCTGATAGTGATTCTTCCTTTTTTTTTGGAATCACTTCAAATAAAACTCCCTTGGATTCTTCATAGTTAGAAACATACTTCCACATAACTTTTGATCACAATTTTCTACTTGAATTAAATTTGTTTCCTTTTTTTGCTTTAAAGGATTCAGCACATTTGAAATAGCCTTGATCAACATTTACAGGATGTTATTGTTAGAGTTTAGTGCGACATCTAATCATTTTTTTATGGATTTCTACAAGGCACCCGGTTAAAACAATGCAAGTTTTTTATTTATTTAAAATCTGATCATTGATCATTCAGAAATTAGTGTTTTACTACCGACGGGGTGAATCCCCTGGGCTATTAATTAATGAATCAACTGAAATACAATGCATTGTTCAGGTGCTGTGGCCTTTTTTAGATTTAACGCATCTTCTGTCCACTTTCCTGAAGCAAACACTGCCCAGTATGCTTTCATGATGAGGTGTAAGGACTCTAACAGAAAAAGAAGAGAAAGGGAGATTAAGTCCATGGAAAAAACCTCAAAAAGTCCAGAAAGCTGATAAACAGGAAAGTTTGGTTTCATGCAAGCTAACTGTATAATTGCACTACTCTGTATCTGGATAATACATTTTTTGTCACTTCTTCCCCATTCTATGTTGTGCTCTAAAAGCAAGTTTGTTTTAATTTGCACATGAAATTCCATGGGACATAATCTTTGTTTAAATTAGGCTTCTATTTTTTTTTTATTGTAACATAGAATTTCTTAAACGTTAATAAAGTTTCAAGTCTTTCATTAAAGAAAAATATAATGGTCCCTTTCCACCGCGATAAAATAGAACGTCCTCTTTTCCAGAGTTTCATGTATGTTATAAAAAAAGGTCTTTATTAGGTTCTTTTATAGTATTGGCATTTAATTTTAGGCTGTTATTTTAGAAATCAGGATAAAATAGGTAATAAAATGAATCTATGCTTAAAAACCTTATGAATCAATATAATGCCTCACCTTTAGCAGCATTAATTTGAGTTAGTCCGTTGCTCTATGACTTCAGTTTCACATTGTGAATGAAAGTTGCTTCAGTGCATTTAGACTTGCAGACATTCATTTCTGTCTTTATGTATAGATGCATTGAGAGAGTTTATATATTGCCAACAAAGGTGGTGCAGAATTTTTTGCTGCAGGTACTGCAACATGTGAGGGAAAGACATATGTGTGGCACAGATTAATAATAATATCTGAACTTTATTGATCTCACATTGGAGAAATTTAACTCTGCATTTAACCCATCCCCTTGGGGAGCAGTGGGCTGCAATCGTGGGGCGCCCGGGGAGCAGTGAGGGGTTAAGGGTCTTGCTCAGAGAGCCAGAGTGGCAGGCTGTGGGAGTGGGGATCCAACTCAGAACCTCAGGATTCCAAGTTCTATGCCCTAACCACCAGGCTGCCATTCCCTGGCACCCCTAATGCTACAGGACTGCAGAAATCTTTATTCAATAAAATCATTAAAAAATGAAAAAAAAAACAAAAAAACCCCACCCCAATTAAACGTAAATATTGTGCTATTTTTGTAATCAAACAAACATTCGTAACCAGATAATATGTGAGCCCCTGACTGTAGGTCCTTTTAATAAAGGACTGAAAATATTTCTGTTTTGCAGGTTTTTGCAGATATTTTATTACTTAATTCTAGATTCAGTATTTTTGTATTTTTTCTGTTTTGCAGCACTCTGAGATACTTATATGTAAATGCATTTAAAATGAAATATACTAATATTGTTATCTCTAATTCTATTGCCTTTAAATATTATGCTCATTTAATGGACACTGCTCTCCCAACACCTCCAGCAGCTCCCACAAAAATCTCATCCAAATAGGGTGGTCTGCACCACTTTTGTACTTGTTATCAATTTGGCATGCAATAAAAAAATCCTTTGCAACATGCCTACTAACTGCATGTGTGATTTTTGATTTGAGCAAGCGTTATTGCTTCTCTCATTCTAGATCCTACTAGATCAGACCCTAAGACCAGCCGTTCTGGCAGCAACAACCATACCCTGTTTAATCAAAAAGGTGTTTTCTATAAAGAACCTGGTGAATGGACATTTACTCAGGTTTTTGAACCATTTTAAATCCCTCAGAATGAGCTACTGCAGTTGCCTCTAATCCTAAACCTGAGGGACCATCTCTCTGCATGCTTTAGATGTCACTTCTCTAGCACAGCTGATTAAAATAAATGCATTACCTCCTCAGCATACTATAAAGTGCTGCAGTAGTCCATTAATCTGTCATTCATTTACATCAGAGTGCAGCAGAGGAGAGACACCTGCAACATGCAGGACAGCAATTCCTGAGGACCGGGGTCACCACAGGGATTCTGAGATTTTTCCCCTGGGCAAGTTGACTTTGAGTTCAGATCTTAGAGAAGCAGAAGGTGGATTTTATCGAAAACATGGCTGCTTCCTTCCCTCATTCGGTTGGAATCACAGAGTCATTTAGTGGAATAGTTGTATGCTATTGTACACCTTCAATAAATAACTATTGGATATTAGTTTATGGTTTGGTTAAAGAATGCTGTAAAAATCTATTCTGGAGAAGTGGACAGCAGATATTAACATCTATTTCTGTTAGTGGAAACAAATATTTAATTCCATCCAACACTAAATAAACTACCATCAAACTGTCAGCAAAGACACAAAAGATTAATTTTAAAAAACAAAAGACCCAATTAAGCTAGAAACTGGCATACTTACTGGCATACATACAGAAGCATACATGCTTCTGTTTCATGAACGATTCCAATCAAGAATAAAGAACTTGATTCTATTTAATGGTGTGTTGAAAATGCAAGGTATTGCGGTTTTAGCAAACATCTCACAACATTTGGCTGTAGATGAATTTACATCTGATGCTCTGCAGAGTTTTTACAGCAGCTGCATGATTTATTGGGGACTGATTGGAAATAAAACAAGAGCGCCTCCATTCATCCTAATGGGAAAACATGACTGGTGCAACGTGTGGCTTATTAACGACCTTCTAATCATTTTATGACAGAAGGAAAATAAATCCCAGCATTTAACCACACAGGCTTATTGTTGCTGGATACATTTGTTGTTTCTGCTTTTCATTTAAATTGATGACAGAAATACACATTTATTTTGACTGTTATTCATTTAAGAAAACATTTCTTTAGTTTCCCTGAGAAGATTTCATCAAGAGGATGCTGTATAAAAGTCTCAGAGGAATTGTAGGAACTTGGATTTAGGAGGAGTGAGACCTTCACCCTGGATCAGTGGACCAGATCTTTATTCTCTTGGAGTTGCTGAAGAGGCGTTTTGGGAACGAGCTGTACACATATTCCAGGATTTCTCCTCATCTCCCTTTTTAAGTTTTGGAAGAACAAATCCAGGACTTGATGGATAGACTCTATATCCCCTTTGGACAATAAATATTTGGGATCCTCCTCCCATATTGAGCTGGAATATCACTCAGGAGAAAGACCTCTATGTCTTCTTGCTTCGCCACCCAACCTTGTAGGCAACATGGATGGATTAATAGTTTTAAGGCCAATTATTTGGTCTACATTCCTTCCTGTAATTGTGTCAGTCTTCAAAGTGAGAGTCTGTCTCTGTGTCTCTTCTCCTGCTGTCTTTCTGTCTCTTCCTCATTCAACTCCACAAACAGGAGGTTAATTTCCTGACTAAGGGTTTGTTAAAGTTTGTTATCCTTTGAGCACATGCCGATACATCTGTTCAGAAAAAATAAAATATTCTCTTTTTTTATAATGTCTGGCATTGCTCTTATTACTGTTTGGTGACTGTCTTGATCCCCAAAAAGAGAAGAAAATGACAGTAAAGGGATAAGATGGGGGGTTAGAAAGCGCTGATGTACCGTTGGGAGCTGGACAGGGTTTTAATTGATCACTCATTCCGGAAGGAAGAGGGTGGTTGTAGGGGGCGAGGGAATATGGTGGAAAGGATGGAAGAAATAGGGAGGGTTAATGGCAAAAAGAGGGGCATCCTGGGTAATCCATCGCCTTTATGGGGGGGATGGTGGCAGCAGAGATGTGCAACCTGACAAGTATAACTCAGTGACTGGCATCGAATTAAAGGTCACGGCTCTTTATCACACTCAAAGGGAGAAATATATACTACAGAAATAAACAGAAATTAGAGACGTGTCTCTGAGGGTCTACACGCCCATTGAGGCAAATGAAGTTTATGTGCGGCCTTCGCCGCGTCGCTCAGTCAGTGTGCCAGGATGAGTAAAGAGGCACCCGTGTATTTATAGTAGTGCACCAGTCCTCATTCAGGCTGGCCGAGGCTCCCTGCCTGATGAGCTAACTCGACGGGGGAAAAATGTGCAGCGCCAGCAATCTGGCAGCACTTAGATTTACTGTGTTCACTCAGATGGAATAAAAAAGGAGAGGGGGGTGCTCCTGGGGAAGATGATACCCACAGACTCAAGCAGATCTTATCATTTTCTTACCCCCCACTTACTCTTATTTAATAAGGGGGTTCTAACCAATAGAGGTCAATCAGCTTCTTGCAGCACGAGGGATACGCAGAAGAAGAAATCTTATAGGATTTAATTACTGCACAGTTTGAAAATAAGAGCCTTTATAAGAACAAACACTTTTCATAAACTGACATTTTGCAAAAACAATCTTTCCATAAAATGCTAATTATACAACACTGATGTGTAAACCCACCTGTTCCCTTTACAAGTCCCACTATGTTGTGCTGCAGCTGCATGCATGCGTACCAACAATCTTGCGGCTGAGGTTCAATCAATGCCTTTTAATTACCAGAGGCCCAAAGCGCTGGTCGATAGAGCTGAGAGAAGCAGAGGGAGATCCTCCAGACGTTGATTGATGCCCGCTCCTCCCAGCGAGCCTACTACCTACAGATGTGTCGTTAGGCTTTATTAATCCTGCTGGGCCGTATTCAATGCTTTTACAGACTGTCGTTTAACCTGCTCCGGCCGCTGTGGTCACAAGGTTAAGTGGGTATGAGGTGTTCGGCTAAAGGGACACAGACCTGCTTCCACCAATAAGTCATTAGAAGCTGCTTGTCATGTACAGTCCTGCTAAGAAAGGGTTTGCCTCTTTATGGAGTTCCTCTGTTTTTTACTTTCTTTGTCTGCCAATTCAGATCAATTGAAGGATTTTGATTCAGTTTTGTTATCAGCATTAAATGTTTTAACCTTCTTATGTATTGAATAACAAAGAGAAACCTGTCTTTTGCAGAGATATAAAAGATTATGATTTATAAAGATGAAAAGCCTTATTTCTTTTATCCTTACTGAATCTAAGCTGATGACCTCGTTAATGAATCATTTAATATTTGTTCAACTTCTTTTGAGTATACTGTTCTTATACAGCTTATTTTCTAAGCATTTTTTTGGTTCTTTTGCTGTTTTAAGCCTGGTCCTTATGTCTGACCATGACTTTACACTGTGCCATGTAGATTAAAGCACTTCTTTCTTTTTCTAAAGCACATGCTTTGTGAAACATAAATTAAAACGCGGGTAAAGCATAAAAGAGAGAGAGAAAAAAAACGTAGCAAATGAGTGAAATCTGAAAGCCACATTTCTAGGAAGTAGATAAAACCTCTAGGAAAGACTTAACACAGGATTTAAAGGGATACTTCATTCGATAATCTACTCTACGCTGGGTTTGTAACTACTATTCTAAAAATAACATTTTTAGTGGTAAAATGAAATTTTTCATTGTCTGTTGATGTGTGTAAAAAAATAATCTAATGCATCTTGCTAAACAATAAATTAATTTTAATAAAATGAAATAAAAAGGTCTGATCAAGTTAACCCTATTCAGATCTATTTGTTTTTCATGAAAATTCTATATGATGATTAAGAATATTTTAAGAGAGTAATTTTATGGTTTATTTACATGATGAGGTGAAAATAACAGTTATTTGCTAAATAATAGGTGTTGTTTTTTATCCCCTCACAAACGGCTGCGTCAAAAAAGGTTAATAGGAAGTTAAGTGGAAGGAAAAAATGTAGCAGAAAAAAAAATGCACTTACAGGTAAGAGAGACAACCACAGTATGGAGATGGCTGTGAAAGAAATCCAGCGAAAAAGTTTCACAGTATGTGAATTTCAGCTGGAGTCAACGTTTCAATAGCCGGCACACAGTTGTGTTCAACATATTGGCTCACAAATACAGCCGAACCCGGATTTAAGAAAGAATGTCCCTATTTTGTGAAACCATTCCAAGTACGAGTTCATATATAGTAAAGTAAACAGACAATTTATGCTTTTAAAAGTTTTTGTCTCTTTTTAGAATTGATCTTATGCTAGATTTTAAGCTTCTGAAAAAACAAATGTTAGAATTTCATCAGACGCAGGCAACAACCACCAAACTTAACACATATTTATATAATCTGTGTAATAAATCTATGGTATATAAGTGGTATTCACCTGAAACAGAAATATGACTTAATAAAGAATCAGCTGAGGGGCCAAAGCCTCTATAAATTTCCGTCTCTACCTGTACATCATGTTTAAGTAGTCTCCACTTTCAAGCTGAGACATCATCCTTGACGCCTCTTCA
Source organism: Cyprinodon variegatus (assembly GCF_000732505.1). Classification (NCBI taxonomy): domain Eukaryota; kingdom Metazoa; phylum Chordata; class Actinopteri; order Cyprinodontiformes; family Cyprinodontidae; genus Cyprinodon; species Cyprinodon variegatus. The sequence continues at coordinate 979,384 of NW_015150544.1, forward strand.
TGTTTAAGAAGGTCAAAGAGGAAATAAACCAGCAGGAGCGAGGCTCCGTACAGAGGAGTGCAGTAAACCTGACAGGTAAAAGTGGTGGTATGGCAGTTCCACGCAGTTCTCATGGAAAAAAAATGGATGAGATATAATGGGCTTTAATATAATCGACTGGATCTGCCTGATAAAATTCAGTGACAATAGATTGTCCATATGGGTCATTTTATGGAGTTGCTGATAATAAATGTTCCAGGAAAAGGGCTGCAGATCAGCAGAGGTGTGAAACATGTTGGAAAAGTCCTGTTATTCAAACCACTCTAGAAATCCTGCTTAACTTTGCAGTAAACTCTCACCATACGTACTTTAGTCAGAGGGAATATTCATGTTCAGAGCTCCTCCTGGGAAAATGCTGCAATTCTATGTAAGTGCAATGGATTTTCTCAAGGAGCTAAAATAAACAGGGATAATCCCAGTCTTCTGGCTTGGGACTGAGAAAATGTATCTGATTATGCAAGCTGGGAGGGGTCGGTGGTGGTGGGTGGAGGGTTACGTTACATAATGTAATTTAAGATTCTAGAGAAGCACACAGGAAAGAAAGGATAATTGACTCCAAGTGAAGAAGAGGAAGACCGCCGGAGGTAACTCATCTCGGTGACTCGCACACTGGAGCTTCAACCCGAGTGGACAATAAGTGGACCTGACTGGTTTTTCCTCAGGTGTGACCACTAGATAAGCAGACACTCTGCAGCTCTGTGGTCATTATTCCAGTCTGACAGAAGGAATTAGTGACTTCCTGCTTTAAGACATGAAGGTTTTACTTTCTTCGGCTCCACAATCACACATCAGTCCTTAAACAGGGATCCCTGTCATTTAGCCCCAACATCTGACTTTAAACCATTTAGTCCAGACGAACACCGGACTGCTGGAGAGTATCACTGAACAGGGGTAGAAAGAAGTGGGGGGATTTCTTTTTTTTTTTTGCAATAAAGAAGTTAAACTGTGCTTTTATACCATATGGAATTAAATATATGTACTTTAATAGTAGAAATACCAGTTTAAGAAAACATAACAGCTCCCATACAGGGAGAGGTTTGTCATCAGAAACATTTGATACTATCTGCTGCACCATTGGGGGGGCTTATCTTGTTAAAGTTTGGAGGTAACTTTTTTCCCAGCATCCTATTGGATGAAAGCATTTGACAAATACCTGCTGATACTGAATCATTTTGTCTGATATTAAGACTTATTTCATGATGTGACACTTATTTTTTTACATTAAAGCAGTGCAGCTTATTTAATGATATTAAATTTAAAAAATGGTAATGCAGCTATAAACAAAATAAACCTACATCTTCAAAAGGCTTTCAGATTGATGTGGCTGCATACCAACAGCTTGTGAAATATCTTTAATGGGAGGAATATGCTGTGTACAGAACATTTTACCGCCTGCATGCATGTGATGCACTGACAGGATGTGAGATTTTTATTCTTCAAAACACCAGTTCTTCCCTTCAAAGTACAGCAGATCATTTTGAGCACATCACACTCTTAAAAACCTGTGCAGTGTGTGCCCATCAAAATGTCACTGTGTCCCTCTCTGTCAGGATGATGTGCCTGCAGGTCTGCACACCGTAATGCATGGCGTGTGGACCAGTCTTCTGCAAAGCACTCTTTCCTCCCAGAACAACCGGGGGCTATTTGCAGGCAGGAAATGTTAATCTGTCACAAAGAGGACAGGGAGACAATAAGAGAGAAACAAAGCCATCTCGGCTGCTTGCTTCTCAAAAAAACTGTGATTATGATAAACTTTCTACTCATCTCAGAACCTTTTAAAAATGAAATCCATCCTGCCAACAAGCTGTCGTATCCTTTCTTTGTCATGATCAGCCCTATTTCATTTCCAACACACCAATGTTTGCTGTGGGAAGGTGTTGAGACGATAAAAATGATGCTATTTAAGCCCCTTCACACCCCCCAGCTCATTCTCTCTGTGCCAAGCTTAACATTTACCTTTTAACATAAACTCTTTAGCATAAAAGCCACCCGCACATGTACACGTTATAAAAATCCTCTTGTAAAACAGTGACTTAGTAATGTGCTTCAAAAAAACATCAGGATGACTGGTAGATCAAATAAACAAGTTATGAGTTCCAGATTTGACATATATTAGATTTGATCACGCTAAAGACATTAGGAACATATTGAGTGCTTGTTCGTTTCTGTCTTATATCCCAAATGAAGACTTCTGCTGTCTCACTGGACCACAAGGGAATCTATTCAATTCAGGGCTGCTGGAAGTACTTTTAACCAGGGGTGCTGACAAAATACTTATGAGCCTATAGGCCTACTTAAAATACATAAGTAAATAGATTGAGATTCACTACTCTATTGTCATATGCACTTCAGTGCATGCAACCAGGGTATGTAACACACAGACATCATCAGTTCTCAGCTGAATATATGCTCTATTAATTAAACTTCACAATAACACTATAAATGTGACTCTAATAGCTCTAAAATCCTTTTAAGCAACCCACAAGGAAACAATTATATTATATTATATTTATTAAACATTATTGATTGATTAAAGCCCATATTCTTATCTTCAGGTAACACAGAATACATGTCAGATTAAATAATACTACTTATACTTCAGCGATATTATCTAGGTGTTATTTTATTGTATGTCTCGTACCATGTCTGTTGTTTGTGCTGTTCTTTTTACATCTCTTTGCAGGTGAGGAAGCCGACTGAAGATGTTTTATCATTATCTCCCTTTTATCTCCACTTTCTTTCATATTTTCTCCTTATTTTTTCCTTTCCTGTTCTACTTACATTGCAGTGTCTATATAATCTGTAAAACTCCCTGCATAATTATAATAAAGCAATTTACATGCATAAATCAAACGGAACACTATGACTATAGCCGTACTGCTCCACTTGTGAAACTAAAATCTGTTGGGCTCTTTTTGGCATCAAGACAATTATTCTTGTTGCCACATCGCTAGACAGGACACTGTAAAAAAAAAAAAAAAAAAAAAAAAAAAAACATTATTGATCACTTCTACACATCCATTACACCAGGCATCCCCAAAGTTGGTCCTCGAGGGCCGCTGTCCTGCAGGTTTTAGAGGTTTCCTTGCTCCAGCACAGCTGATTTTAATTGAAAGCTCATTAACAGGCTTTTGCTCAACTGCAATCATCATAATAGGCTGTGCTGAAGCAGGGAAACCTCTAAAACCTGCAGGACAGCGGCCTTTGAGGACCGACTTTGGGGATGCCTGCATTACACAAAGAGCCCAAGATCAAACTAACGCTCTAAAAAACTATGGTTACGTTAAACTGCATGAATAGATATGAAAGTGATCGGCGGCACCATGCTTTGAGCTACAGGCAGGTTGCCATGGTGACAGGTCTCCAAATGTTGCTCTGGGGTCATGGAGATAAAGTCTCACATAAGTGGATGTTATCTGAAAATTTTGATTTCTCTTATCCTATTTACTCACTATAAAAGTTTTCACTCAGTCTGTTTCACCTTGAAGGCCACATCATTCTCTGCGGGATGATGTTTGTAGACCAGATATAGCTTCTTCCCATAACAAACCAGATTCTTTCTCAAGGTTTATTCATAACATGTTACTGTTAACCAAAGTGTCTGTAATTTGTTTTGACTCCGACTACTTTTCCATTATTGTAAGTAAGGAGGAATGAATGCTGTGCCATAAGGGCTGTATGATGAACTGTTCTCTCTTTGCAAAGATATATGATTAATAAAATGCCGACTGAGTGAAATCCATCGATCTCTGTTTATTTAACTCAGATGAATATTTGAATACTTTTTTCCCCCAAATACAGCGGACAAATCCGAAATGTGCTTCTGCCATATTTGCTCCTTGTTTTTTTTCATTAGAATATGTGAATTTACAAGTTTGCTGCCGTGAGCAGGATACCTCCTTACTAGGAGACCACTAGCTTGCTTGACGTTTCCATGACAACCTAACTTCCATGAACTTGCATTGATTAGGCTTCAAAATAATGAAATAAAAATGCAAATATATGATATAGTAAAATAAAAAAAAAAAAGTCAAAATCATTTCCCAAAATATTTTTAAGAAAATTATAAATTGTGCAAAGTATTTTTAAAAAAAACTTCTTTAAAATCTCCCTCTCGCCACACTTACTGCGGTCATGATTCAATTTGAAAGAAGAAATCTCACTTAGAACCTAAAAATACCGTTAACAAAAAACATATTCTAAGGAAAGCAAAATAAATGCAGACAATAATTTTTTCTTAATATATATAACTTTATTTAAAATATTGTTACAATTTATTACTCTACACAACATTTTTTAAAACTTTTTTTTATTTTTATTTATACTGGTTAGTAAACCTTCAAAGACCTTTTAGATATAAAACCGTATTTATTGTTTTTAGCTTGTGTTTATTAGTCTATACACTCATTAAATGAGAAACCTCATGTTTTTTAAACACTTTTTGTGTTTAAGTGGTCGTCCAGGGAGCTGTTTCGCACGTGAATAGTGCCTCAATGGCTAAACACTATGAATGCATTAATCTTTATTATATCTGCTTAAATAAATAGTTTCTACGCTGAAGAAGGAAGAGTCCAGCTTTTTTGCCAGAACTCTTTCAAAAAACAACATTTTAGATATAAAGATCTTTTTTTTAACATGTTGCCTTCTTCCTGCCTTGGAAAACAATTAAAAGCAGATCATTTTAAGTAGGCAAACATTATAAACACATCCACCTGTCATGTCAGTTAAAGGTAGGAGACAGCAGATGCAAACACTGATGTGATCTTTGCCACCTAAACCCTGTAATATATAACAAAAAATTAAATGGAAGAATACTGAGCTCACAATAGAGATGCACCGAGTAGTTCGTCAGAACAAGTCAGATTTCCTGTCAGTTCAGAAAGTAAAGGTCGTAATAAGCCAAACACTCTTCAAGGTGGATGTTGTTACTGAAGTAAATATTAATGACGCATATCAAACTGATTTTGAAATGTTTAAAAAGCGAATCACAGGAAAACTTGGTCATTCAGTCAGCTGTTTTTAAATCAGGCAAAGTTTTAGTGGATAACAGGAAGAATGATCCAAGTTAGAAGCCAAGTTGCTGTTTTATCGTCATGAGCTTCCAAACAGTTATAAAAGTGCTAGATCTGAAAATTATGGTAAAGACAACACACAGAAACAGTGCAGTTTACATATATAACTCCTTTTATGCCCATTTAATCCCTTCCTGCCTCTACATCCTATATAAAACACTTCATACCCATGTATTTAGATCATTCAGTGCAAGTTTAAATTTCTAAGTAGAGTGTTTCATGAATTAAGTTGATAAATTTCATTTAACTTAACCACCATTACCTTACCCCATTTTCAATTCTAAGCTGTCGATAGAAGAAAACTGGTTTGCTGGGGTTCAGCTCATCATTAATGTGAGAGGTGATTACACATGGCAATTTATTCCAATAAACATCTAATCTTATATTTCGAAGGTTGTACTTTAATATCATACTAAACGCAGTATGGTAAAAAATATATACATATTTAGAGCAGTGCAGTATGGTAAATTACAATTATGTGTTAAAAATTACAATCACAAAAAAGACTTTATACATTTATTGGTAGGGTATTTATTCTAATATGGGATTCCTGCTCTATATAACAATAGATTTGACAGCTGGATGGGCTCTAAGTTCCTTTAATGCCAATACTGACTGTTTCAGGGAACTTAAGAGATAAGGGGAATAAAAACCTCTCGATTAATCATAACCGTAACTTTCAAGGCAGTTTTCTGGGATATTATCCCAGTTAAAAATCATGCAGCTCTGCAAAAACAATACATTTAAGCTGGTCCGTAATCACATGCTACACATGTACTGAGGTAACCCCCTCACATGCACTCTGGATTCCTCCATTACAGATACAGGTTAATTTTATTTCATAACATTCTTGATGTATTTTAATGGTGTTTAACTTTTCTTTTGTTCGACAAAATTGTTATATTTAAATTAGTGTGTATACATTTGATTTATTTCAACGATCCAGTTATTTTCTGTAGTTCCCAGGTTTTATATTTGGAATAATTTCATGATATAACATTTAGTGTAGTTTCTGACGTTACAGCCCTACTGGTTCAACTGGGATTGTTTTCAGACAAGGACTGGTGCTTAGCTGGGACCAGGAGAGTAAATTAATGAAAGAAAACATTGACAATGAGCATTTAAAACAAACTAAAAGAAATGTTTATAGTTATAATTTGAAACCAGATTTGGGGAAATTGGTGTTATCACAAAACCAAAGATTAGCCACCCAACTCCTATCGGTGCATCTCTAATGTACGCATCAGTGCAGGTGATACTCCAACTGAAGCAGAAAAACTGGCTAAACTCACCCAAACAAAAAGGAGTGTGCGCTTTGTGAAATGCTATGCATATCTAACACAAAACCCAGACGGTGCAGTTATTGAAGAAAATACTTTCATTTTACCTCCACTGTCACTATAGTTGCTGCACCAACATTCATGTCAATAAACTCCTATTTGAATTTTTGTTGTTTTCCATAAAATACAGCTTAATTAAAACCTCTGGTTATCCAGCATCTTAGACACAACAGGTTATCTCTCTATAAGACGTGCTTCTTTACATTCCTGTTAGATCTTTGCTTTTCATCATGACATTTACTTCACGGATTGGACAGACGGCAACTGACGGCATCAACATACACGTGTCAATGACTGAGCCTAAAAAGAAATCCGATACAGACGAGACAAAGCAAACCACAAACGTATATATATATTTTTTTCCAAAGCAACAAAAAGCAGCTTTCTAATAAATCTATTCACAGCAGCACGAGCCACGGGGACAGAGAACAAACATCAAACAGTGAGGAAAAATTAAAACAAAAAAACCCCCAAAACACAGCTCCGAATACATTATCAGGAGGAGCGAGTCGGTTGGCTGGCGGGAATAAAAGGAACAGAAGCTGCACTGCGCGTGTTGAGCCAACATGTTGCTGCCACGGCAACCGCATCCCCCTGCGATGACGGGAGACTAAACCTGGAGAGAGCGAGGGAGAAGAGGACAAACAAGGCAGTGCACACAATCACAGACCTCAGACAGTCTCTTCTCTTTATCACAAAGAAGGGGAGAAAAATAAATAACATCATGGCTGAGCAGCTGCAGCTCTCATATCATCTCCAAACGGGCCATTATTTTGGTGGTCCCGCAATCTGCACATCTGCAGCTTCTCATTCAAACCACCCATCATGCCCGTAACACAAAATGCTACGACATACCCGCGTTTTAGCCGTTTTCTAACCAGAAGGCAACTATTTCATGTCAGATATCTTGTGCTTCACTTAATGTTACTCTGTGCTTGTGTGGATCATGTCAGTCAGGCAACAAGACATAAACCCCATTAAGTCTAAATCTGTTCAGCATCTCTTCAAAAGCCCATCTTCATTCTACGGCTTTCACACCGACAGCTCATCAGTCGCAGCCAATCAGAGCCGACAGGCTTATCAGCAATGTCAACGACAAACACAGAGGACCCACTCAGGCAGCACAGGAGCACATGGCGGTGGCAGCCGGTTTACTGAAAGCTTGTTAGGATGGCAGAGAAGTACTTTCAACTTACGGTAAATGTAAAAAAAAAGAAAATCATCTGGATAATTCAAGCTCTAAAATACATAATGAACAGAAAAAAACAACAGTGATTTCAATTTGAGAGAAGGTTCAGGAATGACTAAGAATTATGAGCTGACATTAGGCATGGGCTGGGCTGAGACGCTATATGGTAAACAGTGTTGAAGCAAAATGTAAAACCAAAATCACTCATAATCCTAGCAATCTAAGATTCTAAATTCTCATTTAATTAACTTCCTGATAGGAAATGACAAAGGTATATAACAAAAGATACTATAAGAGGATCAAATTCCAACAAATATACACAAGCTTTTGTTTAGTTTTCAAAGACTGGATAATCGGAAAAAAAAAAAAAAAAAAATTCCCTTGTCAAAACTGAATGTGGAAAAAACAAAGCTTACTAGCTTCATCAGAATCTAACCTTTCTAATATTATATTCAGTATTTTGATGATTTATCTTTGGTGATGAGCCTCACGTCTTTATGGAGGCTGTGAGATCTTCTTCCATCACCATAATCCGATCTTTAAGGATCAGGTCAATTAGTAAATACCATACATGTCATTTCAAGTCAGAGGAAAGATGAATAAATTAAAATCTTGATTTAAACCCCAATATAGAACAACTTTGGCCTAACTTTATAGGTCCAAATTTAAATCTAATTTCCACCCTAGCTTATTGTATTTTTTTACATTTCTAAGACAGGTAATGTTCTTTAACATCAACAGAAAGGTTAATTTCTCTACCTGTTATATAAGACATGACTTTTACATATGTATTAATGTTACAACTAACAAAGATTTTTGATTTTCATGCAAAAATGTGGAAAAATACAAACTAAACATCATCTATATATATATTCAACTTTTCCAGTGCAGGATAAATAAGTAAAAATTAGAGAAATAATGCAGCCTTCTTTGAGCCAGCTGACAGACTGTGCACAGCAACAGGTGAACTAGATGTGGTGCTCTCTAGAGTCACATCTTAAGGTGATTATTTTTTAAATTAGGAATGATGGGAAACTTTGAATGGTACATTTAGAAAACCTTTTAATAACCCGATAGTTCAGATCAGCCCATGCCTGCTAGAGAAAAACCAGCAGCCCTTAACTGGTCAAACATAACTATATATGAAATCAAAACAAAGATGCATGCCACCTCCATCTAGGAAAACGCCATGTTAGACATGTACCCCTGCTCTCTGCAGCTCTGATCAGACTACACAGAAACACATAAATAAACCATCTGTTCATCAGAAACTCACAAAGGCTTTCTTTTTTTTATGTAAAATTGTTTCATGTGCAGCTGCACACGTGTAATACTGTATCCCGTGCAGAAGGAGGCGGATCCTCGGCTGCGTCGCCCTATATGCAGATGGTTGAGGTCACACACCTTCATGCACAGCTACTTTATCTCACACATACATCTTTCCTCCTGACTTGCTTAATAGACAAACTGCAGGAGACTGATACTTTTTGGGAGGCTTACAGACCCAGAGGGTTCACACTGAGCAGATTTCCATTTCAGTTCCCCATTTTAGACACTGCTGCTCCCTGGTGGAAGCTTAATGAACTGCAGCTCTGCACACAAACTCAGAAACCTGTCAGGTTCATATTCACAATCTGACATTGCATAAAGAGAGACATCTTATTAACATTAAAGCTTTGGATTGACGTATTTTGTTCAGAATGTCAACGCCGCCTCCTCTGCACTATCAAGCTCTGTCAAACTGCAGCTGAAATAGATATATATATTTATAACAAAAACACTTGGAATGAGGATAAATATTCATACGCTGAGATTAATGGCCGAGCGCCAACAGACGTCACTCTGTGTAGTGCGGGCTAGACCCGTTGACAAGGTGAAAGATGGGGATTAGTAAGAGATTCCTGACTGCGGTTCAGTGTTTCATTTCGGATTAAGAAAACAAATATTAC
>NW_015150544.1:988982-1024082 GCF_000732505.1 Cyprinodon variegatus
TATATTTTCTTTTTCAGAAGAATGATTTTTAAACATACAAATCATTACGATCACAATCCATAATCACTGTTACATGTGTGCTGCCTGCATTGTCTGACAAGCACAGAACCCCAGAAACAGAAAAAAAACAAAACATTCCTGTTAATGTCCAGCATTAGGGGAAGTGTAGAGCATGATATTAAGGCGCAAAAAAAAAAAAAAAAAAGAAGAAGAAAATCCAACATTTGCGATTATACTTTTTCTCTTTTTCGCCTCAATCTCAGCTCAATTTGCCATCCCAGACCTGCAGGATATCTGGGCCAAATTATCAACCCACAAGTCTCCTCTGTCAGTGTAGGAATGAGCCGTTTGTGGAGCTGAGTGGCGCTGACCCACTTTGACCCGTCCAATGGTGAGCAAACATCTCAGGGAAAATGGATGGAGGGAAAAACAACAGACACGTGTAGGAGGTCTGGTGAATGACATGAAAGCTGGCTGATGCTGATTCTCCTTCGCTTCTCTCCTCACTCTGCCCATCCTTGGATTTACTTTGGGAGTGACTTTTTTTGTTGTTTTTTTTTTTCCCCCAAAGAGGGACTTCCTTCTGTTCTGGGGCAGAGATGGCCTCAGACTCACTCCTTCTCTTTAGTCAATGGGCACTCTCTGTGGGTGGCTGTGATGAGTGAATCAGTTCTAGTTCAAGTGAAGGTTAACCTTGTTTTAGGACGTGGCGATTTCTCCCCCTAGGTGGCGCCATCCCTTCTGTTGCGTCTCCAGTGGAGGCAGGAACTCTGTAACACAAGAAATCTGAGTGACTGCCTTATCTAGTCATGTGGCTCATGAGGAAGCTGCCAGCAGGTCAGATGAGTTTATGATCCTCGGGCTTCTAGAAAGCTTTCTCGTTCACATTTATCTAGTGGCTTGTTAACATACTTGTGATAATTGCACGTAGTTGACTGGCTGAATAGTTTAACATCTGATGCGTAGATCTCTTAGATTAGCAAGCCACTCCTTAATCCGTCATACATTACTCATAAGGCACAACAGGACAAGAATTTTACTACGCTGAGCAGTTTTTCTTTCTTTAAATAAACAGATTATAATAATAAACATCTTACTGAACCTTGTTTTATTTCGTACACTGTCTTGATTAATGTCCAACTTCCTTATTCTAATTTCAGAGTCTAGGCCTAAAATGGAACACCTTGGTAGGTTTGAAGTTGTGTCAAAAACGTTTAATTTCCAGAAAATTTACTAAATAGCGCTGAAAGCTTGGGATATAAATTTCAGCTGCAACTAACAATTATTTTGCAAATCGATGAATCTGTTGACTATATTTTTTAATAATCGATTACTAATCGGATAGCCAAAGATTCCTCAAAGAAGATTTTTTACGAAATTAAACTACAACTTTTCAACTTGAGGAGTTCTAGATAGACCATATTGAAAACATTTTTTTTAATCTTAAATGCACAATGTTAACATATTTTCTGACAATTTTGATATAATTACTGCTCTAAATAGGTTGCTCTGTTAGCTAAAGGCATGTTTTACAGTCTCTATTCTCCAGTTAATCGATTACTAAATGAGTTGATGATCATTTCAATAATCGATTAATCACGATTAATTGTGCCAGCCTTTATAACCTATTTCTAGTTTAACATGTCCCCTATTCTAACCCTCACCTTTCTATTTTATCCCTGGTCTTCATACTCTGCTTTGTTCTCTAATGTTCTCTAACAAACCCTTTGGATAAAAGCTGGATTCACACTATGATCAAATTCCACACAAGGGTGCTCTATGGGCTAATTAAAACGCATCTACATGTAACTGGATACTCTGGATTTTATTAAGTGGGAAGGAGACTCCCTTTAAATGCCAGTATATATATATATATTCCTTTCATGTCATCCTGCATTACTTTGTGCTTGGAAGATAAAATCACTAAAAAACACACTCAATTTGGGGTTTGAAGCAAATCAAAAGCTTCATGGTTATGAAGGATTCTGCAACGATCTGCTTATGTTACTCAATAAGCTTTTCTAAATATAAAACCAATTCCTCATTCTTAAAATAATTTACCAATTTCAGTATTCATTTATTTTCAATAAAGTAAGAATTACTGCTTATAATTCTCTCCCTTCCCCTGACATTTAGGTTTGATCCTATTGGTCTGCTGCATAATTCATGTTCCTAGATGGCTGCTATTCATCAAAGCAGCTCTCAGGCTGCATATTCCGCTGCGATAAAAAGCTACTATCTTGGATCTGAGTCTTTTTTAAACAAACTAAAGACTTTAAATCCGATGAACTTTACTTGAAAAATGTATATATTAATGCAAAATGCTTACCACTGTTGCTACAGTTTTTGTTGTCTTTATCAGAGGCCTCTTCCTCCACCTGAAACATAAAAAAAATTGACACTTTAAAAAAAAAATCCTAAGAAAGCATGGGCCCTGCAAAGGAGACTGTAAGAAAACAGGCTAAGTTTAGACACACAAAGCCTTTCCCAAAAGAGGAAAGGAGGGGTCCCTTACCTGCTTCCTCCACTTCAGCTCACAAAAGACGCGCTCAAAGCATTCATGCATGTAGTTGAACTGGGAGAAGAGGAAACAAGAGAAAGCTGTTATTGACACTTTCTTCTGTTCAGATTACTTCCATTTGCTTATTAAGACATAAAGAGAGGATTTTATTCTACAGTGAATTTATAAAGGGTAACAGGAATTTTAAAAAAATGTATTAAATGGTCAAGATGTTGTTAAGATCTGTTTCTACTTGGTAGATGGTTAATAACCCAGTTTTCTATAGTATTAGTGATATGTTTTTGCAATACTGGCAGATATTCAGAGGGACAATGTTTCTGTTAAATGCTTTATTTTCCATTATTATCATCACAGAGTCACAGGGATACCTGAGAGAGGAGCTAGATTTAATTGGATATAGGCAAGAGAAGCCTAATGTATACTGGAATGGAGCAATGTTCCCTATAATGATCCATGTGTCTGGGCATTTACACAAGGCCAAACTGGGAGCAACATCAGATGTGCAGGATGTGGCCACACATCAATATACCAGTTATAATCCCGGGATTATAGTAAGTTACATTGCTTATTAAAATAATCAGATTACAGCTGCTATTTCCATTAGCTAAATTTTAATATAAGAGAGTTGGCTCCTTGTTCATGATGTTATATTTGAGGGTCCTGTTCTAGAAGAAATGAGAGATTAAATCGTTCTGACATAACTTTATGTTGACATTAAGACTTTGTAAAATTGTGTACATTTCTGTATCCCTGTAAGTCTGCAAAATATTTTATGACACAGTCTGTATTAGCATCCTACAATAAATTAGATAATAATAAAAGCATTAGAAGATTAATATCTATATATGAAAAATGTCTCAATAAATGTTACTAGAATAGGAACAAATCTGACTTAAATCTGATCTGTTTTTCTTGTCTGTCTTTCTCATTTCTTCGATGGTTTTCCAAATATGCCACTTTAAGAGCTTTCTGAATGCTGTTTTGATACGAATCATTAAACTAAATCTTTCGCAATCAGCACTGGATGCTTCAAATGTAGCACCAATATCCACAAGCTGTGAGATCTCCTTTAGCTCCTCACACCTAAGTGTTTCAGCCATCTTATCTCCTGTTAAAGTCATTGCTTCATCATGTAGCCTATCTGAATTTTTCGACGAAAAAAGTCACATATAGCATAGTGCATTGAAAAGGCGCGTCTTCAGCTGTGTGCCTGTTGCAAACCAGTGAGTATCATTGTTCTGGAAGCCCAGACTGGTTAAGAATTTGGGCCCCAACATATTCTTCTTTTTGCTGGATTATTTATTTATGCATCTGTAGCTCTCTCTAATGTGCTGAATAAGGTCATTTGGTACTCTTTTAAAGGAAACTGAGGTTTAATTAAACATATTCATCCAAATGCAAATCTTGTATGTATTTGTTTTTTATAAAACTTATTTGATAGTGATATTTTGAACTGGGGTTGAAGAGTAAATGGTGCACATAGATTTATAGGAAATTAATAAATGTATTTCATATTTACCCTATTCATTTGTTTTCTTATATATATATTTAATTTATTGTGGTAATGAAATATAACTGTTCTCAATTTCTCTATATTATGAAATAACAGCTGTTTCTTTTTCATTGTTAGGTTTAAGTTGAAAAATGAAAGAATGATACAGGGATTCATAGAAGTACAGCAAAAAAAAGTTATTAGTCTAATTGATTTACAGTTTATGTTGGATTTTATTCTTTATGCAGCATAGATTTTCTTGAGCGCTAAGAATATGCTAGCATTGAGTGATTGCTAAAGCCCACAGCTTAGAGGGAACATTAGTATGGAGACATTAGGTTTTGTGTAAATATAAGGTAAACGTTAAAAATTTGAGGCTATTTTTAGGGATAAAAGGTCAAAACTGACATTTATCCATCCACAGCCTCTGACAGTGAATATTTATACATTTTTTAACAATAAAACCTTAGAGTGTGCGCAACCACACTTACATATGGAGTGAAGATCTTAACCCAGCGAGGTTTTTTCTCTCCTCTGGCATACTCGAAGCAGAAAGCCATGCCTTCCTCATCAGTGTCCCATCGCTGCATCTCTGCCCACTCAAAAGCTATTACCTGGTTCTAAAGAAACAGACATTTACCTGAATGTTATAATTAAATATGTGAGAAAACTGATTTTCATCTAAAAAAAGCATAGAGACATTATCGCTAAAAGTCACAGAAAGTATGAATGTAAACAAATAATCGACTTACAAGTAGTTGTCGATTAATGGTTTATTAAATTGAAAATTGTTCCTCCGGTTAACTGATAAAAGTTTTCCTTCTCGGTATGAGAGGAAACTGAAGTTTTTAAGAAAATGGCCGCTTATCTATAAATCTTTATCTATCTATCCATCCATCATTAGTTGATCGATAAGATCAATCAACTTTAGATTAATCAATTGATCAAAATCTTGAATCCCCAATAAAATGAAACATAAAAAGTGATGAATCATGTCCTGCAATTAAAATAGAATTGGTAAATGGTCACCTCTAGTGTGCCGTCCTCAGTGCACGCATGCAGCTTGAAGTGATGGATGCTGATAGCTGTGATGACATGGCCCTTCCTCCTGGAGTCACAGGAGCAGTGTGGGAAGACCACCTCATTATAGCCCTCACATGTCCGCAGCAGGCTCAGGTACTAACAAGCATCATAGCAGACGGGAGACAGTATTATCCAAAACAACCAGCTTAATTAAAAGTCATGAAAAATAAGAATAAAAAAAAAAATGCATCCCACTGTCTAAATGGAACTGACTGAGTCTTAATGTAGGCAGATTAACTAAAGTACATTTAATTAATGACATCAGTGTAAAGTACAGATATGGTGTGAAAAGGAAATCATTTTAGCCATAATTTTTTGCTTGGCTCCATCACATGACCTCCTCCTCTAATAGGTTACAATGTAAAAAAAACATAAAATGGTTTAAGTACATCTGAGAATGCACCACAGAGTGATGTTAGAGACCAACTTCCTTTAATAAGTCGCAAAAAAACAGCCTAAGGGTATTAGTCTTAATTAAAAAAACAAATAATTTCTGATGCTGAAGATCTAGAATTCATTATTTTTTATCCAATCAAATGACTTTGCCGGTTTCATAAACACTTTTTAGCTGTTACCTGAATTGGATGTCTAGTAATGCAATATATTGATACTAGAAT
This sequence comes from Cyprinodon variegatus, assembly GCF_000732505.1. NCBI lineage: Eukaryota > Metazoa > Chordata > Actinopteri > Cyprinodontiformes > Cyprinodontidae > Cyprinodon > Cyprinodon variegatus. Next base: position 994,696 of record NW_015150544.1, read on the forward strand.
TGTAGGAACATTTAGAGCTCAAAAACCTTTTCTTTTTTAACTAAGTCCTTGTTGTAACCTCCGAGGTTTGTTGTCTAAACCATTAAAACATTTCAGACCATTTCTGTCTGTGTTGGGAGTGTTTTTCCATTCAGTCCCCCCGGACCCCCCCAATAAACAAAGACTAGCCTGTGGTACTGACTGTGGCCATCTTGCGCTGCTCTGCCAGTTTCTGCAGCTGGTAGGATTTGTCCTCAGTTTTTATGAATCCCTTCTTCACATCGTCAAGAGCCTAAATGGACAGGGAAGGGTAGGAAGGGGTCAGAGAGATGCACAGATGATTACATGTTTAAGAGGAAAAACAGGCACTGTCCAGCACAAAATCAGCAAAAACAAAAACGAAAAAAAATTCTGATAGTGACTGTTTCTGCTCTTTTGTTTCTGTTATTATAGTTTCAAACAATATAATTACTCTGCAAACTAGACATGAGCCACTATAAGATGGTCTGGTTAAGATACCCTTAAGCAAAATACAGAGGTTCATTAAGGCTAATGCAATTATCTAGAACAGATGTGTAATACAGAATTATCCAACTGCTTGTATTTATTTCATTTGGATTATTATTAGTTAAAGGTAATGAAAATACAGAACTCAGATTCTTAAAAAAATTTAATTATTAAACCACCATTATTTGACTATTCTCTACAGGTGAAACAGAGTTTTATAAAGCAGGAAAGTCAGCACTTGTCCTTGTATTGTACAGTATGCACCCAGGTTTGGGTTAGAGCTCCAGTTTCATGAATCCCTGCATCAGTGCAGCTCTGCATGGAGATGATCAGCTTGTGCCTCTGCTAAGGTGTTAAGAATATCCAGCTTTCATTATCTGTGTTTTCATTAACCAGATGGATTGTAATTCTGAAAAAACAAAATTCACTAACTGGAAATACTGTTTTTTGATATAAGGTTTTTATGCTTCTATGAGGTGGTTGTTCAGTTATACTTTTGAAAACTGAAGTAGAAACACTGTTTTTCTCATCATACGAGTCACATGATCTGCAGCTGGACCTTACTGCTTTATAAAGAAACAAAGAAGACTGGAGTTGGAGGATGATTGTGCTCACTAGAGCCGTGGCTGATGCGTTTACATCCGTGGCTGCCATGTTGTTTTCAGAGCTATCGTGTGAAAAAACTTATTTACGTTCAATCTTAAAAGAAAGTTAATTAATGGAAAAACTGCAATTGCAAAACCTAAGGGTGCTCCAATTGATCGGTCACCGATCGTTATCGGCCGATAAAGGCTTTAAATAGTTTGATCGGCGGTTTCTATAAAGGCCGATCAGATGGGCCGATGAGACGCACTACTTGTTGAATTCACTCATCCGATTCCTCTAGGGGCGCTGTAGTTGCTCTGCATCGCTATGCGACTGGAAGTGGGGAAGAACAAGAAAACGGACGGTCCGTTTTCTTGTGGTGAGGCAAGTTTGGAAGCGACTGGCACCGAGCCCCCAGAGAAAGTACCACGAGCTGGCTCCTTACACGCTATGTATGCTGCGTTGTTGGATAAGGACGGGGAACATGGTGGCGGTGACATCAGCAGCTCAACATCATCGCAGATTAACCTGTACCTATCAGAGCCAGTCATCCCACGGAGCGGACAGCCACTTGTTTTTTGGCGAGACAATAAAAGTCGTGTCCCCGCTCTCGCACAAGCAGCCCACGCCTACCTCTGTGCTCCGTGCACAAGTGTAGATAGTGAGCGACTTATTAGCACAGCAGGGAATATTGTAGATGAGAAGAGGAACAAGCTGTCTGCCAAAAATGCAGAGATGCTTATATTTCTAAAGAAAAATCTGCCATTGATGCTTAACAAGTCAGCTTTAAGAGAAATGGCTTTACTAATCTCTATTACTCTTCTTTCTCATTGACTCATGATTTCCATGCTGTGCACTTTAAATGTATGTAGATTTAAAGGAGCTAAAAGAACATTTAAAGTTAGCATTTGTTTGAAATTTACAAAACTTTATTACTACTGAAAAATGTCTGCAGTGATTAGAAGGACATTTTAGATTTTGAGCTAGGACAAAAAGCCAGAATTACTGATATATTATCTAAAGATGTGTGACTGTTCTGTCATGGCTTCTATTTTCAGTTAATTACCGCAGGACAAGCCTAAAATACATACCTTATGCCTTTTTATCATGGCATCCCAAAACATTTGATTTTGTTTTCTTTGTTCTGCACTTTAAGTTTGTGTAAATTAACAATGACAGATTTTTTGTATCTTATTTAGAAGTAAGGCTTATTTGTTAAGCTCTAAGCTGTTTAAGATGTTTCTAAGGAAGTCAAATGTTGAACGTTTCCTGTTAATAAAAGTATACAGTTGACAATTCACAATACATTATCTTCTGTTAATTTTAATACATATGCATTTTTGTTAAGACTATTAAAATTGAATATATTACATGATAAATAGAAGGCTTCAGATAGACCCAGTGATCGGTTACCGGTGATCGGTATCAACCAATACTGCTTTCAGCAATCGGTGATCGGCCCCAAAAATCCTGATCGGAGCACCCTTAGCAAAACCGCAGTTATTGTGTCTCTGACTGTAGAGACCACGGTTTCTCTATTGAGTTTAAATCAGGAGAATTTGTTGAAGGAACTAGATATTTTTGGTTACTTTGATAGGTTTTGTGTACCATTAAATATAAAACCATCATCTCAAATAAACTTGTCAAGCACAGGGAAAGAAAGTGCTCTAAAATCTGGTGGACAGCTGAGCTGAGTCTGGATTTGACAAGGAGTTCTTTAAACATCAAGGCATTTGAAAAATTCTGGCCCTGAAGCATCCTGGATTTTCTTCCCTTCCACAATTCGTCCAGATTGTAGTCTCTTAAAACTCTGATTGGACCTTTATTTTCATCTAATGAGAGGAAAAAGGACTGTTCTGTTGGTACTAAGACACATGTGACATATCTGGTTTCAGAGTGGCTCAACAAAGGCAAGCTGACAGGGGTAGCCATGATAAATTCTTAAAGGTATAGAGGATGATCTTTTATTTGCGGGTAGATCATCTAAATAAGTGGTACTGGTACTCGTAATTGTCAATCATTTTGGTAATATGTTTATGTAAAGCTGTCCTACGTGCTCGTCCCCAGTTAGTTATCTTTATCTGAGTATCTTCAGGTGTAAATCTGTGGTGAGCTACTGTTTCAGATCGTCATTGAAGCTCACCTTTCTCATCCCAGTTCTTTGAAAATGGCCGAGGCTCATAAGAGAAAAAGTGTCTATGAAGTGTATGAGACGAAAAGAAAGGCCTCAGAAGGCGCAGATATATCCTGGAATGCTGTTGCACGGAAAGCATACTATCACAGCGGACCGCTGTCGCCATAGGCTGCCACTACCCGACAGTGGTGACTAATAAAGATGGCGCAGGCACCACGTGGTGGAGGAGGAGTTACGTGGCCAACGGGAGCAAAAAGCAGTGATCGTCTATCTGAACAGTCAGTTTATAAAGTCCACTATATAGCCCCCGCTCTATATAGCGATTAAAGGATTTAGGGGTTAGGGCGGACATTCGGGCACAGTAAGCTTGTATGAGCTATGAGAAGAGCAATTTTTCAAAAGAGCGTGCATGAGGAGAAATGGGCTTGTGCATGATCTCGCAAACGTTTAATACGCATTTCCTCTCTGGAACAGGTACAGGGTTGCGCAAGTGCATTTTTTTCTCTAAAATGCAGAGGGCAGGTCTTTCCTCCACTCTGCCTTTAAATAGATCTGGTCTTTTCCAGGATTTCTTTGACCAGAAACATTTCCCCACTGATGCATTTTGTCTGTCTATAACCGGACTAATCAAGAGAAACATTTGAAAACCTGAATGATTTGGTATCTGGAAAGAGACAAATATTACAGCCATGATCAGAGTTGTTTGAAAAATCTCTGTTCACAGTTTTACTCAGAGTGGCTGCACGAAATAGAAAGGTTCATTTAGGTGTTTTAATAGGTCACTGCTGAACTTCACAGGCCTGAGGTAATGACTGACCTAATATGCTGTAAAAACTCATGGTGTGTGTTTGAGGCATAGATTTGCATGTTATATTCTCTTTGTTATATAAACTTCTCCACAGGGTGATAAACTGTAAGCTTCTTTAGCCTTGTTTCAGTAATTAGATGGTAAAACTCATTTTCTAGTTACCCTTGATCCTTTTCATACCCAACAGGATTTTAAGGTTCTAGCATACCTGGTGGAAGCAGTAGTGAAGGGCCAGGGGGTTGTCTCTGAGCAACTCTTCCTCCTGGATACTGAACAACCATTTGCGGAGTGCTAAGCATGTTCCAGGAACCGCTGATGTGTAGTTCTGCACATAAAGCTTGTGGGGGAACTCGTTTGGGGCAAGTTTCCTCACTGCAACCAGACCAGGAAGAAGGGAAAAGAATGAGCATTGTGGTATTATTCATAGGTTTAGCATTTATGCAATATGAGAAAGTTTACAATATACACAGAGTTCTCACCAAATGAATGGTTGATGACTTCAAAAAGAGCAAAGTAGCTGGCCATGATGCTGTCCATTCCAACCTTCAGCACCAACGCCTAAAGAAAACAAGCAATAAGAACCCAGTTAGTTCCCAGGAGATCATATCTGACAGACCTTTCCTTATTAGCATGATGTATTAGCAACGCCTGCTGCAGATGGTACCAAACAGCTGCTCTTACCTGGTACACTTGGTCAGTCGTGCTGTTTTTACGCACTCGGACGGATATGGTGGTTTTGTCAGGCAGCGCTATCCGCAGCTCAACATCTGTGACTCCGTTATAGTTCTGCCAACAAGAACAACAAAATGCTGAGTGCAGATATAGAGCTGTGTTTACATTAAAGCCAAAGTATGTTTTCTAAAGCATTATAGCAAAAATACGTCTGTTTTTAATTCTAAGGTTGATAAATGGGGCCCTAAACATAATTAAGAAACACATTCTTTTTATAAGCTCAAATGACAAGGTTTTCCCTACTTTCCCTTTGCCAGTATTCTGGATATTTTAGTACAGAATATGAACCCTTAAAGTTCTCCTACATTAATGAGAGTTGATTTTAAAGAGCATATGTTCCAAAAACACTTGGGACTAAAACAGGAAATTCCATTCTTAAAGCAAATCTGGTGAAGGACATTTTATTTTGCAAGGTTTAATTATGGTTTTTATTCTTCAAATCCATCATACAGACTTCCTGAGGCAGAATATATTCTATATAAAGCAGTTAAACAACGTTGATGCGTTTACTGTGTCCTCAGGAGGTTTTAGGATATTAAACCATGATAGTTGTAAATTAAAAACATAAAATTAAATTTATAGCAAGTGGAAGCTAAGGACAATCTGACCATAGTTAGATATCCATTCCTACATCAAAACTATTTAGATTCTATTCTTCTTTTGAAAACATAGACATTGTTATATTGAAAATATAACTCAAGATTTTTCAAGAGTTTTTCTTTTTTTTATTTCACCTGCTATCAGGGTAAAAAATGACAGTAAATTAAGTTTGTAAATTAAAAAAGTTATCATATGAGAGCTAAATAACAAAGATAAAATACTGATCAATAGGACACATACCTCGTCTGATTCGGAGAGGAACTCCTGCATGATGTCACTCTCCCCTATCACCCGCACAGAACAAACTACAGAGAATAAGAGAGAAGAGACGATCAGAGTGAAGAGTTTTTTTTGTGTGTTTTTTTGATTGACTTGATTAAAAGCTTTAAAGGACAACAACTTGGAGTCTCCCTACCTCGCTCCAGGTACTCCTCTAGACCTCTACGACGAGCGTCCAGCTGCTGCTCAGAGAGAGAGAAGGGCCATTTACCAGGCAGCTTTGGGAAGTTGAAGTTGGAGAATTCCCTCTTCAGGTTTTGGTGCAGGATGGCAAACTCTCTATAGCGTTTTGAGCACAGCTGTCTGCCTGACATGTACACGTTGTAAACCTGAGGGACATTTAAACAGGTAAAATAGCTATTAATAGAGGAAACATTCAAAAGGCAAGTGCAAGTAATGCAGCAGAAACAGGAAGGCTGAATTACTCACCACAAACCTCTCCGAGTGCTGCTCCACATGCTTGTATGTGGGGATGGAAATGGGAACAGCCTGCTTGTCGCTGTAGTCGTAGTTAGGCTGGATATCCTCGCCGCCTTCTAACCCATCGGCTTCCTGAGGAGGAACGGACAGCACGGCCAGAACCAGCTCCTTCTCTGCAGCACGGATCAGGTCCACCACCTGCTTATGGGTCGCACCTTCCACATTTACCCCATTCCTTAATTAAATCGTGAGAAAAAACACTTAGAACTGCAAGCCACCTCCAAACACACCATACATGTAAGAAGAGCCTCCGGTTTAATTTATGTTACCTGAAACCAGAATGTAGCTCAATATGTGAGAACAACAACCAAACAGGATCAGATCCCAAACAGCTGATTAACTCTGCATTATCGGTGAAATTCTGCATCCATGAATATATTGACAATCCCACTCAAATCTATTTTTGGCAGAAGTAAAGCGCATTTAATAAATATGCATGGAAGCACTGACTATTCTTCCTGGACATTATGCTGTTATAATATCAGGGCCTCGCCTGTCAATGATTAATACAGAGATGGGAGTAAAGCGGGTCAGCGCTATTGTTTCCCCTTCCTTTGGTACTGAAAGATGCCTCCCTTTGCCTCGCTCTTCTTGGCTTTGATGAGACCAGATGGCGGCGGCATCAGGTGTCTCTGCTAATTTTCCATTGAGAAACAGTTGGGGGGACAGGAAGGGAATAAAACACAGAAAGATTTGCACAAATCTTTCATTCAAGACATCAGTTAGTGTTAAAAACTTGTATTTGTGCAGGATTGTGAAGAGTGAAACTCATTAAGTAACAGCCGTCCATTAACATTAACCAATGACTGCTGGTCATCTAGTAAAATGATGTAGCGTTTCATATTGGGACACAGAAAAGGGAAAAGCGGATATCTAAAGACGGTACTTAAATAAAAGATTCTCTCAAATTAACAGATTTTGACCTATAAGGTGCTTCAGACAAGTTTTTCTGACACCAAGACGTTACAACCTGCATGTTGACTTGCCAGAGTTTTTATGCTGGATGCCTTTTCAGGTTCAAACCTTTGTACACAGACTTAGCCTGCAACACCAGGCTTTTATATGAAGCTACAGCTTCTGGATTATAGAAAGAGGAAAAAATATACATTAACTCGTGACTATTTTTTTTCTCTCAACATGGATAAATGAAATTCAAAACATCATCTGCCACAAAATGAATCAAAGTTCTCTTGTTAGAGTGACTTAATTGAAAAATAAAAATGTCTATTATACAGAAATGTCTACCCCTTGCAACTCATACAAAGTGGGAAAGGAAATGAAAGGAGAAATGGGTATATTTTAAATTTTCTCCTTTTCCCCCCATTTGATTAATCCAGATGTTAAAAAACATTTAAATCAATGTATAGACTTTGCAGGGGTGTTGGGTGAATATAAGGCTTGTATTGCATCATTTCTCCTATACCAGGGAATACAAATATGACAAGAATTTGTTATTTCTACCAAAGCCTGCAAACCTGCAAGGACTAAATAGATACCTTTTACTCTTTCCTAATAAAAAAAGAAAGGAAATAGGAAAAAGTAATGAAACTAAAAGTGCTTAGGTTTTACAATATAACTGACAATAATAATAACCATTTGAGCAGAGTTGTTTTGCTACATGAGGCTACTGTTGGGGTGAAAGCAGCCTTTCTTAAAGTGTGTTTTACTCATGTAGAAACATTTGCGTCTGTAAAACCATAATCAGATGAAAAGAAACAAAAGTTTGACACAAAAACCCAGAGGAATTATAAATTCCATGTGTGCATATCTGATAAAGTTAATAACAAAACATTTCTAGTACACCAAATAAAGTTGTTTCCTATCAGCCACAAACTAAAGATTCATTTTTTTCTTTTTTGGAGCTGCTCAATTGAGACTTTGGGATTGAAGTGTCTTGTGATTCTCACAAACCATTATATTTGCTTAAATCTGCTCTGCAGTGATCAGTGTTTTTAAAGAAAGAATATTTCACAGCCCCGAAAGCCGACAGAGGTTTATTTAGTTTGTGCCAAAAAGACACAAAGAGACTTTGGTCAACTACATTGATCTGGAGGGAAAAAAAGATAAAACGATCATCCTGCAGATGAGTCTTTGTGCCGACCATCTTAGCATGAAATATAAAACCAACATCACCATATTGGGAAATAGCCCCGGCTAACTTTTAGAGAAATGCCAAAAAACATTTAATAAATATCTGCTTCTAATAACCACATGATTGATCAACTGGGAATTCAACAATGAGCAAGTATGACAAAACAAAGATTTGTTAGTTTCCTCCCAGCAACACATTATTGATGATCAACACATGATAGTTCATAATCATAATCATTTGGAGGTAATAAAAAAAAAAAAAGCAGTAACGTGTCATGCCATCTCAAGGATTAATCCAGTAACATAAGGTAAATTCTTAATATCTTCAATACGATAAGCACTGTTATGTGGCTGACTTAATAGTGTTTTCAGCCTAAAAACAAAACAATAGAAACACAAAAACCTCTGAAAAAGTAAGCAAATCTATCTATGTTACCTATAGTATTACATTTTAAAAGACAAATTTCTATAATTCTTATTAGTAGTGAGATTATATCATAGAAAGTTGATGTAGGTGTCAGATTGTTAGGGCATCCTTTTATGTCTTTAACCGCTGTGTTTCCTTTTTTTAATTTAGCCTACTGTTACTTCTACAAAGCCAGGAGCACACCTATCAGTCAAGCTGATAAAAAACGCACAATTTTCTAAATACAAATAGCTTTTTTCTTCTTTGTTCAACTATGCTGATGTCTGTAACTCCTAATCACTGATCCTTGTCTGATTTTTAAAATGGTCAAACTATTAATACGTCTTTGGTTAAAAATTGGACATGTCACGTGATCGGAGGCATTCAATGATTAAATGGACAAACAAAACAGAAAGGCTGTGTTTTTAAAAACAATCTGACAACTCAGCAAGTCAAAGCGAGCCGGTGTTCCTTGTTTTCTTTTTCTCTTCTTCCTTATTTCCTGTTTAGCCTATGAGAACGTACATTATGTGAACATGTTTTCTCTGCTCTGGTTTATTGCTGATTTTACAGTCAGGTGACTGAACATTAGGAAGCTGTTCACAGGTAAGATAGAAAGGATTTCACACATCCCATAAAATAGTTTAACATGAGAGTCAAGGCTTAAAGCTCTCTTGGATGTGTCAGGGTTCTCACCAGGAGTTTTTACGACCGTAGCAGGAGGGGTTATTTTACGCTACATATTCTTTTTTATGTCTTCTTATTATCTCCCCATGTGTGAACTATCCACTTGCAGCCTCTCTCTAAGCTAGCGGGGCCGTAGCACATGTGTTCACCTGCCTGTAGGCACTCAGGGTAAGTCAAGGACAGAGTCTGAGGGCTTCATGTTGTATAGAGCTTTTCGCACACATTTGTGCAAATAATGTGGCCGTTGCGCTCATTAAAAGTCAGGGTATCAGCCTGATTTCAGTTTCAATTTGACAGGTTTCAGTATAACCAGCGTTTTTGCTAAAATGAGCTGGACAGAGCCCTGGGGAGGGAGCAAAAATGTCAGTCAAAGGGGAATTAAAAAAGTTAAACTGGTAACCAGTAATGTCAGCATAGCAGGGATGAACATAAGCATAGCAGTAAAATATTCTACATTATTTTCAATGTTCAGAGTGATTTTACTGAGAACCCACAAATAGGCCAGGAGGGAATCGATTATCAAAGATATAAAGCTGTTTGGAGGTATTTACAGCTGCAAAACACATTGACAGTCAATTAAGGATATTCCAATCCGATATCGACATCTAAAATCAGTCCAACAGAAGCCTAAAAAAAAAAAAGAGAACTTATCCGTATATATATCTGCCCGATTCTAAAATCACTGATATATGCAGGCTGACAGAAACTGCATAAACCAGTGGTTTAGTAAAAATTGGTCAGTGTGGTTCTCATAAGTGCTGTTGATGACTATTGTTCTCACTTGAACAAGCCTTTTCTAATATGCTACACAACAAAGATGTAATAAAAGTATGTATGATTCATGCTAATGTTGCATCGGGACAATGTCATGGTGAATCTTCAAAGCTGCATTATCGGTATCATATTGGAAATAAAAACTTGCATCAGGACACCCCTACATTTATATATAGAACCTAAAGACCACCATCCATCCTTTTAGTTGTGCTTATGCAACAGCTAGAGGGATAAAAGCAGCGTGTCTGATAAGGTAATAACTGTGGTACGCACTCCTGCAGCTAAGAGTCAATTAATATCAACTTTAAACAATATACTAAGTAAAATATATCTAATAGCTATACATAAAAAAGAAAAAAAAATCATTCCTATATAGAGAATGTGATTTATACAACCTTAGCAGTTACTGTTACTTTTTTTATAAAAAATCAATTTGATAAATATTTTTCATTGATGTTTACTGTTTTCTTAAGAAGTCTTACTATCATTTAGTTTATAACCTATAATCAAACACTAATAAAGTTTATAAATTGATTTTCATCCTCACGCTGTATATCAACCTCTAACATTTATATGGCAAGACATTCTATTCTTGATTAACAGATTATTGAGAATTGTACAAATACATTTTAGAATGCACTTGGATAACATTTCCCACCCCATGCATGAAGCTGTTGCAGAACTGGAGAGCTCCTTCAGTGACAGACTGCTGCCCCCTAAATGCACCAGGGAGCGTAATCACAGATCCTTCCTCCCAGCAGCTGTAAGACTCTATAACCACCACTGTTCCCAACAACCTCAATAAGTTGTTACATTCATGCTGGTTTTGCACAGTTTCTACCTTACCTTAGTCAGTTAAATATCATGCTGCTGTCATTTTGCACATCTCTGATGTTGCAGCTTTTTTCAAATATCCATTACTGTAAAAAATGTCTGCAGCTGTATAATGGTTATTATCCAGGTGCACAAGTCAAGTTTATACTGTTAAACACTTTACAGTGCAGAATTTTATTGTTTATCTTTTAACTCTTCACTATTCTGTTATTATACATTTTTCTGAGGTCAACATTTGTGTGACCATTTCTCTCTATAATCTTTTTGCTGCTGTAAACACCAGAATTTCCCCATTGTGGGACAATAAAGGGATTTTCTATTCTAATTTTTGTATTAAAACACTGGTATAAACAAAACAAAACAAAAAATCTTTTAGCATCTGAATTTATAAATAAACTTCTAGGTTAAATGAAATAAGTTTGACCTGTATCTCTCTGGAGTGTGAGTAGTCTAAAGCCTAATTGTCCAAAGATGTGAGCAACAGGGCTGTTGACGGCTATCTCTAAATCACCATATCGAGGAACTACGACGCAAACTAACCCAAATCCTACAGTCAATATTAAACCAACAGGGTTATTGTGTTAAATTAAACCAACCAACGCTAACCAGATGAAACAGCCTTTGAACAAACAGTTGAGCTATAAGCAGAAGCAGGTTTGCTAGTTAGCTCAGGCTAATCAACATGCACAGGCTGTTCTCCAACTTATGTAAGCTGGTTAGCTTTCTGTTTACCTCCCCAGCTAGGGTCATGTGAACTACTTCACCAAACGTTTATTTTAGACGTCAATATTATATATATATATTCACCGGTTTGTTAAATGCTATAATTATAAATTAGTAGAAATGTTACAGAGTCTTCAAATGTCATCCAAACACGCTAAATGGAGAGGCTAGCCTCGGTAGCTTAACTGGAAGGATTGAGGCTGGCTTACACTTCAAGGATCCTGTCACCCTTCGCTATCCCCGCTCGGTCTGCTGCTCCTCCGGGTAGAACAGCGCTGACGTGCTGAAGCGGAGCGTACAGTTCCCCGTTGATGCTCCGGAGCTGGCCTCCCTCGCTGACCTGACCGCGAACGTTAAAACCGTAGCCGGACTCCGACTTGACGATCCGCACTACCCGAGGACCAGACGTTACCGTTGCTGCGTTCTGGCCCGCAGACGAACCGACGACTGGAACGTGCTGGCGGGTCGCCGCGGGGTGAGCAGGCCGACTTTCATCGCCGACCACATCCGCCATCTTCTTATTTAACGGGTACTAAAAATTCCCCTTCTCGTTTGCAGCCGGTGATTTCCAGCAAATTCAAAACAACAGTTGAGCTCTGTCCCCCTCTCAGTTACGTTAGCTCTAAACAGACCGACTCTGTTGATGTGGACACGCCCCTCGGTGACGTTACGAGTCACAGCAACACAACGTGACCAACCGGAAGCGTCAGTATGCTGCGCTTTTTTATTCTGTGCGAACTGCAAAATCGTCAAAATGATGTATAGCAAAATTGTATACAAATAATTTTAAAGTCTCTGTTGTTCTATCAGAACGTTACGGAAGAGGATTAGGGCCACTAAAAAAAATGAAAAAAAAGTGAACTGATTTAATATATATAGTATAATAATAATATAATATAATATGAGAAAGAAGTCATAACTTATTCTCATATTGACGTTAATGTCAGAATTCTGAATTTAATCTCAGAATTCTGACTTTATTCTCAGAATTCTGACTTTAATCTCAGAATTCTGACTTTGATCTCAGAATTCTGACTTTATTCTCAGAATTCTGACTTTAATCTCAGAATTCTAACTTTAATATCAGAATTTTGACTTTTATTCAGAATTCTGACTTTTTTTTCTCAGAATTCTGACTTTAATCTCAGAATTGTGACTTTCATCTCTGAATTCTGACAGCTAACAAACATGTTGGCATTAAGCCATGTATCTTGTTTTAATAACCTTCTGCCCTTCCATTAATTAAATAGCACCTTTGTGTTAAACAGCATTACTTAAAAAGTCGCCTTACTCCATAATTTTCCACCAATGTGTTACTGACCCTCCCAAACAACTCACATCTTTGTCAGTGAAGCTGAGTGCTCCCACATCTCTTCCTTCATGGTGCCCATCTACATTACGATCCAAAATACTGAGATCAAAGTCAGAATTCTAATAAAAGTCAGAATTCTGAAAGCAAAGTTAGAATTCTGAGAAAAAAAGTCACAATTATGTGATTAAAGTCAGAATTCTGAGATTAAAGTCAACATTTGACTTTTCTTTTTCATTTAGTCAGAATTCTGACATTTTTCTCATATTATACTGAAATAAAATAAAAAAATCAGTTAACTTTTTTTTTTTTGTTCAGTGGCCCTAACCCTCTTTCGTAGAACTTTTATTCTCAAAATGTAATTTACAAAGCTAACGCCACAAATTATACTCATATAGACTACAAAATGATACATCAACATTTTCAATAGAATGATAGAAAATCCATTTTTAAAATGTTGCTCCATCAAACTGTAAAGCATTTAGAAAAGGACTGAATCCTTTTCTTTATGATGAAATTTTTATAGCGTTTCAATGCTCTTTTAATCTACGGTAGCTGCTTTTGTGCTTGTCTTATTTATCTATTACCCTTATCCTTTTATGTTATATTTTCCCTTCACTTAGCACTTGGATTTTTTGAAACATATTGTGCTTTATAAATATAATGGATAAAAATATTTCCAATGAATATATAGACCTATTAAATTAATTAGTAAAATGTTAAATATTAAGTAAATTTTATGTAAAAACTATTATTGCACCATTAACTAATTTAAACTGTAACTGTGGCTTGTCAAATCTACCCTAACAATTCACAGTTGAACTTCCACCACCTATACAACTATATTTAAGGGAAATTCATGAGGATATATACGATTTTTGAAAGGCAAACTTGAAAGGCAAATAGAGAGCTTATAGATACAGATATCATAAGAAATACTCCTAAATGCAAAATATTGTGCAGTTATACTGTGTTAAATTACTCACCCCTCCTTTGTCTGTACTTGTTCAGCCTACGAACACTGTGTGTAGGTACAGTAGGTGCCTCTTTCTTTAGAGGTCTTTGGGATTCAGCCGAATGGACAGTCCATTAAACGGCAACAAAGAAACAGCCAGAAAGTAATTTAGAAGAACCAGTTTATCATAACTGTTTTTGGATTCAGTCAGCAGACAAACTAATATTAGCATAACCTACCAATAGGAGAGCAGCCCCATGAAAAGTTGCACATTGTTAAATAATAACATGGACTCATACAACAGCCACGTTGTATTTAAAGATGAGGTATACTAAGAACCTCAGGCTTTCATAGCCTTTGAGTTTCTTATTTTATAAAAGTGTAATTGGTTTTGTTCAGATCGTACCCGTATATCCATTTTCTTTTCATCAGTGACACAAATGGGTCTAACAATAAAGCCAAACATGACATGTATTGAAACACCGGTATTAAATTCTTACCATTGTTAGCTGTGAGATCCCTGTTTTTAAAGTTAAGAGGCTAATATTTGGTTGCGTTTCTGTATTTTTATTCTTTTGGGGTGGCAGATGAATTTAGGCAAGAACTTCCTTTGGATAAAACATTCAATAACTGAAATTGTTCATATGCTTGGAGGTTTCTTATTTAACTAAAATGAAGGTTTTTTCTTTTTTTAAGAAACTCAAATTGTGTTTTTATCTCATTAGTTATTAATTGTACAAGACTCATTTTATTTCCATGGCATAACTAAATACACTGCTAAAAAATAAGGGAAGACTCAATTGACACATGCTAGATCTGAATGAATGAAATATTCTCATTGAATATTTCTCTACAAAGCTGAATGTGCTGACAACAAAATCACACTGAAACCATCAATGGAAATCCAATTTATTAACCAATGGAGGCCTGGATTTAGAGTTAAAAATAAATAAATAAATAAATAAATAAATAAAGTGGGAAAAAACACTACAGGCTTTGATGTAATGTCCTTAAAACAGGTCAAAATTAGCCTCAGTACTGTGTGGCCTCCATGTGCCTGTATGACCTTTCTACAACATCTGGGCATGCTCCTGGTGAGGTGGCAGACAGTATCCTGAGGGATCTCCTCTGAGACCTGGACTAAAGCATCCACCAACTCCTGCACAGTGTGGAGCAATGTGACGTTGGTGGATGAACACGGACATGATGTCTCAGCTGCGCTCAATCGGATTCAGGTCTGGGGAACGGCAGGGCCAGTCCATAGCTTCAATGCCTTCATCTTGCAGGAACTACTGACATTGTCGTGAATTAGGAGGAACCGGGGGCCAACTGCACCAGCATATGGTTTCACAAGGGGTCTGTGGATCTCATCTCAGTACCTAATGGAAGTCATGCTGCCTCTGGCGAGCACATGGAGGGTTGTCCCCCTGAATGAGTTGACATTGAACACTGAAAAAAGTTTATTCATTAATTTACTCATAATGGATACATTAATAGCCACAGGCCTACTGTGGGTTTAATTTAAAAGTGAACAAACCATGGTTTTAATAAGCAAACCAAACCACAGAACACAATCCAAACAACACACCAACACAATAAAGCAAAAGAAAACGAGTGAAGTGACATCAAATCAAACAACAGAAAAATAAAAAAAAAAAAAAAAAATAAAGAAAAATAAATAAGTAAAAAAGCTATTAAAAAAAACATGTAACGTATGTAAGATACAACCCAGAAAGCCTATCTTGGTCTTAAGAGATAAAGATGTAATTTGCTTGGAAATGTAAACACATGTACCAATAGGCTTTAAAAGGGGCTCTCACAGATAAATAAGCCTGAAATTAAGTAATCTATATTGAACCAGAGCATGCACTGGAAAATGACAAAAAAGTCCAAATTAAACATCGGAGCCTCTACTTGGAGATAAATACTTTAAATACTACTATAGCCGTGTTATAATGCAAAATTATGCATTTTCTTCTTCCCAATGAAAAACAAAATAAAATTCAAGTAAATCCTCAATTTAAAGCAGAGCTACTTCAATCCATTTTCTTACATGCTTTTCCCAAGTGCAGTTGCGAGGAGACCTGGTCGAGAGAGGCAGGTACACCCTGGACAGGTCGTCACTCCATCGCAGGGCAACACAGAGACAAACCATTCACACACACACTCTCAGAGAAGCCAACTAACCTAATTGGCTTCTCTGAGAGCCAATTAACCTAACAGTCATGTTTTTTGACTGTGGGAGGAAGCCGGACTACCCGGAGGGAACCAACGCATGCTCAGGGAGAACAGGCAAACTCCATGCAGAAAGACCCTGGGCCGGGAATAGAACCCAAAACCTTCTTGCTGCAAGGCAGCAGTGCTACGCATTGCGCCACTGAGCAGCCCTGCAGAGCATCTTATTCATATTTTTCATGTGGCATTACATAATCTCAAATGGTTAAGATTGTGTTTTGCAGTTATAACCAACCCAAAACTTTTCTGTATCACTGCTTGTGAATCAAACAACAGGCTGCAGACTAGCGGGGTTAATTATGCTGTTTCCTAAGAGGACGAAGATCCTGGTTTAGAATTTGAGCTTGGGGTCTTTCTCTATGTCAGCATCTTTTCTCTTTGCATGCAAATACCATCATCCTTCCACAGTGGGTGTGGAAAACCTCACAAATAATAGCTTATCTATCAGTCAGGGTGTAAAGATAAAATAATCTCAGATACACTGTTTGAGAGGGGAAAAACTATTTATTTTTTAATGACAAAATCATGTGAATCAAGAGTTGTGATTTCTTTTTTTTCTAGAGGCAGATCTTTCAGACGGCCTCAAGGTGGCACTCAGGCTACTATTTTTTTTCCAACAAAGTGCTCATGGCACATCTGGGTGAGGCAGCTGACCAGGTTGACAAACTCACTGAAGTCCACGCTGTTGCTCTTGTTGGTGTCTAGGTCCTTGAAGATGCGGTCGATTGCAGCCTGGTCATTGGCTTTCTGTATCAAAAGCAAAATGTGAATCTATTTCTTACCTTAAATCTCATAATAGAGATCTAACCATCATTTCAGTACAAAGCTACACAGATATCAAAATCATATGGACGATCATAAAGCTGACATAAATAGATTTTTACATACAGTGTATAATGCGAACAAACAATTGCAAGGTAAATGGGACTGTTTTGAGAAAAAAGATGAATGTTCTTTGAACAGTGCCTCAAGCGGTATTCTTACACTCTGAACCCCATAGATTTTGTTGCAGCTAAAAAAAAATCAATGTCTGTAATAGATACAATCATGAAGTCTACCAGCATTGCACAATACAGAAGGTTTTATTCAGGTTTTATTTTTCATTGACTGCAAAGTGTTAAATTGTAAAATACAATTTTATTTTTAAAAATTGCATACGAATTAGTTTATTTCATTCATAATAAATATATCAAGCTTCCGTCAAAATAGATTATCATATTAGCTTGAAACATGATTTATGTAAACTATGTGATTGTAGCTCTTGATCTATGTTTCAACCATATCTCCTGCTGGAAGGTTAAATATTAGTTGTGAATATTAAATAAAAAGGGAGGCAGATCTACGGGAGGGCTACTTTCGTGTTTGTTTTACAACCTTCAAATTAAGCATTAATAATTTACCAAAATCTCTAATATATACAAAAATTACGTTTTTTTTTTTGTATTCTGTATGATATGAAATATAAAAATAATGAATTGACTCCCATGAGAACAAGGTTTCTGAATAAACTGCTTGTGTGATTTTTCTCAATGTAACAAATCATTATATCCTTCATATTGCTATAGACGTCTTCCCATACTAATTGGGCTATTTTTTTAAATTTTTTTTTTACAAATCTTGATGGTTGAACAATGGTCGACCTAAACTCCTCTAAAAGTGGTGACTAAAATCGGTCTTGTATGGTAATTTAAACAGTTCTTTCTGAATTGGTCTTCTATTTTGGGACAGAATAGAAATGTGCAGCACTTTCTATGACTATTTGTATAATATGTTGAAAATAATGTATTAAAATGCATCCCTTATCTTCCACTCACTTATGAATGAAATGCACAAAGGTTTTTCATTTAGATTAAATAATTTAATAAGTTTAAAAAGCTGAAATATTTCTTTTTCTGTGGATCAGTGTGGATGAATAGCTCTCAGGTTACTTACACACAGCAGGTCTCCAAATTCATTCTGAAGAAGCTCCTTCAGCTCCTCTTTATTCAGAGTGTGCTGGTCTCCCTCCTTGCTGGCATATTTAGTAAAGGTGGTGATGAGGAGGGCCATAGCCTTTTGGATGTCGGACATGATGGCAGCTAGTTTATGATAATAAAAAAAGAGAATATAAAAAGATAAGCATATGCTTTGTTCTAAACTGGTAAAATGAATCAAAAAAGATACGACAATCATGAGGTTAAATTTGGTGTCATAACTAGAACATGATTGATAATCACATTCTTGGATCAGGCTACAAGAGTTAGTAAAAGAAAAAAGGATCTTTTAAGACCACAAGGCAATTATCTAGATCATCTAGTTCTAGATCAGTTGTGCTTTTTATTCATCAACAGCTCAGCTGGTTCTTGATATCATGATGTTCTTCTCTGGGTGTGTTTTTCCTTTCTGATTTTCCACCGAGTTGGATAAAAATATGCCCTGCTGGGATCCCACTTGGGGCCCCTCTGCTCCTATGTCACTCTGGTCTCTAACACAACAGAGTGACACGAGTCGTTGTTATGGTAACATCTCTATCTTTGCAGATCACCTCACCTGAACATGTTTAGTAATCAACAGCCTTAAAAATAATCCATATATCAGGAGTTTACTTATAATGCTTCATTTTTGTACCATGGTAGAGCTGTAAAAAGTTTAGCAGAAGCAGATGTGGTTGCATCGTGACCATTCCCTGGAGCACAGTTAGCAGAGGAAACCTGGTCATCAGGGGGTTTGTAAGCAGATGGGAATTGGGAAGGAAACGGACAGAAATCCTGCTCAGATCTTTCCATTTCCCCAACCTGTTATCTATGTATTATGAATAAGGCTATGTACATAGATGAAAAGAAAAAAAAATTCCCAGTAAATTGTATTATATAACAAATTCTGTGTGGCACATAAACTAGACAAAGCATTACGTTTTTAAACACGTCATATTATCTGGGGGGAGGTGAAAGGAAGATCCGGCACACATCTTAAAGACTGGACTGTGCCAGGGCCAATTCTAAAGAAACTATTTAAAAAATTGAATTTTACAATAAAGCAAAGAGTTTTTAAGCTTTTTGTTAAAAGTTTTTCTTTTTTTAAGTAAATGTTTCTGTTACTTAAAGCTTCATATTTACTTTTATAGGTAAGTCTAGAATACATTTCTAAACAAAAAACAAAAGAGAATCTCCATGACTTTGTACTCACCCAGGTTGAGAAGTTAGGAGATGCAAAGGAAGCAGTCCTGCAGGGATGAAGGAATGGATCTAAATGATGGTTAATACATCACCACGCCCTGAATCCCTGCCTGTAGGAACACTCCCATCATCTCCAGACACTCCTCCTTCTCTCCTCTTTTTTTGTTCCTGGCCTTATTCGTCACAATCTTGCACAATTTTATATTATTTTATTGATAGTATAGAAAAACAGAAAATCCCTTTATTGTCCCACAATGGGGAAATCGTGGTGTTACAACAGCAGAATCATTACAGCAAAAGTGTTTAAAAAAATGTTTATAAAAGTGTTTAAAAATAACAGAATAGTTGACACAATAATAAAAAATAATAATAATAAAAAAATATATATATATATATATATCCTGTAAGGAAGGAGGCCGATGACTAGTGAGGGTGAGAGTCACTAACCAGGACGAAACATCCATAGTATATAAAGAACAAGGCTTCAATAGACGACCTGCTCAGTGAATATCTCAGACAATGGGGAACAGAAGATGAGGTGCTGGAGGTTCTGTCATGGGAGGATAAGCCCCTACATGGGATGTACCACGGAAACGTAACCAAAGTGGCGGATATCAGGAAATCCTATATGGCTAGACAAAGATGGACTGAAGGACAGCACAGATGCACTGATCATGGCTGCACAGGAGCAGGCCCTGAGCAGCAGAGCAATAGAGGCCCAGATCTACCACACCAGACCAGACCCCAGGTGCAGACTGTGCAAAGAGGCCCCTGAGACAATCCAGCTCATAAGTGCAGGGTGCAAGAAGCTGGCAGGGAAAGCTTACATGGAGCGCCATAACCAAGTGGCTGGAATAGTGTACAGGAACAACTGTGCAGAGTGTAGGTTGGAAGAGTATCTTTGCACAGTCTGCACTGGGGGTCCTGTCTGTTGTGGTAGACCCAGGCATATATATATATATATATATATTTTTTTTTTTTCTTTCTGAGAAAAATATCCAAGTTTTCCAGATAACTATTGGCAGACTTTATGGAGGAAAACTAGAAGAAATTAAAGAAGATGAAACATAAAGGTAAGGGCACTATGAAGACAATAAAAAAGAAAAGACAGGAGATATAGAAAAACATTAACAAAATTGACAAAAAAAAACCAAAAAATTTATTTGAGCCTGGGATTCAAATAAAAAAAGTTGATCTCAATTTCTTCAGAACGACAAAAAGACAGAAAGAAAGAAAGAAGATGCAATGGAAGAAATGGTGGAATCAAAGTAAGTAAGAAAGAAAGAAATAGCCAAAGTGAATTCACTCTAGATAGAAAAATAATTCCCAAAACACACATTCTCTTTTTCGAGACTTATGCAGAACTGGTGAAGTATTGATCTGCAGCCCCAATAAAACATACAGATGAGGTTTTGATTGTGAAGTAAAATCTGTTCAATAGAAATAAATAGTTCTCTAAACACGCCAGCATTGACACTGTGAATTGTAACAGATCGTCCCTGCCACTCTGTGTAAGCAGGAGGCTGTTTCTAATTTTTTTCCCCCTTGTTTTAGAGTCGCATGACTCTAAACAGAAAACACTGGGAACAGTGACTCACTGTTAGCTGACTGTTAAGCTTTACTCTTCTTTTCAAATGAGAGAATTTGCGATTTATGGTCCCTTCTTCAAACCTCAAACCAAAGAGCTCATGGATAAAAAAAAATCAACAGTGCAGACAGTTTGAACACTGTTTATGTGTGTTAATGTGCTGTTTTTATTTTATCATCAGTTCTTAAAGGTAAAGTTGTAGAGACCAATTCTGTTTTGATTTTTTTTGTTTTCTGTTCCAGAGAAAAAAAAAGACTCTAGATTCAAACCATCATGGTTAGTGCTTCGTGTTCCTTTCTTTTGTGAAAATAAGTTCTCAAACGTTGTCTTCACCGTTGCTTGATTTCCTTTTACTAACTTGGGTCCACCAGAGTTGGAAAACCGCATGACCAATGAAGCAAGTATTAAAAACAGATTTCATTCCATCATTATATTTCTCAGATAATTATTAAGTAAGATACTTTTCAATGAAATTGGGTTTGTACTCTTCTACCCTCTAGTGACTCCAACCTGCACATTATTAACTGGGTCTTTCAGCATTAGTTCTCTAATACAAAGCAAAAGTAAACAGATTTGAGAATTAAAATATTTACTTAAAATATCACCTCCCTTTGCTCTGTGGTGGTCCCCCTCAAGCTTATATGTTATTGCAGCAATTCAGAATAAGGTAACAATGATGTAAACAGCAAATATCTCCTAACTTTAATAAAATCCTTATGATAATTAGATTTGATTACCTATCAAAATAAAACCAACAGTTTAGTTACCTATGTATTGTTTGTTTTTAGAGATTAAAATGTGAAGATTAAACTGTTCTCCAAAATAATATTAAACTTTTTTTTAGTTTATTAAACATTGTAACCAGTATTATGATATTTCTTTATGAATATTGATTATTAACTTTCTTAACCTTTTTATTCTTAAGGTAATCCTTGTATATTTACTATGAAAGTACAAATTAATATAAGAGTATGAAACTAGAACTCAAAGAACTCAATTCCACATCCGTGGAATGCCTTCCCTGACACCTTGAGGGCACCTCAATCCAATCCAATGTTTTTTAAAAAAAGGCCTTAAATATGTCTTTTTAGCAAAACTTTTGGTCCCCTTTAAATATTTTTTTCTCTCTTTTAAAACAGCTTTTATTATTTTTGTTTTTATGTATATCTTTTTTAATGCTTTTCGTTTTTGTAGTACTATGAAGTCTTTTTGATGAAAAGTACAGTATAAATCACATGTATTATTATGATTATTATTATTGTACAAGAGCATAAAATAAAACTGGTAACTTCTGGCATGATATTAAGATTAATTCATTTTAGTCGATTTTGATTCTTTTTTGTATGAGGCCCTGGCAAGCTTTCCAGATAATTTGCAGAAGCTGGATTTAGTATCTCATAAAAGCTCCATCACAGCTGTAAAAAAGGTTTAAAAGTTCAAACAAAAAAGTGGCTTTGATAATGAGGAGCTTGTGTATCTAAGCTTGGTGTGGTGTGAAAGTCGTAAAAAATGCCTTGAGCAAGGGTCTATTTATTTTATTGAGGTATATAATGTTTGTGCATCTGAACTCAGCACCATACGAGCTGTTGAGGCAAAAACGTATACAAACTTGATCAAACTAAAACACCTTCGCACAACAGCTTGGTGTGAAAACAGTGAAGAAAACATGAAATCCCGACTCTAAATTCAGCTCACATGGGTGTGGTGCTTCTCTAAACACACAGTAGTGCACAGTCAGAAAACTGTAACATAGCAACTACAGTGTTTGCTCTGTTACCATGAAGATAAGTCTGAAAGTCCAGCCCATGAGGATGAGGGTATTTCCCCCTGAGTTTAATCTTTCAGGCAGGGGGTTGAGGCGCTATGTTAACCAATAAGGCACAGGTCCTACTGCTTTGTCTATAACTTGTCATGTAGGAGGACATTTCTCAATGAGACATGTTGGTTTTATTGAAGGAAAATGCCTAAAAACATGTGCTGGCATGGCCAATAGAGTGAATCAGAACCCAAAAACAAGTAAAAACTGAAACAATTTTATGCTCAGATGACTGTGTCTTGTGACTCTATCCCTCTGCATTTCCTCATGAGGCCTAAAGATTTCCTCGATACTGTTCCAATCCACCCTCTTTTGCAGTTTACTAATGTCCATTTCATTTATCAGTGTTGGAAGTTGCAACACAAGCTGAGTGGGTTTACTTCGCAATAGGGCGTGTTGAGCCTGGAACGCTTTGCAAATTCCTCAGGGCAGTGATAAGCAGGACTTTATGAGGGGAAGAAGCAAAGTTCATCTCTTCTCAGACTTGAGGCGGCATAAAAGCATTACTCCGTCACACTTGCTTTCAGAGACCCTCTTGCCAAGAGATTGATAATGAGTTTTATGAGGTAAAAGGCGTAAAAGTTACTGTTGGAGTTTAATCCCTATTCGATTTGAAAACTTAAGTGAAATTCAGTTTATGTAGGTAACAGATGCATATACAAGTCTGTCAACTTTGAGAATTCAATTACATTAACCTCCTATAGCCACTTTAAAGAAAATCTTTTGCTGGACCAAAGATTCTAACCTCTGAAACTTGCAAGTGGTTTATTGTTATTCCCAAAATATGTCAAATGTATAACATTTCTTGTACTTTTGTTTATATTTCAGTGATATGATTTGGTTTGCAATAAGAATAGTCTTCTTTGGCTATAAGCTAGAAATCAGAAAGTGTTTGAAATTGATGGGTTGTAACATGATATGTTGTTTGTTAATGTGGTAAACTCGGGATATGTAGCTGTCTGTAACAAAACAATCTCAGTCAAGAAATACTACTAATGCAATAAAACGTGGACCTTTGCATCTCTTTTAGCCTAAAGAATATAGATAAGACATGCAAAAAATAAAGTTACTTCTAGTGTGTCTCTCACTGGATGATGAACACATCTAAATGCCTCCTTCCCCCCATGCTCTGTCCAGTGAATCAATGAGAAAGGACCTTAGAACCCTCCAAGAGGCCAAGTTAGGACTATGCTGATCAATCTTTGTTAGATTTTGTTGCGTTAAACTGATTTTTTTGGAATGCACTCTTGAGCTGTGCATCATGTTAGATCTTGGATGTTTGTTTTGTTTCTCTTGATAATACTACCCTATTTCAAGTTAAAATGGAGAACCAATAAGGTACCAAGTGACCAATCAGACCGACTCTCCAACCAAAAATAAAAGGTCTTATAATTGAATCTAAGAGGATGGGTGCCAGCGCATCATAATGAATATTTAATGAGATTTTCATTTATACTTCATAATTGTATAACTTTATCCGATAAATGTGTTAAAATGTCCATTAAATTGCTGTAAATTGCTGGAAGACTGTTTCATCAGTGTGAATAGCATAGTTGTGGCTGTCATGAACATTTTGTTGTGTAACTTAAGGTATTATAAGTGCTTTAAAAAGTCAAATGAATAAAAGTATTTTAAAAAGGAGATAATCAATTTACACTCTTTTAGATCAAACAGACAGTAGAAGTTTAAAATCAATCACTGAATTTATTTGATAAAACAATCTTTACAAAAAAATAGCATGTTCATTTTGCTTTCTGTCTTTTACTTATTTCTTCAGCCCTTTGTGCATCTTATAGCACTGCTCACAGGCAACAGACAGTCCAACAACCAGAGAAACAAACTCCTCAAAGTCCACCTGGCCATCACCATTGGCGTCCAGGTCCTTCATGATCTTATCAATAGCACCAGGGTCCTTTTGAGACTGTTGGGAGACACAAAAAGAAATCAGAAATGAGAATCTGCAAGATTCTAGCTCTTTACCTGATGTTAAAGATTTTCTAAAATGTTTCCCCGCACCCTGAGGAAGTTAGCCAGCTCGTTCTCCATCAGCTGTCTGAGTTCTCGCCGGCTCAATGTTCCTGCGCGGCCGTCCTTAGAGGCATAACGGTGGAACACCACGATGAGCAACTCCATGGCTGTCTCCAGGTCGGAAGGCATGGCTGCTGTGAATATGTGCTGGCTGAAAATAACAGACAGCCCACAGAAAAAAAACATCATGCAAAGATCAAACCTCATCAACATAATCAAAGACCAGAACAAGGAGATCTAAACTGTTTAAGTTTAGTTCTAAACTGCATTTTTAATTTGGGGAACAGGAATAAACCCCCAGAAGGTGATTTAATCCATTTAAATCTCTATCTTAATACTTAACCAAATGAGCCACTGTAAATGGTTTTAAAGGAATGCAATGCATTTAAAAGTACCTGTATGCTTTGTCTCTCAAATGGGTGAAGTTCACAAGCAGTTATTATGCAGGGTATGTTATTAAGTTGTTAGTCAGCAAGATAGGAGCTTTTGGCTCAAGCTGACAGAAATAAAAAATAATCTCTTCAAATTCAATCCTGTTGATGCTTTGTTGTAGCAACAGCTTGAAAAAAGAGGAAGTATGAGGGAAAACTCAGACTGTGGTATTGGTGGAAAAGTTGAAGTAGATGACTAATGAGAGGCCCAGCATGGTGGGATTCAAGCAATGAGAGAGGGCACTGCAGCAACATGTCCACGGTCACTACCACACCCTAATTTTAACCCACAATGCACCTCTACAGGCAACAAACAGCACTTTATGAGGCTTCATTTTATCTTCTGGGGCTAAAGTTATAACATCTCTGAAAGAAGTTGCTTAAACTTACACAAATCTGACATATTTTTATAAACTAGATTTACTTTAGGTTAATAACTGAAAGACATGCATACATCAATGAAAAAACAGCATTAATAATCCCCAGACAATCCTGGATTGGCCCAACCAGTAAGAGAGAAACACAATTGGTGTGTCCTTACCGTGGAGAACGTGAGGAGGCTCCGGCAGAGGAGAGGGCTGAAAATGTGCAGAAGACTGAAAGAAAAGCAGCAAAGGTTTTATACTCAGGCACCGCCCCAAATGCTGTGAGTCAGACTCTCCTGTTCACTGAAACCATAACAGAGTGCATGAGGGCGGAAAGCAAAAGGTTTGAAGTTAGGGAGTAGCCCAGAGGTCCTTTAATCACTGCACAGGCTGTGGATCTGGTTGCCACTGACTGATAATAACTTCTTACTTTCCAGTTATTTCATCACTGAATAATGTCATTAGATCCAATCTTTATAGTTGTATCATCAAATGAATAGGTACAGCATCTATGTGTTTACTTGATTGGATCATTCCAGTTTGTGTTACTGATTAAATCATACTGTTTCTAAACTTTGTAAACCTCATTGTGTTATACCTGTCTCTGCAAAGATTAACTGACTGACAGTTCTTTCTGATTGGTACCTTCATTAAAGTGTAATAATAAACATACAAGCAAACAAATGTGAAGAACACAGATACAGAAATTCTTCCACTCAATGACGTCAATAAGGCTGAAGGCTGTCTGGAGCTGCTTCCTACCCTGGATAGTTTTTTTGCTGTCAACCCCACAAAAGGTTAAAGACAGGTGAAGGAAATTAATTCACTAAGAAATAATATGAAAAAATTCTAGTACTTCTGCATAGGTTAAAAAAAAGGTTAAAAATGAAGTTGGGAGAATTTTTTGTGGCTCTTTTCTGATGTAGGTCAGACTGTCTCCTTGTCTACCACTGGTAGCTGTGGTTTTAGTGCATAAATGCCACCATCTGGCGGTAGTATATTGGTACTGCAGCCCATATATACTTAGTACTGCAGTCCATATATAATATGGAGGGTTATTGGTGCAAGGATATATTCAAATATCTCGAATTGATACAGTATCTTTGTTTTTCTAAAATAAATGTTCTTTATTCTTTCTTTAATGCAACATGAGGGACAAAATGCAAGTGATTATACCTTCTTTCCCCACAAACTCACCCAGGAAGAGTGTATCCTGTAAGAAGGACACTAGTTTTCTATAGATAGAGCATGATCAGATTGAATTTCCTCTGTAAAGTGCCTTGGGTTGAAATTTTGTGAGCTGGTGCTATATAAATAAACTGAATTGAATTATGAATAATTTACCGGTAGTTTGAATTTATTGTAGAGTAGGAAACACAGTTAAATTCCTTCACACAAATTGTGTCTTAGATAAATGAAACAGCTCTAGAGTAAATGAAAACAAAATGACTAAACCAAAAATGAGTAAGAAGATACACTCTGGTACTATTTGATGAAAGAATTAAACTCCCCTTTCAATTTTCAAAATCTTCAACCAGTTTTAGTTTAAGCTAGCTTAGAATAGACAACTTTGAGATGTCAACCCTTGTCAAACATGGGGATAAGGACTGCTTAGGGCTCCTGGGGAACTACATTACATCAATGTATATTTAATTACATAGAAATTATCACCTGAAAATGATTTTGGTATTTGGGGTAGATTGACGAAGATGAGGAAGAACCACTGTATACTTCTCCAAGACAACCTTTTCTTTGGAGAACAGTCCACTGGCTACAGAGATGGAAAACCTTCCAGACCTCCTTTACTCACTTTTCTCTCTGAAAATGAGATCCGAGTTCATCATGACCTGCACACCTGCCTGCAAGTGTTGCATCTGCAGAAAGAAGCTTTCTGCACACTCAAATTAATAAAGAACTAGCTAAATTTTCCCTTGTTAGAAGAATGACTGAGTGGGCTAGCACTTATTAACATGTACAAAAAAGTTGGCTATTGGAGCTCTTGCAGTGATTACTTTACGATCAGAAAGGCTGGGAAGCACAGACTTTAAGGGTGAGTGTGCAAAGGAAGAGCAGAGGAACATTAAAAGTTGTGTGTGGGTAAATGTAATTAATGCTTTCAGATAGATCTTTTGCATATAGCTACATTAATTTACAGTTTTAAGAGCAAATAATTCAACTTTTTTCACTGCCAGGATTTAGTTTATTTTATATTTCCATTGTTTAAGAAAATACTTTTATTTTCTGATTTAACATTGCCTGTTAATCTCAAATTATACCCAATATATGTATTCATCAAATCAATTCGTTTTTTTGCACATCGCTGTTGCAGCTGAAACTGAAAGATATGAACCACATGACACTTTTCTATAAATAAACTGCATACTAGTTTATTTATTTTTTCGAAGCAAAAAATAAAAAGTCCTGCTAAGTATATTACTTAGTAATATAAGATAATGCATACCAATTGGATAATGTAAACAGCACTGCCAGAGCTGCACTGGGTTTATAATAGGTGTGTGAATGATCTGATCGTCAGGCGACTGATTCCAGTAATCGATATCATGGCTAGGAGTAGATAGCCCCAAAATTCAATTTTGCTTAGGTTGCCATGGCTGTCATAAAACGGGACAGATGGACCCAGTATTTAAGGTGAGACAGTCAGTAGGAAAGTTCAAAATAATTATTAGAATAAAAGGACAGAAACAGAGTTGAAGGATCTGCGAACCTGCAGCGACTGAAGGAGGGGGGCGGGGCAATCACTGAAGAAACACAGGTGAGTGACCACGATCATCGGACAAGAGATGATTATCAGAGTGAGTCAGTTACCTGGTTTAACAGTTCAGTCCATCCTCTCAATAATAGGCAGGATCAGCCGATGCACAGCACACGAGATGCGGCCGTGAGCCGCCCAGAGTGTCCCCGACCCAAACAGGAAACGGAGGGATCGAGGCCTCCAGGAATCCTCAGAGCGTGAGGGCAGGTTCAGAGTCCCATGCGTAGAGCAACCAGCTCAGACAGAAACGCAAAGACACAGACAGGCAGGGTCCAGCAGGAGTCCAAAGGAGGTTCATGCAAACAGATCAGATGGGGACAGACAGGGCCAATGGATGAGAGGGAACGGAATCAGGAGTCAGAATCCCTTGGGAAACGCTGAAACGCTCTCACCACTGGTTAAGCAATAATCTGCCTGAAGACACTGGCTCCAGAATCATCACTGGAATGGGGACATGAACCTTGGACTAAGTAAAACTTATGAAAACCGAACCTAAAAACATCTAACAGGGAACAAACAAACAGCAAGCAAGCAATGACCTGGCCCTGATAGCTGAAACTGAGCCCAATATAAAGGAACAGACACAAGTGGATGAGATTAGTGATAATTGGAGACCTGGCAGAGTTAGACAGGAGAAGGCAATGACAATTAAGGCCAGCTATCAGGGCAGATCACGACCATGGCGGTTTGGGAAACCCCTGGTTGTTGGTTCAAGAACACATGGTAACAATTAGGTCCATTGTTAATCCAGTTAACCCTTAATTAAACATAAGAATGAACACATAATAAGCCATTTAAAAAAAGGAAGGCAGATAAGACCTTCCACCACGGCAGGAAATAAGATGCCTTGAAATTAATATTAAATTACTAATCTTATTGATGGCATATGTAGAATGTCAAAGCATTTTCAATATAAAAGCAAAACTGTTGCTGCTGCAAATTAAGAAAGAGTTACTGTTGTAGAAAATTGCTCAGCAGTTAATGCATGAGTGTGATTTGACAGAATTAAAGTTGTATTTTTGACACTACTCTTATTCAACATCCCATAAAATAAAGTGCATACATCAGGTATATATATATATATATATATATATATATATATATATATATATA
>NW_015150544.1:1024372-1054947 GCF_000732505.1 Cyprinodon variegatus
TATTAGGGTCAATTACAGACTGGGGTAAAGAATTCAAATATAGTCATCTATAAAAAATAAGATATCTATTCAAAGTTTGATCACCCTCTCCTGCTAGAGATTATTGTGAAATATTTACTCTCTCCAACATCTACAGGGTCCTGCAGTAAAGAACACGCCTTCTCTGACACATTCCTTTTTGACCCAGATCTTGGCTAAAAAGGGAACAGATGAACAGATCCATTGTTGATTCAGGCAGGTTAGGGTGAGACTCGGGACAACAGCTACTGTACAGTACGTGGCTTTTTTAAAACAAGATACCTAAAGTATAAAGACACTTACCCTATTTGAGAAAGAGACAGGGTGACAACATAATACTGTGATGATGCCCTGCTCAACCAGTTTAGCTGAGTCTGTAATACAAAAGCCTTTTTCTTTCATGTCATTTTCATACATGAAGGCTCATTTACATTTTATAGAATGGGAATTTTCTTTCCTGCGGGTTTTTTTGGCCTGTTTGCCTGTTTTTTTGGCAAATTTTTTAGACGGCTTTGACTATGTATTAGGGTTTTAAATTATACTTAAACAAAACTTTACACTAGATCCTCATCTTGGCTTATAAGTAACACATTTTTTATGCAATGAAACAAACTAATGTGCAGAAAAGACATTTGCAAATGAACATTTACATTTAGCCACTTTAAAATGCTTAACTTTGAGTTTTCTCAGTTCTCTATGAGAGTAGATAACCAAGGTTTATTTCAACGCTTTTCCAATGAAGCTTAAGAGATAGTTAAATCTGGAAGTCTCTTATCGTCCTCATGGTGTCCCACGTGTCCCACGTCAAGCTTCAGCCATCGTTTAGCTTCTGGCCTAGCTTCCCTCCTGCAAGCCAGCAAACTTTCACCCACCTCCTGAGGGGGGAAGATTATTCTAATCCTTTTCATAGGTTACTTATCAAAACGAATGTTGATTCACAACATCAAACTCTTTTGCCAGGGCCAGAGCGCCAAAGAATTTATTTAATTCACCTCAGTAAAACTATTCTAATAGCAGATTTTCTGTGATACTCTCCAGGATGAAGTACTGTACTATACATAGATTTTGTTACTAAAAAAGGTAAAATATTTGTAAAATGCTACACATTTTTAATCTCAGTCACTGGATACAATTAAGCTTTATAACCTTGTTCAGGTGATATGTTTACTAAACATTCAATCATACCGGATTTAGAAGTATTTTCATTTTTTTTTAACAATGGCATTAGTGAAAAAAAAAAGACAGAAATGCAAAAACATTTTGCAGAAGAACTTTATTTTTTATGTCGAATTAAGTATTTCAACTTAGCAATAGCTGCTCAGTCTTTGCTAAGTTAGTTTCCCTGTTCCTTCATTACTTCCTGAAGGACCTCAAAGTTAGCAGCAGCAAAGCCGGCAGTCATCATAGCAAACTCTTTGAAGTCGACTTTTCCATCATCATTCATGTCTACACCTTCGAATACCTCCTCTCCAATGTCAGCACCCCCCTTCACAGAGGAAATCACAAAAAATATGCAGTTAATTGTTAATGTTCTCATTTAAATAAAAAAAATGAGAAGCAAAAATTAGGATAAAGTTGTTTCTAGATATTTGAAAAGGTATAACTAAGCACGATAACTTCTTTTTTTTTTTTACTCAAGAGCTATAAATCTTTAGTAAAGATATTTTTAAATATAAAGGAGAGTGCAGTTTGTAATTATTTTACAGCAACTTTCTACATGTTTTACCTCACCTTCTTAAAAGCGGGCATCTGCTCATTAAGCAGTTCCAGAAAGGCCTGCTTTGTGAGCTTTCCATCAGCCCCTTGCTTTGACATATAGACGCCAAACAAAGCGGCCATTGACACCTGCAGAGCAGTCGGCTGCCTGTTCATTTTTCCTTAGGATGTATATCTGGACATAAAAACAAGCAGTCAGAATCAAAAATTTTTTTTATTACTGCATGCAGTTTGTCTTCTTTTACATACCTGACAAAGGGGAGGAGTTGTTTCTTGAGGCTTGCACCTAAAACATTTGGATGCATACAATTAGTGTACAGTGTGCATAATCATAGGTCAGAATTAAGTAGCAGAATGTATCAGTTAAGCAGATTTGCTAAAATTACTTAGAAATATTGTTGAAAAGTTTTGAAACATTATATATATGCTGCTTTTTGTTTATCATGTCCTTACCTTGATTCAGAGAGTCCACAGTGAGATTTCGGTGTGTTTGGGAGGGTTTAAATAGAAGTTGTGGCCCACCCTCCTTTGCTCCAACACCCCTTTTTCTAACCTGTTTAACAGGTTTTTTCTGGCTTTAGGTTATTCAAATCACAATACCTGACACAAACGACATGCAGGAACTTATTATGTAATTTTCCGCACAGCTTATTAATTATTCAAACCAGATAAAATTACAACTTCTAAGTCTGATTTTATGTGATGGACCAACACAGCATGAATGTGAAAATTAAAGAGAATGATCAATTGAATTAAAATGTTTTTGTCTTAAAACCTGAAATTCTGGTGTGTATCTATGTCCAGCCCTCCATCATCGGTGCTTTTTAGACCAGCCTTTTGCTATAATAACAGATGCAAGAATTTTGAAGTGTGCTGCTTTGTAATTCTTGAGATTACAAATGAAAAACAAAAAAAAAGCAGCATTAGTAATTCATCATGTGAGCATAACACATAGTTCAGCTGAAACATTTAACACATGTACTATCCTGTCACAGCTCAGAATGTAAGTTTAGGTTTGGTTTCCTGCAGGGAAGGTTGACCTCAGCTCAGGTCACGTACCGGTATCTTTAACATTCTCTAATATCCGGGGATTGTTCTGTGTTCACCACCAATGCTGATCAGATTCCTTGTCTTTGCTGCAAGAAATCTTCACCATTCCATGAAACTGCCACCCACATATTTTGTGGTTGGAACATTTTAGTATACATAGTATATTTTGCTATGTGCATAGCTAGTTGTCCCATTACACATAGGATTTTAAACATATATAAAAAAGCATGTTTTCTCATAACCAGGGCATCTTCTTTCAGTTTGGCTTGCTTTATCCTCTGTATTGGACAATTGTGCTAGACAAGGTTTTCTTCCTACCAATCTTCCATAATCTAGTCAAGATTTGTTGGAACTCCTCTCTTGAGCTGAGGAATATTAAGAGAAGCAGCCCTGGAGAAGAACATTGTCAGTAAAGGGTTACTCTGTCCAGAATTATATTTCTTTCAAAACAGCAAAAATACACACTTGTGCTACTACTATTATGAATATTACTTGAAATACTCATACTTCTACTATTAAGTTCAGTTAATTTTCTATTTGGGCCGATTATGAAAATCTTTGGTCTGGATGATCTGGGAGGGTAAAGATGCAACCAGGAACTGATACAGCTGTGACTACAGAGAATAAATTGTTATTTTTGGACAAAATACTGATGCAGTAGGGCTTAATACAAACATTGATAATGTTTTATTTATTTTAAGTTTGGAAACAACCTAAATATTATTTCTTGTACTACTTTAATATCAGCATAAATCAAGCTTGTTTAAACAAGACTCAGAGAGAAAAAAAATGTTAGGGTGTGGCAGAGAGCATGAACAGAGATCAGGTCAAGGGAGTGTAGTGTTTGGTAGTAATTACACACATCTCCTGATGACAAATCTATTTGGAAAAACACAGACCTCACATGAAACAAAACAGGCGTTCTACAAGAAGAGCTTTTTTTAACAGTAAAGTTGCTGATTTCGCCACTTTGTAATAGGAACACCATATATATTCTCTGTATGCATTACTGAAGTGTTGTGGCTGCAGATAAACAGGGAGGAAAGGACACTTTTTTGTTGCACAGAAAAGGGAGAAGGCTAGAGTTGTATGAACTACACCAAAGTGACGGAATTAATATATTGTTGAAAAAGGATTTAAAACATCATAAATCCTTCCTAAAAAGGCTAATTAGAGGTTAGATAAATAATTGATGATTTCAGAATCAGATGCTGACTTCCCTGTGAGGAAATAAGCTCCACCCATGTGCGTTCAAGCTTTTCCAATATGTGTTCATATTCTAAACAAAAAATGAGACGAAGATTAATCGATATAACAAATAACTTACTTAATAACTTAATTTAACTTACTTGTCAAGAAGAAAAGCGATAACATCCACACCCCTTCTGAACCGGTGTGCTTTCTTGAGTCATCCCCAACAGTCAAAAGATTGACTGATGTTTGTTTCTGCTTTAGTCTACTTTAATACAATAATTTTGCCAAGTAGAAGAAGCCTTTTCTCAGAGCTATAATGGAGCCACTATGATCTGGAAACAGCTCCTTCTAAAGTGGCTTCAGCCACGTTTTGACATCGTCAAATAAAATGAATTTATTCAGCAACACTCAAGATGTTCTGTTTGTATTACTTGAAAAAAAATATTTGTGAAGCCAACTTCTAGTTGTCCTTGATGCAGACACCCTGTCACCAAGGCTATTCCTTACACCTTATTTAGTAAAGCCAGATGTGTGATCCTTTCAGGTCTTGGCAGGATCTCAACTCTAGCTCATCCTTTTTACATCTAGAGTGTAACTGTTTTTTTTTTTTTCTTTTTCAAATCAACTCTATTGAGTGGATAATTTAACGAGCATTGCTTGCAAAATTAATCATAAATTCTTTTTTTTCCATTTTCTTCCCCATACTTGCCACAATTTTTCATATATTTTGGGGGGCATTTCATTTTTCAGTTACATTTCTTGTTAGGTGTGGCATAAACCCACATAGCAAACTACTGCATTCAGTAGTCACCTAACTGGTAAATCCATAGTTTCTCTTATGCCTAACGAATGGCAGTAAAGGGTGGGGCGGAAACAAAAGCAACGTTAACCCATGGCCAGGGGCTTGTTTCAGGACTTTTATAAATAACTGAACCATGAACATCAAGCAGTGTCATGAAAAAAGCTTTGAGGAATATTTGAAAATGCAAAAGTAATGCACAGTGGTCACTGAGTCTTGTTTTAAAGGGAAAGATAATAGGGCTGCTAGATATAGTATTTGCCCTTTTTTTTTCATTATGCAAAGATCTTAACTGGCCCTGTTGTTGTAAAGCAAATATATGTATATTATTACATAAAGCTTTTTCTTATTGAAACAAAAGAAGTAATTTTTTAAGGATCAATTACATTTTTCAGTATTCAGAGGACGAGCCAAGAGGCCCATGGAAACTCTGTACGAACTCAAGCAATTCACAGCTCATGTAACAGCAGTTTGACACTTATTCTTGTCAAGGCTCAGAACAGAAGACCCAGTCCCAGTATTCAAGGCAGACAGACAGATTTCTCAAAAAAGTGTTTATTTAAAAACTACGGTTTGGCAGCAGGCAGCTAGGGCGTCTATAGCAGGAACCTCTGCAGGAGGGAAACACAGGTTAGTGACCACGTTAAACTAGTGGAGGATGATTACGAATGTGTGAGTCACTAACCTGGTCTTAAAGTTCAGTCCGTGCCCAGAGAAAGAGGTAGTTTCCAGCCAAACGACTGCCAACACGCTGCCAACACGCGAACATTGCTTAGAGAGTTCCAGATGCTGAAGCCTTGAAGACTGCAGAATTAGCAGATCAGATCCAAGCAGACGAAGGTAAGCAGGATAATCCAGAGGAAGTAGCCTGAGCTGGTGTCGAAGAGGTTCAGGAATCAGGGGCCAGAAGATCAGAGACACGAAGAGGTACCAAAGGGGAATCCAGGTTGATGTCAGGAAGCAGTTTCAGGGTCGTTAACAAGCAGAATCCTGCAGTAGTCCGAAGACAGATCAGGCAAACAGATCAGAACGGGAACAGGCAGGCTCAGAGGTCCAAAGGCAGAACAGGTCAGGATCAGGCATCAGAAAAAAATACGACTCGCTAGGACACTCTCACCAAAGGCTCGGATAACCTGGCACTGATGACTGGATGCAGGCAGGTTAAATAGAGATTGGAGCAGGTGATACAGATGAATAGTGATTAGAAACTGGTCGGAGCTAGGCAGGTGAATGGAATGAACAATCAAGCCAGTCATCAGCCCCAAGATCATGCCCCAATCCCAAACTGTCCCTAACCACTAACACTTTGGTATCAAGTGTCACTCCCAGTGAAGTCCCACTCGCAGCTGTGCAAGGCGCCTTGATTGAACGTGGGGGTTATAAAGGAGAATGGGACAGCTTCTTCCCTCCAAAAAAAAGGAAAGAAGTCTTTGCTATGGGCCCCATGTGCATGGCTGTAGCTCTGTGGCACAGATTAACATAACATTAAGCTTTGCCCCTTTCTTAAAACAAATGTTTACAGTTACATAAAACAATTTCAAAGAAGACCTTCCATTTTGGAATAAATTACGTTTTTTGTCAGTATGATCAAGATGAGCAAACCTGTTGAATTTACATTTGGAGGAACATGTTTCCTCTGCCACCAGGCCACCGTTACATCTGCTGCCGAAATCCAGCAAGTCTGCAGCTGATGCAGACTCGCTATTTATGGGCTGAACGGTCAACTGGCCCTACCACTACACTGGAAATAGTATAACCTTGCTCAAATAAAAAAAAAAAACATGATGTCCAGATATCACATCAAGAACATTTGACTTCACAGAATCTGAATTGAATCTCTTGTTATGACCCAATTATTTTATGTTGATGTAAACAATAATACTTCGCTTGACCCAACGTAAAATCAAATAATTTTCTGAACATTTCATTTCATGAACCAACCTAATTTACTTATTTTTAACTAAATTTACATGAATTAATGTTTGTAGTGATACCAGTTAATTAGTTTAAATATAACCAAATTATAATTTTCACATTTCATTGGACTTTACTACAAAAATTAATTCCATTTCCCATCTTACAAACTGTATTAAAAAAAACCTGGATTACTTTAAATGTATTTATCAGTTGTTAATATACCCTTATACAAGCAATGTTTGTTTATCTCTGGATGTAGCCCAGTTGAACGAGCGAGGGCTTTTGGCTAGCTAACGTTAGGAATTCATTGTCATAACGTTATCGGTAAATGCGTAAACCCTCTCAGACGTCAGCTAGCTAATATTAGCTCGTTAACTAGCCAGCTATAACAGTGATTATAAGCAACTTCTTTACTACTTGCGTTTATTTATAGGTGTAATCCACCCAGGATTTTGAGACGATGAAAATGGTGCTGTCTCATTGTCTGGGACTTGGAGTTGGACTCAATTCACATGTGACTCAAACAAACAAACAAAAAAGACCTGCAGATCATGAATAAATACATACATATGGCGAGAAATCAAAAATTTTGTTTTGGGTCCTTTGTAGGTGTATTTAGTTCAGAATAAATCAAATTTGATGTCTCAAAATCCAAAAAGAATGAGTTACACAATCAAATCAGTAATTTTATCCAGTTTAGAGTGACAGTCATTAGTTTAAATGAACAGCTACATGTT
Source organism: Cyprinodon variegatus (assembly GCF_000732505.1). Taxonomy (NCBI): domain Eukaryota; kingdom Metazoa; phylum Chordata; class Actinopteri; order Cyprinodontiformes; family Cyprinodontidae; genus Cyprinodon; species Cyprinodon variegatus. Next base: position 1,031,804 of record NW_015150544.1, read on the forward strand.
ACACTTTTTTCAGTGTATGTAGTTTGGGATCCTTCTGCATGGAGCTTGCATGTTCTCCCAGAGAATGCGTGGGTTCTCTCCAGGTACTCCGGCTACCTCCCACAGTCCAAAAACATGACTGTTAGGTTAGCTGCTTTCTCTAAATTCTCCTTAGGTGTGGGTGTGTGAATGGTTGTTTGTCCTGTTTGTCTCCGTGTTGCCCTGAGATGGACTGGCAACCTGTCCATGGTGTACCCTGTCTCTCGCCCGTAGACAGCTGGAGATAGGCACCAGCACCCCTCATGACCCCACTTGGGATTAAGCTTGTCAGATAATGAATGGATGGATGTGGTTTGGGATGGCACTTAATGTGGTGGACCCTTTGCGTGAACGGAGGGTGAGTGCTAGGGTTAGTATAGGGACCCAGTTTGGGATTGGGCCTATGACAATTCGTTTTGTACTCTGGAAAATGAGTAAATGTTCAATAAGACTTCTGCACCTGCTGACAGCTATGTTAGTGAACTGTTTAAGAGCACTGTACTTTAATTTTTCTGGGACAGTTTTTTGTTTTTTAGAGTAATTTTTCAAATAAAAGTTCAAAATCAATATTTTATTTTACTAAATTATCATTTAGTAAATGTTTATTTCTTATCACTTTCTTCAGTTTTGTAGGATTTTAATTACCAGTGTGAATTTACAATTTTCTATTCAAGCATAGCTGAAATTATTAACAATACTTCACTAATCAGTAAACAAACACATATCAATCTGAATAGACACAACATACGTAATGGCCCAATATGCCCCCCACCCCCCTATTTGCCACATCACTTATAGCATCCGGTGCGGGAGGGGTTGGGATGAGGGGCGGGATGTCTGGGTGAGGAATAAAGCTACAGGCATCTGCTGCTTCTCCTAGGCGATATATTACATATAGGCAGTAATTTCCTTTTTTTTCGTCTAAACGCATCATGATATGATGGTTTGTCATATGCTTATTTTTTATTGTATATCTGCTTTGAGTGTCTTAAGGAAAAACAACTACAATATTTTATTTTAGGAAGGTTGATGAGCTTCTTTTTTTTTCTGAAGGGATATTCCAATATATTGATGTAAATAAGATGCACTATAAGATCAGCGGTCTGGTTCGACTGATATCCAGATGATGAAAGCGGGAGGCAGTTATTTTCTTCATGTGGCAGAGATGGATGTGAAAACAGCCCCATCAGCGATGGAAGCCTTAGCTCGGATCAGCGTGAGTGTCTTTAAGGTTATTTGGATGTGTCTTTGGATTAAACACATATGCTTTCTGTTGATTGCATGTGAAAAAAACAGAAAAAAGAAAAAAAAACATCCATCGCGTAATTTTCAATCCTATTGAAATATATTTTTTGTTAAAAAGCGCAATGCTATGGAGAATCGCCACGTTTTAATTAATTAATTAATTAATTGCTGTTATTTTCACCTGAGGTGAAGATACCTGGGGGAGCGTGATTGTTCTTGTCAGAAATTTTTTTCAAACATAAAATGGTGACTAAAACCACACATTTTATTACGGTGGCTCCGTTTGTTTCCATGGAGACGGGATGCAGCCAGGATTCCGGTTTGATGCTGAGGATAGAGGCAACAACGGGCATGGAGGCTTTTTCCTTCAGAACGCTCAGTTTCAAGAGCGATGGTCGGAGCGCAATAAGATAAAACAAATAAACAAACAAAAAAAAAAAGAGTAGATATAGAACACATAGATCTGCATTGATGTGCTTGCATTGGGGCTTTTTCACACCTCCTCCGTGGCGATGTAACGCCTTAAACCCCTCCCCTGCTTTCCAAGAGAGCTGCCTCTCTTCATGCGGGTGGAGGAACTGACTATGCACGTATAGTCCTGCCGTCATGGCGCCCAGATTCCAGGTGAAGGTAAGGATGCGCTGCTTTAACGCCCTGACCACCACCAGCAGCAGCAGCAACACGCACTGGCCGTTTTAGGAAGGATGCACAGGGGTTCCAGTTTGCAGTGGGATCTGTAGCCTGGATGAAAACATGGCAGTGGCCTGAAATGTGAATCCGGGAGTATGTGGCAGACAGGCCGGAGCTGGCATTGGAGAATGGCAAGAAAGGTGGACTGAAGGATAAAGTGATTTATTCCGATTCCTTTATTGATTCCAGCTTTGCGCTTTTTGTGTGTGCGCTTGCTTAGCTTTCTTTCCCTTTGCAGGTGCAAAGGCTGGTTATTATCAACCAATGTGCTGGCATGATCTATTCTTTTATTTCTAGAAAGATGCCGGTGCTATCACTCGGATGCACCACTAGTTTTTTTTGTTACCCTGCTATATTAAACATGATTTCCTTTCACCACATCTGGTTGCTGAGATAAGCTGTCCTGTTTTCCTCCATCATATCACAGCAGTGACAACCTTCTCTAATTCTCCTACGCAGCAGATTCAGACATTCCTGTCTTCAGCTTGAGGTTAATTCATAATGAGTGAGGTGGCAGCAGCAAGAGCTGCAACAGTTTTGCTTTTGGGTTGAGGTTGTGTGTCAAGGGCATCCAATGAACAGATAAGAGAGAGAGAGAGAGAGAGAGAGAGAGAGAGAGGAAACCAAAAGCTACAATGTCCTGCAAAATGCAAACTGAAAATGCAGTAAAGGCTGCAAGTAAGAAATCATCAGGAGAGCTGTCTTTAGCTAGAACCACACTGGTGACAGTTTAAATCATACATTTTCAGAGAAGTAAATGTGTGTCAAATGGAAAATGGAGGTTCTTTCTCAGATCATCAGTTTTCTGTGCTAGATAATGACGTTAAAGATAGAGAGCCAGCAGGCCAAATGGATGTGAGGATGAAGGTTGGGATGAGGGATACTAGAGGTGCACTGATCCAGTTTTTTTCTGATCCAGCCCGATACCGATAACTGGGCTGAACGTATTGGCAGTTCTCTGATACATCCAAAACAACTGTTAAATGATTCAACCATACATGTGACACCATCCTGGAGAGAAATATGAGCTGTGCTGCTGCCATCAACACCTTTGTTTATAGATGCTGGAGATCGGCCTGTTTTCCAGAATAGTTCTTTTTCTCTGAACGTGACTGGCTGGATGTGCTCTCTTTATCCTCGGACATGGGAGCTGGCTCGGAGCTCGTCTGCCTGGCTGTGTGTTTCCTGGCCCGGGCCGCCTTTTACAGCTGCTTTTTTTGTATCTCTGCTTCTGTCTCCTTGAACCCCAATCGACCTCGGTAGATGTCCGCTCACACTGAGCCTGTTTCTGCTGGAGGTTCCTTCCTGTTAAAAGGGAGTTTTTCCTCTCCACTGTCGCTACAAGCATGCTTAGTGTGAGGGATTACATTTGAGTCAATGAGTGGATGCAATCAACTGGTTTTCCTTAGATAGGAAACTTTGAATCAATTTGACTGTATGATCTGGTGAACTGTAAAGTGCCTCGAGATGATATGTGTTGTGAATTGGCGCTATATAAATAAACTGAATTGAATTGAATTGAATCTGGCAGTGTGAGTGAATGTTTTGGCTTTGACATTGCTTAGAGTAGATATGGAACAGACAGATCTGCATTGATGTGCTTGCATGGGGTAGTTTGCTTTGACAAAGCAAACAAATTAAAACTGATATAAATGTACTTTTTATTATTTCTTGAGGAAGCAGCAAAAAGAAAGATAACAGTTCCTTGCAAAGTGCACTGGATTCGATCTCCGATATCTGATATGAAATCACCGCTATCCCATCCGGCTAATTAGTAAATATCAGAGCCGATATGGGATTCAGGTGTCGGATCGGTGCATCAACAAGGGATAATGAGGTAAAGGGTGAAAAAAATGTGGGCAATGAAGAGAGATTGTGGGATGACATCCTGTAGGAATGAAAAAGGAGATAAAATGAGTGAAACATGAGATGAGGGAGGTAGTTGGTAGGGTGAAGGAAGTTACAGGGAGATGGTGGTAGTTTAGGAATAAATGTTGAATAAAAAAGATGGTGGAGGTATGGGTTAGAAATTAAGGATCAGTAGTCATATGGAAAGTAATGGGTGACAGATCAGGAACATGATAAATGGAATATGGAAGGGTGAGGGAGGGAATAATACTGAATGAAGAAGGTAGGTGTGAGAGATAAGAAAGGAGGAGGGAAAATGATTTAAGGATGAGGAAAGAAGGGTCAAGGGATAAAAGACGAAGGGTCAGGTCATGATGAAAGTTGGGGGATGAAATAACTTAATTTATAGCTCTGGACAGCCACAGTATGAGTAGACCGTTGGGTGATTATAAGTTGTAAATAAAAAACCACATTTGCATGTGTGGCAAAAAAATGATAAGGCTCAATAATTGTTAAATAAAGCATATTTTGAATTTTGGCCAAAGATGCAGGCTACTGTTATGTAAGGAATGCGGAGGCTGAATATTTAATGTTTGGTCTTTATCTATAATTAACAAGTTTGGTGGCCTATGTCACCTCTCTGGAACATCTTTACTTAGCGGCCATTTTTATTCCCAGACCTCAGTAATTGACTATAGAGGTGAACATGTTTTGAGTTTAAAGCATGTTCCCATTATTTATTTTCTCTTCCCATTGTTCATTTTTGGCCTTTCTAAGCATCTTGTTAAAATTCTGAGATAATAATAATAATTTCTCCTCTCTCCCTGCAGTCTAACATGAAGAGTCTGGAGCATGAGTTGCATTGTCCTGTGTGTAAGGAGATTGTCAAGCAGCCGGTGGTTCTGCCGTGCCAGCACAGCGTCTGCCTGTTGTGTGCCTCCGAGGTCTTGGTGGCTAACGGCTACCCTCCTCCTGAGCTTCCCCCAGAGCCCAACTCTCCTGCCTCCACACCTAACACACGCTCTCCTCGTCAAGCACGCAGGCCCACTCCCAAACACGAACAGCGGCCCTTCGACCGAGTCCTACGATCAGGTAGGACATTTGACCCATCATCCGTTGAAATAATCTTCTTGTTTATATATGTTTGCTTAAATTTAACTGGTTGTTTGTCTCGACTTGAGGTCCCCATCCGCCTTCACCATCCATGCCTCGTTCTCCTGGACATGGAACATATCCAGGGCGCCGCCGCAAGGAGGGTCCTCCTCTTGTGATGATGTTTCCCTGCGTCCCCTGTGGCCGAGATGTTGAGCTGGGAGAGAAGGGCCTGACTGACTGTCTCCGCAATCTCACATTGGAGCGCATAGTGGAGAGGTAGATGTCACATAATAATCATGACATGTTGCTAATTTTATTTCCTATTCTGCACCACTCAATACTTACTTCACTTACAATGAGCACACTGCTTTTGTATTATAACTTAGCTCCCATTTTTTGCAGTTTTTGCCACAAAAAGAATATATTCCACTATTTAATGACATCATATGCCTTATTTGGCTCTTGAGGGCGAGATATATCAATTTGACACATATGCCTTACATAGGATAACTATCAAGAGTACAATAAGACAACTTGGTGCTAAAATACAGAGATGTGGGTTCATGCCCAGATCTCATTATTTAGCTGCAGCTGAATTGTTACAAAATCCTGCACAGTGTGCACTGCAACGTGCTGTACTGTGGCTACACTTAATGATTGAGTCTTTCTACAGAAGCTTACTCCTCACTTTTAACATATGTTGGGTTCAGTTGCACTTTAAAGAGAGGCTAACAAGATTGTCGGATTTTTTTTATTGCTTTCTTTGCACTCCCCCATCAGGTACAGACACACCGTGAGCCTGGGCAGTGTTGCTGTGATGTGCCAGTTCTGTAAGCCTCCTCAAACTCTGGAGGCCACCAAGGGCTGTGCTGATTGCCGGTCAAATTTTTGCAATGAGTGTTTTAAGCTCTATCATCCTTGGGGAACACCGCGAGCGCAGCATGAGCACATCCAGCCGACACTTAATTTCAGACCAAAGGTAAAAAAAAACCTTATTGCTTATGTTCCTTTGCATACAATGTGCTGCAAATACACATTTCTAGTGTTTTGCAGCCTCTTATCTTGCTTTCTATCAGAATTTGTTTATTTATTTAGCTCCAGTTATATCCTCATCATCCTGGACCTGCTTGACTTAGCACAATATTGCCACCATCTTGTTTCGCTGTCGGATGATAAGTATTAGGGAGATGTCCAGTCTTAGTTTTACATTCCAAATGAGATGTAGGGTCTCTATGGTAACTCTTGTGATCCTTTGCAATGTTTTGGTGTGCTTGCAGTTATCTTTTATTTCAGTTTCTTAGGTACGGTATGGTAAATGAAGTTGTTAGAAGTAAAAACCTAAAACCTTTTTTTAACTCAGTTTGTTTCTGTATTTTTTTGGGGATTTGCAAAACAACCAGATTATAGAACAAGCAGGTATTACACATAGATTAACTCTTCCAGTTAGCATCCAGATATTAGCATGTCTGGAGGCAAATGGGTGCATTGATTTTGTATTTTTTGTATTGTAGGCTATTATAGTAAACAGAAAATAAGAAAAGCACAGAATACCTTTTAGAATTTGAGTAAAAAAAAAAAAAGATAATTACGCATATGTTTGTTTTGCTGCATCACATAAAATGTCCATTAAAGCAATAAAGTATGTGAGGTTTTATGAACAAGTTCAAGTGGAACAGATTGTTGTCCAAGGGTACACATGTTATATTTAATTTGTATAATATACCATAAAGCTTGTTTGTATTAAAGCTATTGACGGCTTTTTTTAACAACATACCACTAGAATGTCAAGACCATTAAGGTCTCTGTACTCCTTGGTCTTGGTTGGTGTGATCTTGAGTACAGCGCTAGTACCTTCACTCTCCAAATGCATTCTGCTGTCTGAACCATTTATGAGCTAAACATAGATTTATATTCTTTTCATATTTTTTTTTTTGTACCTATATTCTTTTGTTTGCATTTTTGTTTTTCTATTTAAAAATTATCCAAAGTTGTCCTCTGTGTTAGAGAAATATGACGATAATTTAACAATCGCAAAAAAAGTTACACCTCTTCTAACTGTTGAGTACCATTACATGGACTGTGTTCTATAACAAAGTAAAAACCTTTGACATTCTGAGTTTTACTCCGGTTGCTCCAAAACTATCGCGCAAAACTAGTTGTGCATTTCAACTATTTTAATTATAGATTTTTCTCTGTCTTTCAAAATTACAAAAAATGTGTAACTTGTAACTGTTACTGTTTGTAAATAAGAAAGTTAAAAAAATGTAAATCTCAGATATTTTATTTAATTTCTCTCTATGACTTAAAAATCATTGTATTCAAAGTATTCTATTCTATTCTATTCTATTCTATTCTATTCTATTCTATTCTGTTCTGTTCTAGCGATAATAATACAGTGGTATAAAGTCTTACCCCAGATTTATTTTTCATTTTTTCCCCTCAGGTTCTGACCTGCACGGAGCACGACCAGGAGAAGCTGCAGTTTTATTGCAGGTCCTGCCAGCGGCTGCTCTGTCCACTCTGCAAACTGCGACGCATCCACACTGGACACAAAATCCTCCCGGTGGCACAGGCTTATCAAGCCCTCAAGGTGTTTTACAACTAAACATTTTGTGAAAGCTTTGACTGAAGCTCGCTTTCTTTCTTTTGAGCTTAACTAAGACGAGAGGACCTTTTCTTGCAAACTGTATCTAAAAAAAGTTATTTTTTTCTTAATCACTTTAGAAATATATTATTCAAGCTTGTACCTTCATTAATATCTTTAGTATGATTATGATGAAGTAAAAAGTACTATTTAAAAAGTATTTCATGTAAGTTATTTATACTGAAAATTATACTGCAGCACTGGGCTGAATTTGGATGTTAGTTTCTCTTACATTAGATTAATAAAATTATAGATATTTTTTCCAGCTCTATAAGTATGTTAAAAATTGCCATTCAGTGGATCCTCTCTCAATCAATAAATGTTGAGTCTTTTCTTTCTATTGTATTTTCTCAATTTTTTGTCCTTCTTATTTTCTCCCTTTCCTTTCTCCTTTCTTGTGTGCGTTTTTCCTTCCTGTCCTCCCTCGGTCAGGCTTTTATCCCTGCCTTATGGCATCCATTCTTACCTCGACCCATTTGCGCTTCTGTTTTTGTATCTTTAGTTCTTTTCTTCTTTATTTCCTCTTTTTCTTTAATAATTTTGCCATCTTCTATCCCTCCTTCGTTCTTATCTTTTAACCTCGTCTGCATTTGTTCTTTCTTACTTTCCTCTTACCTTCATTCAGTGGTGGCTGGTGGAGTTGTCTCCAAGGGGGGCTATAACTTCAAATAGACATATACCAAAAACCAACCAAATGTATACTAAAGTATCACACCGATGTGTTTACATGATAGCTAAATAATCATATAAACCTGCGAATCAGCTGCACTTTATAACAGACGACTGTCACGTCAGCTCTGTGGTGGGAGGTTGTGTGCAAATAAAGTTGCTCTTAACTCTGGGTGCCAAAGAGCTGCTCCCCAGGATGGTCCTATCTTTTGCATTGAAAAGGAGCTACTGAGAGTGCACATTTTTTAACAAGAGTCTATGGGCAAAAATATTTGCACCCCAGGGCGAAATCTGTCCTCAATCTGACGATGAACGAAACAGCTTTACTCGTCTTTAAAGATTAAATATTTATCTTGCACATCTAAAACATATATTTATATATTATATATTTTGAAATTTGCTATTTTATAATTCTATTTTTTTTGTTTTTCTATGTCTTTATCAAGGTCGTTGGGTGAGTAGGGTGGCTCCTTTGCACCCTCTGTTGACCCGCCCCTATTGCCTTCATTCCTTCCTTGTAACCTTCCTTTCACCTCTGTTTTTTTGCTGTTATCAAGCAGAAACTCTGCCCACTGGATAAATATTTGCCATAAATTCACTGTAAATGTTTGCATTTTAACCTTTAAAATACCTGAAAAGGGATGACAGGTTATTTGGTCTGAATAAGTTTTCCAAAATCACATAGAATGGTTCCCTTCGTCAGACATAGAAACTTGTTTGTTTTAATTTTTCTCAAAACAACCATGCATTAAACTGTAACCTAATGGTGTTTGTGTTGCTTTATTGCTTCTTTATGTTTACAGGAGAAGATAACTAAAGAGATGAACTACATCCTGTCCAGCCAGGACACAGTTCTGGCTCAGATCACCCAGCTAGAGAGCGCCATCACTCAGACTGAGGTGATTACAACACTAGTAGTGTGGTTCTCTAAACTATAGTTAACTATAGTTTAAAGAAACAGTGTTTTGCTAATTTGACTTTTCCAAGAGTTTCCCTGAAGGAGTAATCCCAAGGGATAAAGTTGAGTCTAAGTATGAATCAGTATGAATACTTTGTTGGAACTCAATCTTACAAACTGAAGGTTTGGAAAATTATAATTTTGTTAAAGGTATTGTGGAGGATTTTCGCAATTTTTTTAAAAGACCCATCCTCTCCACAACTCTGTACCTGCTCCCAAGAGCAAATGCACATTTCGGGGACCATATAGTGGACTTTATAGGACTTTACTTTCTAGTTCAACCAAAGGTCTTAGGATCCCGGCTGCTTAGGAACTGCTGGAGGATCACTAAGTAGCAGTAAACCTACAGTACTCTCAGTCCCTCAGAACTGTCAGCTAATTAATTGTATTGTTGTTCTGGTTATTTATGAATATTAAAATAAATTGGTTATATATGTTTTAAGATAAACTTTGTATTGGCTATATTGCATTAAGTCTTTTTTATAAAGTTAACTACTCTACTTTTTTTAATAAAGTACATTTTCAATATAAAAAAGGGGCTGTTGATAAACCTATATTTGAGAGACATTTTAGATCCTCTATGTTTTTCATCACTAGGTGAACAGCGTATCAGCCAGAGAGCAGCTTGCCCAGAGCATCAGGGATCTGACGGCTGCCCTAGCTGAGCGCCACGCCTCGCTCACCCAGGCTCTGGAGGCGGCGCGGCAGAAACGAGGAGAGGCGCTGTCTGCTCAGGTGGCGGAGAGACGCGGCTTGATGGAACACGCAGGGCTCATGGCTTTCACTCAGGAGCTGCTGAAAGAAACTGACCAGCCCTGTTTTGTGCAGGCTGCTCGTCAAACTCATAACAGGTTTTCTCTTTTGTTGACCTTTGGTGTTACACTCAGATCCAACCCTTCATGTATACTGGAAAAAACATTAGAAACCCTTTACGAGAAGCATTTCCTACCTACAGTACCAGAGCAAAAGGCCATTTATAAATTATTTAGCTTACATAACTCTAGAATCAAAAAGCAGATTACTTTAAATATCAGCTCTCCAGCCAAACTTTTTATGAATGAATCCCAAGAGCACCAGACTGAGATTAGACCGCTATGTCACAAAATGACAAAAACCCAATAGACGTATCTCCGATTCAACTTTGAATTTTGAATAACTGCACATGTGCAAGACCATCCTTCCTGCTCTTCTGCTCCTTTGGGGGAACAACTTTTAAATGTATATGCGTGCCCTGTTGACTTCTTTCAAATGTCACTCTACGGACTGTCTGCATTAATCGAATTTTAAACGCATACAGAGAGAGCAGTGAAGGTACACTGAATGAATGAAACTGGATACGAAATACTGGAGTGTTTACGCTCAGCAAAGGAAAACTAGCAAGCACATGCCTCGAATTATCATTGGGTCAACCAATCTTTGCAGTAATGATTGATAAAAACACTGTTGCCCTTTAATTATATGATTGCTTAATATGATTGCTCTTTATAAAAAAGTCTCAAGATGTTTTCTGCTAAGAAAACCAATTTAAAAATGTATTTCCACATCTAAACAATCCTTAATGTTTATCTCCTCTCCGTTTAAGTCATACTTTCTTATAAATATAACCCAGAAGACCAAATTCAGCATGGATAAATAAGTTTGCACCAACTTGACACTAATGTCTTTCTTAGAACTAATGAGCTGTTTTTTTTTTGGCTCGGTTTAACAGATTTGTTAGGAGATATAAAAATCCATAATGGCTGCGGTCTTGTCTTGTATTAAATAACTTCAACATTATTTGTATCCCTTTAATCCCTCTTGCTGAAAGAATTGTATAAACTCTGCTCCTCCGCTAACTCTGTGTTTATTTTTAATTTTGAACTGAAACAGGTTGAGCAAAGCAATTGAGAATCTTCAGCATTTCACTTTGGCCGCTGATCCATCCTTCAGACACTTCCAGCTGGATGTTTCCAAAGAACTCAAACTCCTGACAGAGCTGAACTTCATCCAGGGTGAGAAAAAAGACGTGAAAGAAAAGGGTGAAAACACATGGACAGAAAATAAAACAGAAAAAAGATAAAGAGATTAATTAAACTGAGTAAAAATGAACAGTAGTGAACAGTGAACATGCTCTCGTTGCAGCTCCTCTGGCTCCTGTGATCGACACCCAGCGCTCTCTGGCGTACGACCAGCTCTTCCTGTGCTGGCGTCTGCCTCAAGAGTCTGTGCCCGCCTGGCACTATTCTGTAGAGTATCGCCGCCGAGGCGTGGTGCCTGGAGGTGCTTCCAGGGGTGGGATAAGAGGGGGGCTCTCTGCCGCCAGATGGGGCTGGCAGCGGCTGGATGAGGTGAACGGAACCAGCGCCGTGATCGACAGGTTGGAGATGGACAGCGTGTACGTGCTCCGCGTGAGAGGCTGCAACAAGGCGGGTTATGGAGAGTACAGTGAGGAGGTGTACCTGCACACCCCACCTGCACCAGGTGAGAAAACACTTATCTTGCCTTGAAGCAACACTAATACAAAACCAGTTTATTTACAAACGATTTGTTCTTTAACGGTCACCACATATGAATGGATCTATGGTATGAGCTACAACATTCCAAAATTCACAAGCCTTGTAATAAACTGCTCCTGACCTAAGATAATCGGATGCATATATAGAAGCACCAGACTCTTACTCAGGTGTTTTAATTATCCTCGGCAGATACAGATAAACTTTTAAAACAAAGATTCTTTCCACCTGGCATTCATTTCTTTATAAAATCGTTCTTTTTTTTTCCCAGTTGTCATTCTCTGGGAACTTAATCTTGGGCCTTTACAAGCTATTGTGAGATCTCTGGCGTTTTTCTGGTGTGAATGAGCTCTCATTCAAGATGACTTACATGTATTTAAGGAGGCAAAGGATAATTTCTCTATCTACCTGACGATCAGTCCTTTTTTTGCTTTGTTTTTGCTCCTTCTTATTTTTACCACATTAAAGTCACAAAAATGTGTCTTATTGTGAATGACTTTAATGTGGACTCTATTATGGTTCCAGACAACGAGTTCTCTGATGTTCATGGAAAAGGTCTTACCTGCGTGCACAATTTCTAAGTCTTCTTCACCGGCCTGCCTGGTCTCTAGCACAACGTCTCTTGCAAGTACCAACACTCTTGGATCTTACTCCTGGACCTTTGGTGTCCATGCTGCAAAGCCTGCTAAATAAAACCCCTACAGATCCATGCTACCTCCCCTTCAGTTCGCCAGTAAGGAAATCAATCAGTCATCAATTGTCATTAACCAACTCCTTCCCAATCACTATGCGTTCTCCCCTCAGACCAATCAGAAAGTTCAACTGAGTTCCTGCAGTCCGCCGCTTCCAGATTTTTGTTTTTACGTTTGTAAATAAATCTTTAAAATTCACTGGTTCTGTACATAATTCTGCATGTGGCTCAAAAAAGTGACAAACAACATCACAAAATCCTCTGGCAAGTCTGGCCCGGCAGAAACTCCCTCGCCCTCTTGCACTGAACATGAATTTTTTTCATCATCACGATCAGTTAATCCACTTTTTTGCTGCACAGCAAAGGGGTTTAGAGCAGTTTACAGACATGTTTCAGGTGCTGCTTTACAGAATCACTTCTGCAGGATACTGAGCTAACTCATCCCTCAACTTCACATTTGTATTTTGCCAACACCCAAAAGAGATCAAGCCCTGCAGTAGGCTGAAGCAAGATTTGGGGTGAGTTTCAATTCCAAATTTGCTTAAATTTTCCAGTTTACCGCTGAATTCAAACAGATATTTGGAAATACTGAGTCAGTTTCAGATATTTTCTGTAAGATGTGGAATTTAAACAGTGTAACCACCCGATATCAGACTCTGCCATTGAGTTTTGAACTCTGGCAGCCTCTTCAGCCTTGAACCTTGAAGCTTTAAAGGGTGTTTTTTTTTAAGCCTTGGATAAAAGACTTAAGGATCAAGTAGTGTTCAGAAAGGAGTCTAAAACTCTAGAGGAACTAATCTCTCCGGCTATTCGCTTTGGCAACAGTTTTCAGGGGAGATTCTGGAAAACAACAAAATCATTTACCTCTTCCCGAATCTCATCTTCCAGATTGTTCACTGGCTTCTGTTTCTTTTAGGCCAGATCTAGAGGAACCGATGTAGATTGGCTGTACCCGGTTTTCACCTGAAGAACAGCAACGTCAGAAGAAAACTGGGCTCTGCCTGTATTGTGGTGAGATTGGTCACTTAATTTCTTCCTTCCCAAAGCAGCAAAAAGGGAAGTTTTAAGAACAGATGCTTTCTCATGACATTACCCTGCTCTCTCCTACTAAATCAGTCCCTCTTTTGCTGTAATCGTTTCTGGTTGTGAACAAAGCCTTATGGATAACAATTTAGCTGAACAATTACTTATCACCTACTTGAACAACTTCATGTCTCGGCTCTAGATGGAAGTTCTTTGCATGAAATCACGCACTGAAGAGAGACAGTAAAACTTTGTGTCAGGCAATCATATTGAGGAAATGATTGTTCCTTTTTACTCCTCACTCCCATCTCCCATTGTTTTAGGGTACTATTGGCACACCCTTCAAAATTCTAACCAGCACTTGAAAGACAATAGAGTTAAGTCATGCAGTAACCACTGTCTGTCTACAGTCTGCCTCTTCTTTATCAAAGCCAAGAAGTGTGAGTTTCATAACACACCAGTCACCTATTTGTGACACACTCTCTGAGCAGGCAGGTGAAGACAAATCCATAGAAGATTCAAGCCATTCTCAATTGGCTTACTCGCTCAACTCGCAAGCAGCTACAATGTTTTTTTTAGGATTTGCCAAACTTCTATCTCAGATTCATTAAAAACTACAGTCCAACAGCTCAACCCCTCACTAGCCCTACATTCTCCAAAATACCTTTCATGCAGTCACCTGAAGCCGAAAGCACTTTTTGGAGCTCAAGAAAAGGTTTGCCAATGCCCTCATCTGTTTCAGCCAGAGAAATGGTTTTCCCTGAAGTTGATGCCTCTGGTTTAAAAGTGGGTGTCGTCTTTTCTTAAAGTCCCTCTGATGATATAAACTTAATCCATGTACTGTCTTTTCCCTTTGAAGGCACATAGGAAAAGAAGGCAAAGCTAGTCACCAGCCTCACAGGGGTCTTCTTCAACCATTGCATATCCCTAAACACGTATGGTCCCATATAGGCTTGGATTTCAGTAAAGGACTACCTCCATCTAAGGGTTTCACCCCCATCCTCACTATAATTGACCGCTTCTCCCAAGCCTGCCACCTCATCCCTCTTCCCCGAATTCCAGCCTCCCTTGAGACATCTCAGCTCTTTACTAAGCATGTTTGTACAGCGGTCAGCAATTTATCTCCAGGGTCTAGAAGGATTTTTGTACTTCTTTAGTGGCGAAGACTTAGCCTGACGTAGTCCTACTCAATTCTAGTCAGAATATGAGTCTGATACTGCTCTATAGAGCTGTGATTATGGGGCGTGTTTTGAACGAACCAGAAAAAAAAATGCCTCTGCACTCAATTGGATAGACCTACAACCAATAAGAGCAACGGAGTGCGTGACGTATGTTAAGCGACGCATACTTGTTGTCAACAAAAATCAAAGCGTGCAGTTGCACGCCTAGAATAAGAAGATGAGCCTTGATCGCGTTTCTCTGTTCCTCTTTTAAAATTAATGAGCTGTCCATATCTTCTAGAACAGACCTAATAGCAGAATCTACTCACCTCAACTCTCCAGCCATTGTTGTTGTCACCCAAGCATGCTTGGGTGACGTGGTTGATTACGTTACTGTTGATCATCTGTCCATCATCGTATAAAGCCCGCCCTGACAATTTGATTGGCCCGCCAGATATTGTGCGAACATACTCGCGCTACTATTGAGCAATGCCAGACCGAACTCCCCGACCTCAAACGTTGTGGGCGGGACTAAGTTCGGAATGGCACCCAGGCTAGCAAAGACTGCTCTCGGTTTAGTTTTTCTTCCCCTCTTCCCCCTGAGTCCTCTCTTTGATACCAACCTCCCCTGTTTCCATTTGATGAGCAGGAAATTGCAGTTAACTATGTCAAACACTACATCAGACGGGTCTGGAACCGGAAGGTTTCTGCCTTAATACGGTCAGTGGAAAAAAATCGGCATCTGGCCGATTAGAGAAGGATTCCAGCTCCCCAGTACTAACCTGGACAAAAGGTTTGCCAATCAACATGGGACATTAACCTAAAGGCTTGTAATCGCAAACTCTGTTACAGATTCAAAGCTCCATTAAAAATCCAGGCAGTGCTCAATGGGTCTGTGGTTTGCCTCAAACTGCCAGATCATTTTTTTGTGCTATTTTTTCACATCTCTCTGATCAGACCTGTCATGTCTAGTCCTCTTTGCACTCCTTTCAGCCCCCCTCCACCCACCCACAACATAAGCAGACACCC
Organism: Cyprinodon variegatus; assembly: GCF_000732505.1. Classification (NCBI taxonomy): domain Eukaryota; kingdom Metazoa; phylum Chordata; class Actinopteri; order Cyprinodontiformes; family Cyprinodontidae; genus Cyprinodon; species Cyprinodon variegatus. Next base: position 1,047,366 of record NW_015150544.1, read on the forward strand.
AGGCTTCACTGTGTGAAGGATTTTGGATGCTTTTTTCCAAGAAAGGGGTTTTCAGGATCTGGTGAATACGGAGAGTTGTGGATCTTAGGAACAGTCTTTGAACATTGTTTTTTTTTTTTTTTTGGACTCTGACCGTGTTTGGGACTTCTGGTCATCTCACTCTTCCTCTTCTAGCAGTAGCAGTCCTTGAAAGGGGGGTTAATGTTAGGGTTTCTGGGGTTTTGCTGTTTGTTGGAGCTTCCTGACACAGACACATCTTTGCTGGTGGCTGGATTGACCTGTGTTGATGCACACCTGAGTCATTTCTCAGTCAAGATGACTAGAGTGTATATAAATAGACGAAGGATCATCTCTATTCACCTGATGATTAACACTGATGGTATTTCAGCCAAAGACCCAAACCAGGAATATCTTTCTCATTAAAAAATTTCTTATATTTAAATCTTTAGTGTGAACTCTGTTATTATTCCAGACAACCAGTGAACCTAAGTCTGTCTCCAGTCGGCATGGAAAAGGTCTTACATGTGTGCACCAGTTCTCAGTCTTCATTACCTGCCTTCACGTTCTGCAGCACAATGTCTCTTGGAAGTACCAACGCTCTTACATCTCACTAACATTCCCCTGGACTTCTGGGATACAGTCTACAAAACCCAATGAATCAAACCCCTACAGAACCATGCTACCTCAATCAGTCATCAGTTTTCATCAACCAACTCCTTCCTGAGTCTTCTTTTTCCCCTCAAACTACCCAGAAACTTGAACTGGTTTCTTGCAGTTCTCAGCATCCAGATTCTTGTGGCTTTTGTAAATAAAATGTTGAAACTCACTAGTTCTGTCTGTAATTATGCATGTGGGTCGAAAAAAACTACAAACCAACATGACAGCTATCAGATATAAACAACTAAGTTAATCATAACAACATAGTCCTCTGTGTTTAATAATTCACTATATTAAAAGATTTCATTATTTGAAAAACACGAATAAACTGTTATTTATTAAGCCGCACCCTTTTATTTGGCCACTTAGGTCCTTTGAAGGTTGTTTGGTTTTATTCCCTGATGACGGAAGGATGGATTGGTTTTAATTCTCTTCATTAAGAGGGCACTGCCATAAAATCAGACACTTTTCATGTTGTCATCACTCAACAAACGTGAAACACAATAAAATGAAGTCAAGTGAGTAGTACGAAGGGTAGATTCTACTGTGTACACAGGTCACACAGCTTTTGTTCATGTTCCACTCCGTGACACAGCTAGCAAAGGGTGTGTCCAAGTATTTACAGAGCACTACAACTGGTATTTATTCTCTTTTAGCCATTTGTTACATGACTTAGTGGCATGTTATGGGTCATAGTTCATTTGGAAGACACCTTTGGGTCCCAGCTTTAATTTCCTGCCTTACATGGTAAAGTGTCTTCTACCTTTTTTAAAGTCCATTTTTAGTTTTTAAAAACCATGGGACACTTGTCAGAGATTAGGTCTTTGTCCCCATCTCTATTAGCAAACTAGAATCTGTTTTTTAAAGTTGCTTCTTCGATTAATTGCTTTTTCCCCAGTGGATGGTTTTAAAGCAATCTCAGTATGTCAGTGGTTTTACTGTGGATATTGATACCTCATTACCGCAGTAGATATGCACCTTTAACACAAAAAGGGTTTCATATGTGAAACACAGAATCATTTGCCCTAAGTAGAACGTTCAGCCAGAAAGACAGCTGGACATTCTCTCATAATAATGGAAACAGATAAATATTGCACATTTTGACAACTGGAAATTGTTCTAAAGAATTTGGTTTGTTTGTTTGAGATTTTGATTCCAGAACTCTTGGACTATATAATTAGATTTTTCCATTGGGACACCGCTAGTTTAGGGTACCTTAAAAGCAATCCACATATACATCATCACCCGAGCTTTTAGAAATAAAGGTCATCTTAGTTTCTTTAATTTACTGAAAGTGAATTTCTTTTAGTTTAAAATAAAAAATATATATTTCTGGCATGTAAGCAAATAAAAATAAGTTTTATAACCCCCAATGATTTGAATCTGGAAAAGTTTATAATAATTTATTTAATGATCGTGTCACTACCGACACATCCTTACTGTCTCGCTCCTTATTTCCTGACTTATTTCCATTTCACAGCTTTGTTCTTGTCATCTTGAGCTGTGCTACATCCACGCTGCCAGCCTACATGCCTTCCACAGAACGTAAGAAGTTCACTCATTCCTGTTCCTCCTCTCTGCAACCCTTTGCCTTCCTCTGTTACATGACCATCCCATTTTAACTCGCATACCAAGAATTGTCTGAGCGCATAGTTTTGTACTTTGTTAAGACCTTGGGCTTAACAAAATGAGTTGGATTCAGCTTTGTAAGGGTCGATTTGTGTTTCTAGTGAATTCCCTCTGCCCCCTGTTGGCTGTTTTCCCTTCCTGCCATCCGCCCAACAACCAGGCTTGGTTCTTTCTGAGCTGTGTGGTGGTAACTGCTGTTTATTTGACTCCCTGAGTCATCAGTGTAAAGATCAATGTGTTTTTCTCTTGCAGCTCCTATGGGAGGAGGTGCATGTTTGCTCTCTTCTTTTTTTCTCCTATCTGGCAAAAAATATGCACAACTTTCCTTCTGTTATCCCCCAAACTTCTCCTGTCACTTTTTAATGCTAAATCTGGTGTTTCTTTCTGTCTTCTCTCATGCATCTCGGCCTGATCTCTCCATGTCCTCCTCTCCTCATTACTTCATCCTCTCTGTCAGTGCTAAACTTCTACCTTGACTCCCGTTGGGGTCTCCATGCTGACCGGTTGGTGGTAAGCAAAGAGCAACGTGGGGCTCGGAGCGTCCCTGGCCTCTCCTTGCTGCAGGCTGCCGACCACGCCCTCACTTCCTGCCACCTCACGTCAGACCTCCTGGTGGGGGATGTAGCCATCACACAAGGAAGACACTACTGGGCATGCTCAGTCGAGCCTGGGTCTTACCTTGTAAAGGCAAGTTTGCTATAGTTGTACTCCTTGTTGCACCAAATAAAGTTAGCAAACTTGTTGAGGAACTATTAATCTCTTTTACTCATATAGCCTGTAAATAAAAACAGTAACAATCAAAAGGCAAGAAGATTTACTTTAACTGCAGCACTGATATTTGGTTTATTTTCTCTTGCAGTGATCAGAGTCCTGTACATTAAACTGCACAAAATATTGTGATAATACTTAGGTATTTTATGTTATGTAAAGTATTTGCTTTCATGCGTTTGAATTTTCATTATAGGATTTGATGACTGATATTTTTGCACAGATGTGGATAAATGTGGATCATATAAATAGATTCAATTTTTCTTTATATTGTATTTCTTATCCCATTGTTTACATTTTATAAACAATCTTTTCAGAAAAAAAACATGAAAACAACCACTGTAAACATTAATGAAGCTGCCCTAAAACATTTTAGCCCCTTTTTCACTGTTAGCACCGGGATTTAAAGCCCTGGGATTTCCTAAGTAATTGGAACCTAGGGTAATTCACACGTCAGCTTTCTCTTTACTCTGAAAGTGCAGAGACAATAAGCCTGAGAGAAACTGCACTACACCTTCAGTCCAGGGGGGCGGTAATGAGAACATACAAGTGGTTGTCAACCTGCAACAGCCCATAGTTGCATGTTTAAAATAACTGCTTAAATCAGATGAATTTTTTTTCCCTTTTATTTTCATGATCAGTAGTTAAATCTCACATCTGCTACATGCAAATGTTTTTTAGTCATAATTTCTTAAAGTTGTTTCTTAAAGCATTTTGGAATGTATCTGCCTCTTCTGAGGCCTTTCTTTTCTTCTCATACACTTCATAGACACTTTTTCTCTTATGACCCTCAGTCATTTTCAAAGAACCGTTGTGAGAAAGGTGAGCTTCAATCACTGTCTGAAACAGTAGCTCACTATATGCGGCTGAAAATGTGCATACGCAGAAAAAGATGGCTAACGAGACAAGCATGTAGAATGGCCTTACCTTAACATATCACAGAATGATTGACAATTACAGTAAGAGGACCACTTAGTTAAATGATCCACCTGGAAAGAAAAGATCGTCATCTATACCTTTAAGTAAACAATGCATTTTTAAAGAGATTTATTGGATCTTAGATTGCTTTTGAAATGAATGTCGTAGGCAGGCTCAACCTCTCATAAGATGTAAGAGGCTGCCTGATTCACACCTGTTCATCTTGTTCTTGGTAAACAGGTAGGAGTTGGATTGGAGTCCAAACTGCAGGAGTGGTTTCACCTCCCACAAGACATGGCCAGTCCCCGGTGAGTAAAACAAACACACCACCCAGACTATCAAACATCTTGGTGGCAGCATTATGGTGTGGTCTTTGTTTCTGGTTTTCATAGGGAAGCAGGTCAGGTGTAAATGGGTAACAATTCAGATTAGATGGAGAGGCTAAAGACACTGTGTGGCTAATCTGAGCTGCTCGGTCATTTTTTGGTATTTCAGAGTATACATCCTGCTGTAGTTTACTACATCGAGACCAGGCAGCTGAAGATAGTGAGGTAAAACCTTCCTTCTCCTCGGTGGGTTTCTGGACCCCAAGGTCAGGCCTGATTTAGATTCAGGGATCATTTGTTTCTGGTTTGGGAAAAACATGTATTTGGTAGGGTTGCTTCGAGGAGGAATGTCTGGGCTTCCCTTTCCTTTGTGACCTGACCCCAGATAGCAGAGGACAAAAGATGGATGAATAGTTCAACACAGATATTGGAAGATTAAAAGGGCATAAACAGGCCAGTGTTGGTATTTCAGATTAGTTGAATAGAGAATGAAAAGGTAATCTATGAACTCTCTTTCAAATCTGTCTTTGTGTTAGTTTTACTATGCTTTAAGTTTTTCAAAGCCAAGCAGACTTGAAAGGCTGCATACCCCTTTTAAGCCACTGGTTGAAGGAGCTTTCACTAGAATCAACTGAAAAAAAAAATCAATAACCAAAAAAACAAAGATTTATTTCATGATATTCTAGTAGTAAGGCGGGGAGTTAGGAGATAAGCACTTTTGGGGTGGTGTAAGTTCCATCTTGCCTTAAAGACATTTTAGAAAAAAGAATTATACCCAGCCAATAAATCAGTTCAGCATGGTGGTGGTGGTGTGATGGTTGGAAACTGCTTTGCTGCATTAGTACCACATAAATTTGATTTAATTAATTGAATCATGATTTCTGGCCTGCAGCAGTAAAACCTTAAATGAAAAAGGTCCAACTGTTGTTTTGTGACCTCGGGACAAAATACACTTGTGTTTTTCAACAGGATCATTATCTAAAGCACACCAAGTTCCCTGCTGTATGACTCATTCAAAACAACAACAACAACAACAAAACAGAAGAATGTTGGAAGGGATCTAGAGAGAGTAATACATTGAGATACCGTGGTATTAACTAAAAGCATCAAAGGGAAATTAAAACGGTTCTTCCAGGAAGACTGGGCTTAAACCACAAAGGTTTAAAGGTGGCTGTAGCAGAACCAGCTTGCATGCTTAGGTGTTTATTACTTTTAATCAGCGTGTTTATGTGTTTTTATTTTACAGCTATGACCCAGACAGCGGCCATGACAGTGGAGCAGAGGATGCACTGGACTCTGCGCCACCCTTCTGCTTCCTCACTATGGGCATGGGTAAGATATACCTGCCCCAGCACAGCTACCACCACAGTAACCACGGGAACAACAATAGAGACCCCCTCACCAACAACAATGTGGCCTCCTCACCCACTGGGCTCACCTACCCACTGCCACCCAGGCTCGGCGTGTGCCTTGACTTTGAGAAGGGGCGGGTCACATTCTACGACGCCCACTCACTGCGGCCCCTCTGGGAGGGTCACGTTGATTGCTCTGGGCCTGTGTGCCCGGCTTTCTGTTTCATCGGCGGAGGCGCCTTGCAGTTGCAGGAGCTGGTGGCCAATCGCAATGCTGATCAGACTCCAGTCAGAAAGGTGACAATTCAACCTCGCGTCTCCAATTTAAACAACAACAACTGATCCCTGATCAGACATGATAACGGTAATCTGGAATGTATTTGGCAAGTATTTACTCAGCTACAGCAAAAAGGTAGACTTCTCAGCGATTTCTTTTGTTTTATATTTTATTTTATCTAATAAAACAAGATGTTTCTATAGCAGAAAATATGCAATGTAATTATGTTTCTTAGATTTTGTTACATGCAGTTTTGCAAGAGTTCTTGCTTAAGCAGTGTCTGGTTAATCCAGGCGCTACTGGATTAAGTTTGTAATTATTTATTCAGAGCTTGCACTTGTAGCCGGGCTATGTAACTTATACATCTGTGAAGCTTATGTAAAAAAAAAAAAAAAAGAAAGAAAATAACTAAACACAGCTTTCTCTATAATGTATAGGCTTTTATCAAATGTCCTTAATGTCTGCCTTTGTGTTATATACAGAACTCTCAACACTTTTTGGCATCCCTGGGAAGGATGCATGAAAAACCTTCAAAAGTACGACTTTATTTTTCAAATACTCGGTGTTTAAACAAACCCGATAATGTTATATTTAAGTTGTACAGCATCCTTTCGTTAACCATTTAGTCAGTGATGGTTTTCGATAACTCATATGGGCAGTTGCTCAGGCCCAAAATTAAATGAGGAATGGGGTTTGTTCTCTAGGTTTTTTTTTTACAGTTTCTTTTCTTTTTTTTTTTTGCATGTGCAGTAAATTAGCAGTTGATTCCCCTGTTTCTGTTGCTGGTTGTGACTCCATTGCATTTTACTCTGCTCCAGACTTTACATAATTACCCACTTTTGATTGATTGCGAATAGATGGCAGTTATAAAGTATTACCCAAGATGCCAGTCAAGGCAGATTTCTGACCATTCCTCTTTGAGCAGTTTCTCTAAATCATCCAGAGCCTTTGGCTATCTACAATACCATCTTCTCTTCTGCTCATCCCACAGACTTTTAATGATTTTGTAAGATTTAGGGCTGGGGAATAATTTCAGTTAATTAAGTAACATGCTTTGGGTCACTATTCTATTGAAAGATCCCAACGATGACTCATTATTAACTTCCTGATAGCGGGCAGCAGATTTATGTTTTAAAATATTCTGCTTTTTCCATAATTCTATACTGCTATGCAGTCTGAGTGCCCCTAGACTGTATGGAAGAGAAACATACCCACAGCATTATAGACATCCTCAATACCTTAGACCATAGACTCACAAAAAATATTTCTCCAAGAGTATAAGATTAATAAAATTTTAAATTCCATGAACTTTTAATTAAAAGATAATTTTAACGCAAATATATTAAATAAACATTACATAATGTACATCATTTGCATATTAAAGCTTATTTATTTGAAATGCATGATCATCTGGTTTATTTGTATTTAGTATTATTAAACTATACTTAGTCAAAATATATGCCAATTGTATTTTTTTTCAAATATATAAAGTTTAATGTCTGAATAACATAAAGGTAAACCTGATTATTATGCAATTCAAAGAATAGACTTTATTTAATTGAATTAGATACATCCATTAGTATTCATTTTGAGTAAGTATATTTTATATATATATATATATATATATATATATATATATATATATATATATATAT